>NW_004524815.1:1480535-1492047 GCF_000260255.1 Octodon degus | reverse complement strand
ACACACACTAAAATAAATAAATAAATAAATAAATAAAATTTAAAAAAAAAAAAAGAAAAGAGCCAGTTGTAGGGGCCACGGCTGTCATCCCAGCACTTTGGAGGCTGAGGCAGGAGGATGCTGCCAGTGTGAGGCCGGTTTGGGCTACACTGCAAAACCCTGTCTCAAAACCAAAACAATTAGAAAAAGAAGAAAGGTAAAGAAGTGAAGTTTTCCTTCACATAACTGGAGTGGGCAGTGAGAGGGGTTCACGCCTCCGCAGGGCAGGTCCTGGGGTTCTGGGAGGATCTGTGGTGGGGTGGCAGGTGTCCTGCCTGACCCAGTCCATTTGTGGGTGGAGGTTGACCACGCAGGGATTTTAAAGGCCGTATAACATTCATGAGGCCAGAAATAGGGGTTTCGGGCATCTGGGTATGTGTGTGACTGGGGTCCTGGGGACAGGGCGCCCTTAATCTGTTGGCTGCTCTGTCGTCTTTTGCTCCTCCTTGCTTTGCCCCCACTTCAGTGTCTACCTGCCCATTAGGGGTTGGAGAACCGGCTCAAAGACTCACCGACCACCCTCAGTGGCCTTGCGGGGCCTGCACTTGAGATCCCAGCCCCCGCCCTAGCCAGCTTTCAGTCCTGTTTCCCTTCTGGGGAGCCCAGGGTGTGGACTGATTGCAGGTGGGTCAGCTGGAGGTCCAGGAACCTGGACACCTGAGATCCAGCTCTGGAAGGGAGGGCCTCAGTTTCCCCCTCAAGTGATCACAGCTGCCTTCCACCTGGGCCATCCTGTCCCTGGTCATCTGCCATCTTAGCTGAGCCTGGGGCTGCCCTTCCTCAAAGGTGTCTCAGAGCAACAGGAGTGCTGGAGGAGTGTGTGTCACCCCACACCCTTCAGTGTGTGGCCCTTGAGGGCTGTCCTATCTCCTGGAGGAAAGAGCCCCAAGCCAAGGCCCAAGGTTGAGGCAGACCAGAGTTTGTCCCAGGCAGCGATGGAGCTCAGAGTAGGCTTTTGAGAACACACAGGACTGTGTGTCCCCCTGTGTGCCTGTGACTGGGTGACTGGCTCCTGACAACAGGGGTGGCACGGGGCATGTCCTGGAACTTGTCTGACCTGGCACCAGTAGAGCTTGGGCTGAGGCGGGAGACCCCTCCCCAGCCATCCCGGGGAGCCCCTGGGAAAGGGCTAAGCTACCTCTGATGGAGTTTGCCTCTGCGGGGCAGGGAGGGATGGTTTGCCAGGCAGGGGCAGGATAAACACAGCTGGGCCCCAGGTGCCCAGGCCCTTGTCTTCTGTGTGTGATCTTCTTCATGAAAATAAACCAGAACATGGGGGAGATAGGTCAGTGGTCTAAGTGCCTACCTGGCATGCCTAAGGACCTGGGTTTGATCCCTGGTACCACATGCTGTGCCAGCCCCACCCGAGGTCTGCCAGGCTGGCCACCAAAACTGGGCGTGGTGGCATATACCTGTAATCCCAGCACTGGGGAGTTGAGACAGGAGAATCACTACGATGAGTCTGAGCTGAGTAGTGAGAACCTGGACCAAATAAATAAATAAATAATAAAAAAGTGGAACATGATAGCATCAGAGGCAAAGCCGATGGGTCTCTTCAAGACAGTTGTAGTTGGGCACCCCTGTAGTCCCAGCACTTGGGAGGCTGAGTCAAGAGGAGTGCCAGGAGTTCGAGGCCAGCCTGGGCTACATAGTGAGCTCAAGGCCAGCCTGGACGACCCTGTAGCAAGACTCTGTCTCAAAACAAAAACAAAAACAAACAAAAAAACCAAAGTCATAGAGTACAGGACATAGGGCACAGGGCAGACACACCAGTGCTTGGGGTGGGGACACTGGTTCACTCTTCTTGGGGGTCTTGGGTGCAGGAGGAAGAGCCAGGGTGAGGTTCTGGGATCTCGCTCTTTGTCTCGGGCTTTGGTTTCCAGGCAGCAGCGTGGGGTGGGAGAGACCCGAGGCCCGGTGGGCGGGGCCAGGCGGCCGCCCGCAGGCGCGCCTGTCTGTCTCCGCAGCTGATCTACGAGGCCGGCGTCCCCTTCATGGTCATCATGTTCACGTGGTCCGGCCTCGCCTGTCTCATCTTCCTCAACTGTGTGCTCAACTGGCCCTCGGAGCACTTTCCTGCACCTGAGGAAGTGGACTACACGTGCGTGGCTGGGGAGGGCGCGGGGGGCACCCGGGCGGACACTAGCCACAGGGCCGTGGTCTGAGGCCCATGCAGGCCAGCCCTGCCAGCTCCGGCTTCGTGGGCCTGGACCTGTCTCCTTCGGGCATGTAGTGGACCGAGGCACGCCGGCTGGCACAGTGGTGTCCTCCTGGGTTTGGAGGAGATGAGAATAGGAGGCCCAGCAAAGGCGCGGGGTGCTGTGCGAGCCCAAGGAGCGGGGCAGAAGTCTTGCTCGCCGGCCCTGGGAGCCGCTTGGAGGAGGCTTCCCCGGCCCGGAGGTGCTCCGTGGGGGCATGGAAGTGACCTTTACCCAGCGCCAGCTGTGTGCCCACCAGCTTCTGGTGTTAGAGGGTGGGTGACGGAGCTGTGGGCCCTGGGGCCCTCCCGGCTCAGGCCTGAGCAGGACAGCCGAGCGAGGGGAGCTGGTGGCTGGGGCTGAGGGTGCGCTCCGTACTGCAGGAAGAAGATCAAGCTCGCGGAGCTCGCCCTGACCCACAAGGTCACGGGTGACCGCTTCTACCGCCACGTGACTGCTGTGGGCCAGAGGCTGAGCCAGGAGCCGCGCAGCCTGGACAGGGGGACCAATGCCTTCCTAGCGCCCGCGGATGGCCGGGGTGCTTCGCAGAGCCAGCCGGAGAGTGAGTGCCTGCACCTTGGGCTACAGGTCCCTCTTGCCCTCTGCTGGGCGCACTCAAGACCAGGTGCAGGGGCCGGGGAGATGGCTCAGTGGAATAAGCGCTTCCCTGGCAAGTGCAAGGGCCTGAGTTCAATCCCTGGTTCCGCAAAAAAAAACCCCAGTACAAAAAAAAAAAAAAAAAAAAAAAAAAGACCAGGTGCAGACTCAGGCTCAGCCCTGGGGCTCCAGGTAGGGTGGGGGCTCCAGGTCGGGGAACTCAGGCCCGGCCTTGGTGCCCGGCGCCCCCTGCTGCCCACAGGAGGTGCTGCGCCCTCCTGCCAAGCCCCTTCCAGGGTATGGGGGCTGCCCTCCTCCGAGGTACGGGCATCCACCCTAGAGACATGGCCAGGTGAGCAAGGCAGGCCTGAGGGCCGCCACCCCCACTGTCGTCCCTGGACTTTGGCTCAGGCGGGAGGATGCTGGTCTCTGGGAGTTCAAGACCAGCCTGGGGAACATAGCAGGATCCCTTCTTGAAGGGTGTGTTACCACATGCAGCGAAGGGTCTGCATCCAGAGGGCCCTAGAAACGCACCGTGGAGATGGCTAAGAGCGGAGCAAGCTGGGCGTGATGGTGCAGCCTTCTGGGAGGCTGAGGCAGGAGGATCGCAAGTTTGTGAATTGAAGCCCAGGCTGATGACGCAGCTCAGGGCTGGCGCTGGCAGAGGGAAAAGGCAGCTCCGGGGCTCAGGGGCGCCCCCTGCTGTCTCCAGAGGCCGTCCCCTTCCGCCAGAGCCTGTGCTCGCCGGTCTTCCTGTGGAGCCTGCTCACCATGAGCCTCACGCAGCTGCGTGTCATCTTCTACATGGCGGCCATGAACAAGATGCTGGAGTTCCTGGTGACGCGAGGCCAGCAGCAGCGTGAGCCGGGCGGGTAACGGGCCCGAGGCGAGGGTGGGGGCCGGGTCCTGTGCCAGCTGCTTACGCTGCCCTCCCCACCCGCAGAGACCCATGAGCTGCAGCAGAAAGTGGCCGAGACAGGTAGGGCTGCCACCCAGGCGGGGACCCCCGGGACCCGGGCTGAGTGGGGCCAGAGCCCAGCCCGCGGCTCGGACCTCTCTCTCCACCCCAGTCGGGTTCTACTCGTCCGTGTTCGGGGCCATGCAGCTGCTCTGCCTCGCCACCTGCCCCCTCATCGGCTACATCATGGACTGGAGGATCAAGGACTGTGTGGATGCTCCGGCCAGGGCAGCTGCGCACAGCAAAGCCAGGTGACCTGCGGGCCGCGGGCCGCCAGGAGTTCTTGTGTCCTCTGCTTGCACATGTGGCTGTCCTCTCCCTGGACACCAGTGGCAGGGCTTCTGCCCGATTTTACAGATGGGGAAACTGAGGCCAGAAGGGGCGTGGCTTGCTTCAGAATAAGAACTAGTTGGGTGTGATGGTGCACTCCTGTCATCCCAGCACGCAGGGGAGGCCCCGTGTCAAAAAAACAACAAAATCAAAAACCAAACACAAAACATGGAGAACAGGCAGTGCTGGTGCTCATAGGGCCCCAGGCAGTTTTACTCCATGTTGGTGTCCTCACTGTGCAGGTGACAGGTCACACGGGTAAGGACCTCAGCCAGTTACACCGCATGCTCCAGCCCAGGCCTGAAGGGTTCCCTGTGCCCCCCTCCCCCCCTTATTTGCTCACAGATTCATAACAAGCATGTCCACGGACAGCAGCAGACACCCTGGCTGGGAGGAGCTGGGGTGGAGTTGCCCTCCAGCATGGGGGAGAGCCTGGGTTTCATCCCCAGCACCGCAGAATGAAAGCAAACACCACTTCATCCTGTCTCACAGTCACTGAGCTGTGGAAACCTGGGAGCAACTTAGCCAGGCATCTCTGCCCCAGTTTCCCTCTTCTGGCTGTGCCCAGCAGGAGGCCAGGGCTTCAGGGATCCTAGGTGCTGAGTGGGATGGGCAGATGCCAGGGGGCTTTTATTTATTTTTTGGTGGCACCAGGAACTGAACTCAGGACCTTGAGCTTGCCAGGCAGGTGCTTATGCTGCTGAACTATCTCCCCCCCCAGGGGGGTTTATAACAGGGTCTCTACAGCATTCCCGGCCACTTATGCTGCTCTCTGTCCCTCAAGCGGGACCCGAGCACCCCTGGGAGGGAGCTCACCAAGGCAGACTTCCTGAGGAGACTCTCTGTCCCTTTCTCTTATACTGGGAATTGAACTCAGGGCCTTTGCATGGAGCTATAGCTTTGGCCCTTTTCATTATAATTTTTAAAAATAATTTGAGACGGTCTTGCCATGTAGTTCAGGCTGGCCTTAAATTCATGGTGACTCTCCTCCCTCAGCCTGCCGAGTGCTGGGACAGCAGGTGGGAATGCATTTTAAGGAGCCCCTGTTGACACTCATGTAGTTGGTAGCTGAGAGCCAGAGGGGGAGGAAAGGTTTTCCGCCCAGCAGCAGGGGACAGGGCTGGGAGCTGGGGGAGGCTGAAGCCATGACTCAGACTTCTGCTTCTCCCCAGGGGCCGGTCCGCCACTGAGCCCGCCAGGCCACGCTACTGCAAGATGCAGAAAGTCAGCAATGCCATCAGCGCCTTCACCCTGACCAACCTGCTGCTGGTGGGCTTTGGGGTCACCTGCCTGATTGACAGCCTGCCCCTCCAGGTAGCCCTCCCTGGGCCCCCGGGGGCTTAGGGAGCATCTCACATCTGCAGCCCTTCGGTGGGACTGGGGACTGAACCTGGGGCCTGTGCACTGAGCTATACCCAGAATCTTTTGTTATTTTGAGACAGGGCCTCCCTACCTTGCTCCTGCTGGGCTGGTCAGACTTGTGGTCCTCCCACCTCAGCCTCCTGCAGTGCTGGGATGACAGGTGGCAGCCACCAATCCCAGTGCCTTGGGTCTCTTGACCTCTTCACTGGCTCCTTTGGATTTCAGCTTGTGACCTTCGTCCTGCACACCATGGTCCGAGGGTTCTTCCACTCGGCCTGTGGAAGCCTGTATGCCGCTGTGTGAGTAGGAGACTGCACAGAGCCCGGCCCTCTTCCTCCTCCACTCCCTTCCACCTCTGGATGCTGTACTTGGAGGCTGTCAGGTCTCTTCCTTCTCCCCTTGGGGGACTTGGCTCTTGAGCCAGCGACCTTTCCTATTTTCACTTTTTGGTGCTGCAGATTGAACCCAGAGCCTTGGCACAGAACTGTGTCTCCAGCCCTCTCAAATGTTTTTGTAAATCAGAGACAGGGTCTTGCTAAGTCACCAAGTTGCACAGGCTGGGCTATACCGTGGGACCCTCTGTCTCAGCCTCCCCGAGTGCCGCTGATGGGCATACACCATCATGCCTGGCTGCCCTGGAGATTCTGAGCTTGGGCTGGGCCCTGAGGGTGGGCCCTGGGGGTGGGGGGTGCTTGGTGGGGGGATGTGGGGAGGGTGCAGACCCCGACGTAAGGCTGCCCCACACCCCAGGTTCCCATCCAGCCATTTTGGCACGCTGACCGGCCTGCAGTCGCTCGTCAGTGCTGTGTTTGCCCTCCTGCAGCAGCCACTCTTCATGGCCATGGTAGGGCCACTGCGTGGGGAGCCCTTCTGGGTAAGTGCCCTGCACTGTCATCTGGTACTTTGGGAGACCGACGTGGGAGGGTCACAAGCTACAGTCCAGTCTGGGCACCTTAGATTCTCTCTCTAGTGAAAAATTATAGAGGGCCGAGGTTCAGCAGCTCCATGCAAAGGCCTGGGTCCAGCCCCCAGTGCTGCAAAATGGAACCCACAACCAAACACCACCTCCAGCAGGCACCTGGTGTTTGTTTGCTCTTTTATTACTATTATTATTGTTATTTACGTATTTGGTACTGGGTCTCACTATGCAGCTGGGACTCCTGGTGATACTCCTCTTTTCAGCCTCCCCAGTGCTGAGATTACAGGCATGCGCCACCACGCCTGGACTCAGTCATAGGACTGGCATTGCGTGATCCCGGGGACCTAACCCCAGTCAGTGAGCTTACGTAGGCAGGAGCTTAGTCCACTGGGCTCCCTTGCCTGCTCTTTTGCTCGTTCTTCGTGGGACAGGCTCTTGCTGTGTAACCAGGCTTGCCTCAAGCTCACTGCGGCCGTCCTGCCTCAGCCGCTCAAGTGCTGGGTTCTGCTTCTTCAAGGGCCCTGAGAGCCTCAGCTCCTCACCTGAGTGACGCCGTGAGCTGTGCAGTCCTCGCAGCGCCTGCCTGAGGAGTCCCTGAGGGCCTGAGTCTGGCCTGGGTCTGAGATGCTTCTGCTCACGGGCTGAGCGGGGCCGCAGGCCAGGAGGACTCAGCCCAGCACCCAGGTCTGCTCAGGAAGGCACAGTGTGGTGTTCCAGCCGCTGACTCAGTTTCCCTCCCTGCCGACAGGTGAACTTGGGCCTGCTGGTGTGCTCCCTGCTGGGCTTCCTGCTGCCTGCCTACCTCTTTTGCTACCGCGCCCGGCTCCAGAGGGAGCTGGTGGAGCCCAGCCCAGGAATCCCGACGGCACTGTGTGCCCCCAAAGTGGCAGCCTGAGGTGCGTGGCCAAGGACCTGAGGCTAGGAGCGTCCAGGCCACCCTGGGCCCCACGTGGAGCTCAGAGCGGGAGGGAGCAACTTCTGCGGGACTCGCAGTAGCCCCCAGGCCCTCGCGGAGTGGTGTCACTAAGCTGCTGACTGACACCACCACCCTCTGAGCGCCGGCTGGGGCGGGGTCCCCCCTAGCTCAGATTTTGGAGAAAATGAAAAGGCCCAAGCCCAGGGGGCGGTCGCCCCTCCCCACCCAGCCCAACGGGGCCCTCTGTTAGGCAGAGGGCGCCCATCCTTCCGCCTCCTCCTTCCCCCAGAACAGCATTTTGGGTCTGAACTTCATGCAAATGCTGAGTTTTGTGGTAGACCGTGATTACGTTTGCTTCTTTGGACAGGGTCTCGCCATGTAGCCCAGGCTGGCCTCCCTAAAACTGTTGACGATCCTCCTGACTCGGCCTCCCGAATGCTGGACAGCCCACGCATCCTGGGCTCTGGTAGACTGTCCGCCAGGCCCTGTTCCGGCTGTCCCTGCGATGGGGAAAGCGCGGCCGGCGGGTCTCGGGCGCGGGGCGTGAGGCGTCCGGCAGGTGGCGCTGCGGACAGTGGGAACCCCAGGACCCCAGCCCTGCCCAGCGGGGGCTTGGCTCCCACCCCGGGACAGGGAGTGGAGAGGGGCGGGCGGCGGAAGCCGGAGCCGTGTTTGTCGCGGCGCTGCCGAGCGGAACAGATGGCCGGGAGGAGGGGTGCGGGGGCCTGAGGATGCGGAACGAGGAATCCGACGCCCCGAGTCTCCCGGGAGAAGCCCCCCTCCCTTTTCCTCCGGCAAGCAGGCGGGCAGCCGCGGGCTCGCTCCGACCCCTCTGCGCAGTGTGCAGCCCTGGCGTGCGGCCGCTGGGTCTCACGGGTTAGCTGGAACAGGGGCGCGGGAAGCCGGCTCGCGTCTGGGAGCGAATTCAGGGATCGCAAATAGCAAAAGGGAAAACGTGTTAATTGGAACTTTATGCAGATGAGTCAGGACGGTGGCTGGGAGCTAGCCGGTCAAGAAGACGAGGCCCGGCACGGTCCAGGCCCAGGGCAGGGACAGGCAGACCAAGCCCCGAGATGGGAGGCTGGTTTGGCGCCCTGTTTGGGGATCTGCAGAGCAGTGGGATGTGGGGCCCAGGCGTCTGCCCCGCCCTCGCTCTAGTCCCCAGCGCCGAGTGTAGGGAGGCCTTAGCCGCCACGCTTGCCAGACCCGCTTGCGACGTCCACCGAGACGGTTGTTTCCCCCACGCCTACCCCAGCTTTGGGGGCCACTGACTCCGTCCCCAGCTCAGGGTGGCTCTGGCAGGGTGGCACCGGGACAGGGACCGTCTCAGGGAGAGAAATAAGATTCCCAGTGCCTGGGAGGCCGAGGCAGGGTCACCGCGAGGTAGAGGCCAGCCTGGGCTGCACAGCGGGACCACGGATCAAAATAAAAACAAAGACGGACTCCCTGGTGGCCAGAGCGGCGAGCGGCGTACAGCTGGCGGCGGGAGGGGAGCCAGGCCCCCTAGAGGCCACTGGCAGCTGTCCCGCTGCCTGCCGCCTGCCTTCTCCTGCCCGGACGGGCAGGACAGGGCCGTTGTGCCCGCTCGGGTTTCGAGCATCAAAGACGCATGGCAACCTGACCCCCGGGGCCGGTGGCTCTGCGCCGGGTCCTTCGCGGGGGAGGTCAGCGAGGCGCAGCGGCCCCGCCCGGACCCGAGCGGCTTAAGGGCTTAGGCTCGGCATCTGGGGTGCACCCCCGGCCGATGCTCGCCCGCAGCTCGCGCTCAGCCGGCTGTGACACCCGGGGGTGGGGCGGAGGGAGGGGGCAGGCAGGGACCGCAGGCACCCGAGCTGGACACCGCAGGCAACCAGGCCTGGGGTGGGGACGCGAGGTCTGAGGCTCAGGGGCTTCCTAGTTGGGGAGACCGGGCAGCACGCGCCGGATCATTGTGGGGCTCCGGGGTGCTGGGATCCTGACGATGCGGCAGGACAGGAGGCCAAGGAGGAGCCAGGAGGGTCTCTCATCTGTCGGGACCCTTTCTCCTCCGCCCGTGGGTACTAGGGAACTTCGGCGGATTGTAGAGAGGTGACCGCGCTACGAGGAGGCGCAGCGGGCTGCCTCGGGGCCCCGCGCGAGGTCGCGGTTGTTTCCTCCTTCCTGCTGCACGAGAGAATGAGCAGGAGCTAGGATGAGAAGCAGAGCGTGGACCGCGGCCAGGAGGGGCCAGAGCCGCGCGAGTGGGCGGGACGGCGACAGCCGCGTGGAGTCCAGGGCGGGGCTGGGGTTCTGCGCCTTCAGCCCTTCCCAGCGGGCCGGTGGGGGTGGGGCCCGGGTCCCTGAATGCCCGATGCCTACGCTAGTTCAGGTGCCAAGCGGAGAATCTGGGTCGGGAGAGGGGGGCTGGGGTCGGTCCCAGCTCGGGATGTGCGTGCCCGGGCAGTGCGTGGGTGTGCGCGTGTCCGCGCGTGGGTGCGCACGTGCTGGCGGCGGGCTCTGTCTGGGGGTGGCGGCTCCTCCCGGCTCGCGCCTCCGGCTCCGCCGCTGCAAATAGCATCCGGACCGCGCACGGCCCATGAATATTTCACAGGCGCTAATTCCATGACCTGGACGGCTGCGCATTTCCCAGCAGCCCACCCCCACGCCCGCCAGGGCTCCGCCTGCCTCGGCCTCAATTCTGAGCACAGTGTGCTGCCCACCAAGCCCCAACTGTCCCGGGCCTGTCAGCCCAGCACTCTGGGAAGCCAAGACAGGAAGGTGGCAGTTTCAGCCAAAATGGGGCCACTTAGTGACCTAGCAATGCCCTGCCTCAGAATTTCAGAACAAAATTTAAAAGGGGGGGGGTTTGGAGGCTGGGGAGATAGCTTAGCAGCACAAGCGCCTGCCTGGAAAGTACAAGGTCCTGAGTTTAATCCCTGGTACCTAAAAGAAGGGGAGAGGGATGGTACTGTTATTATTTGGGTTGAACAGAGGGTCTTGACCCTGAGCCGCACCCCTAACTGCTTTTTTCTACTTCTGAAACCTGGTTTTGCTAAGCTGCTCAAGCTAAGTCCATCCTCTGGATTCTCCTGCCTCGGCCTCCCAAAGCGCTGGGAGGACAGGTGGAGCCACCAGGCATGGCTCCAGGCTAGATTCTTAACCCTAAATGCAAACCACCAGCCCCCAGCTGCCCTGTCCCCGGAGCCTGCTGGTACACAGAGCAGGAAGGTGAAACTTCTGCTCCCTCAGGCGGGTGACGCACCCCCCCTGGGGTCTCGGTCTCCCACCACCTCGCTGCTCAGCTTCTCCTCACTAGCGTGGGGAAATCTTTCTCCGACAGCCTCCACCCCAGCAGCCAGGGCGGCTGTGAACACGATGGCCCGCTCCCCCAAAGTGTTTGGCTGTCAAGAGCTCCACTGGTGTGGGCCTCTGCCCCCTCGCTGGGCTCCACTCCTAGGATAAGCTAGAGGCTCAGAGGCTGCTCCTTTTTCAACTCCCCGTTCCCGCGGCCACTTGTCTAGGCTCTCCTCCCACTTTTGACGTCTTGAGCCCAAAACCATCTTCCAGGAGTAAAATAATAGAATTTTTAATAAATTTTTTCCCCAACAACTTCTTTTGATTGTTGTCACCACACAGGGACCGTGATGGAGAGGAAAGCTCTCGTGGGGGCCCTAGAAAGTGTCCTGGGTAGACTCCGGAGGACAGCGCTCCTCCAGGGGGCGGCGGCGGCGGGAGACCGAGGCAGCGGGGTCCGGGCCGCCCCTCCGGGGACGCCCAAGGCTGTGCTGGTGGAAGGTGCTCTGCGGGCAGCAGCCCCGGGGTCCCCCGCGGGCGGGCGAAGGGCCGGGGTCAGGGCTGCCTTGGGACTCCCACCCCGGTGGGGGTGGAGAGCCGATGGCTGGAGTCCATGCCGCGCCGGGTAGGCAGCCCGCGAGGGCCGGCGCAGGAGGGTAAGTTGAGGCAGCGAGGCCGGGGCGCCTGGCTGTGGCCGTCAGAGGTGCCGGGGCGCCAGGACCAGTAGGCAGAGCAGCGGGGCGCGCAGCAGGACGGGGGCGCGCACGGGGCCCCGCGAGTCCGGGGGCGCATGGCACGTGGGTCCTGGGCACGTGCGCCCGCCGCCGTAGCCGCCCCAGAAGTCGTCCTCGGTGGGCGCGTCCCCGTCAGCGTCCGCGGCGTGGCGTCCGCGCGCGTCTGCGTCCTCGGCCGGGAGGTCGCGAGCCAGCGTGGCGGGGGGC
>NW_004524815.1:1470687-1480430 GCF_000260255.1 Octodon degus | reverse complement strand
CCGCTGGGCACGCGCGGAAATCGGCGTCGCGCAGCGCGCGCAGGTCGCGGCCGCGGCGCTCGGGCGGAGTGGCGCAGGTGACATCGGAGCTGGACACGCGCGCGCGCTGGAACCAAGCCCAGAGCGGGCGCGCGCGGCAGTCGCAGGCCCAGGGGTTGGCGTTGAGGCGCAGGAACTCGAGCGCGGGCAGGTCGGCCAGCGCCTCCCCGGGCAGTGATGCCAGGCTGTTGTTGAACAGGTAGAGGATGGTGAGGCGGCCCAGGCCGCGGAAGGCCGCGCGGTGCACGCCCTGCAGCCGGTTCCCGTGCAGCAGCAGCCGGTCCAAGCTGCCCAGGCCGCGGAACACGTGCTCCGTGAGCAGCCGCAGGCGGTTCCCGTGTAGGAACAGGTGGCTCAGGTTGGCCAGGTCCGCGAACAGGTCATCCTGGGGACGAGGGGACAGAGAGCAGCTGAGCGGGTGAGGTGCAGCGCACCACCTGTCCCGCCTCACCCACACGGTGTCACAAGACGGGGTGTCTGTACTGCGAAGCCCCCCAGCAACCCCCGCTCCGCACACACTGCTCCGGTGTCCCGGCCACCATCTGCAGCAGCTCGGGGCCCTCTGTCCCGAGTGTCTGTGGCCGCGCTGTTGCAGCTGCTTAGTGTCCACAACTGATTAAAAACGTTGACATTTCACAGTCATTTTGACCTCAGGAAAGAACCGGTAGTTGCAGGTGCCAGGGGCAGGGTGGGTAAGGAGCACGAGGACCCGGCACTGTGTTTTCAGGAGCTGCCCTTCTGCGGCACGGTGCCGGCCACAGCCCTCGCTGTTTCTGATCACACCTCTGGAAAGATCACCCTGGAGCTGCCGCAGAGCAGACTGTGGCGAGGAGGCCGACAGGAAGAGTGCATGAAGCAAGGGGGTGGGTTAGGGAAGGAATGGCCATGTGGCCTTTACTGCAGGAAAGATATTAAATTTAAACACAGCCCATGCTATCTGAATAGCCCTTACCCCTGTTATTAGAAACAGCCCTACAGCTGGGGCTGGGCTTCCAGGCCTCAGGGGTCCCAGAACTCCTCCTGCCTGCCACCCCACTGGGCCAAGGCAACTACAATCCATGCCTTTCTGGGGTGCTGAGCCAGCTGGATGAGGCAACTAAGGCCCACACTTGAAGAACCCAAGGCCAGGCCTTCCAATTCCAAACCGTGGGTCTGTCAGTAGCTGACTGTACCCTTGGTACATCACCCAGTGTCTGTGCCTCAGTGTCCCACTCTGTAATGTGTGCTTGCACTGCAATGCTATTCTGAGACCAAGCCTCCTGACCAGTTAGTTGTTCAGGCTTAGCCCAGACTAGCGATCCTCCTGTCTCAGCCTCCCACAATGCTGGAACCATGGGTGTCCACTGCCACCCCTGGCTATGGACACACTCAAAACCTAGTTCGGTCTTAGTTTCCTCAGAGTGCGCATCAGGGAGAAAAGCCACCAGCTGACAGGCTGGGTGCTGTGCTACCCACACTTGGCACTAGGAAGCGGGTCAAGCGGCGCCCCATTCCTGCTCTTCCCAGGAGCACATGGGTCCCAAAGCTCACGGCCAGGAGGGGTTACAAGGGAGTGGACTGGAGGGGTGGGGGAGACCATCAGACCACCTGAGCTGCGACTGCCTACACAGAACCTGCTTCCCATGGGGCTACAGCCCGTTGCCTGAGGAGCGCCCCGCAGGGCAGCAGTGGCCAGAGGCCTGTTCCGTGGCGGCGGGGATGTTTCTGCTGGACACCCTTGGCCTGGTCCGGGAGGGCCCCATTTTTATGCTTACCCCTCTGGAAAAACCCTGCCATAGTGCCCCTTGGCCATGCTGTGACCCTGCAGCTTGGGCCCCAGAACCTCCTCTGGCCCTAGGGCTTGCTCCTAAGAAACCCATGCAGCAGACCCTGAGTCCCTTGTCGCCTATGGGGGGAGCGCACACGCATCCTGAGACCCCTGTGGGCAGGGGAAGGAGCCCAGGGGCCTTGCGTGCCCTGTCCCACATTCCTCTCTTCTTCAACGCTCTGCACAAAGCCCTGCCCCCTCCAGCCTGCCCCCCTCCCCCTCCAAGTGGAGGAGCAGTTCTCAGCACATTAATGAGCCCTGACTTTCACAGCCCAGCCTCGCCCTCCTGTGGCTCACAAGCAGCAGATTCAGCTTGAGCCCCTTGGCTGCCCTCCTCTGGCTGAGTCCCCAGATGGTGCAGGTGACTCTGTGGGCTGGGGGGCCTCTTGGGGGGGCCTCTAGGCATAGCCCACCGGCCGGCAGAGCGGCTCTGCCTGTGCCCCTGTGCTCAGCTCTGCTGGAACAGCTTCATCCTTGGGCTGGGCAGGCTCAGGGACTGTCCCCACTGCAGCCCTTGGACAGGCCATGGGCCTTAGAAGCAGGGCTGGGCCAGGGTGGGCCACTGCCCCGACTGCTGCTGGGCTCTGCCTTCCTCAGCCGAGCCTGCGAAAGCCAGAGCTGCGGCGGCCAGGCTGCTGTGACGAGTTTGCCTGTGCCACGGCTGCCACAGCAGCTTGTTCCCGGGCTCGGCGTGGAACTCGGCCAGGGCCACGCGGCCAGTGGCCATGACAGTGACAGACACCTCCCTGCCAGCTCCTCTGGTCGCAGCCAGACGGGCCACACGCTTGCTGCGGTCACACCCGGCCCACGGGTCCCTCACCTGCCCCCGCACTCACAGGCCCACTGTCTCCTTCCTCTGCCTGGCCAGGGTGCAGATGCTGCTTGCCCGAGGTGCCCACGGCCCTTCACACTGGGGGAGCAGAGCTGGCGCCTGCTCTCCTGAGGGAGTGTCCTGCCTGCCCACGTCATCCATTTGGGCTCCCACTCAGCTCCCCTGGGGGAGTCACAGCCTCTATTGTTCCCAGTTGACAGATGAGGAAACTGAGGCTTGGAGGAGAGGCCTTTCACCTAAACTTAAATAATGAATCTTCCGCGGGGAAGCCCAGGTTCCAGGTTGGAGTCCTAGCTAATCATCAAAGCTGCTCCTTAGCCCAGGCTGGCCTCGAACTCGTGGCAATCCTTCTGCCTCATGCAAGGATGACAGGTGGGCACCAGGCCCAGCCCTAAACAGGAAATCTGCAATCTGAAATGCCTTGTATTCGAGTCTGAAGCAGTTGTAAAACTGTGTACTAGAAGATGTTGCTCCACGCACAAAATTGTTAAGCACTTCACCACCTTCTGTGTGTGTGGCTTGGGCACAGCGGAGTGAGTTTGGTGCTTAGATGGGCCCCTGCGCAGGGTGGGGTGGCTTGCTGGGGGTGGCTTGCTTGATGTCCTGAGAGGATCGTTGGCCTGCAGTGGGAACCCCCGTCCCATCCTTTGTGTCACCCCGGGACCACAGGTGCTTTATTCTTTGGGTCTTTGTCCTCCCAGAACTTCTTATAGAAAAACTATTAAGACCTTCTTGGGGTGCAACTTACAGAGGAAACTGGAACCAAGATGCAGATGGTGAGGCGACCAGCTCTGAGTCACACGTGGACAAGGACAGGGATGGAGCCAGGCTCCGCATCCACCCGTCTCCCGCCCCTGGGGCCCTTGAGGCTGAGTTGTGGTCTCCGGCACGCCTGCCAGTGCTCCAGCGCCAGCCTCTGTTCCCCCTTTTCACAGCAAAGCAAAATTGCTCCTCTAAGAAAGCCAGATGTGGCAGCGCCCGGCTGTCATCCCTGCACTCAGAGGCTGATGCAGGACTGCTGTGAGGTGGGGGCCAGCCCGAGCTACTTAGTGAGACTCTGTCTCAAAAAACACCCAAAGACCCAAAAACAACAACAACAACAACAACAACAACAAAACCCCCAAAAACCTTACTCTCCCAACAGAGCTGTAGGTGTGAGAAGGGGAGCCAGGGCATTCTGTAAGTCATGTGGTTCCAGGCGAACCTGGTAAGGAAAGAAGGGGTGTGTTCGGCCCCGTCCCTGGCCCCGGCCGATCCCCTGGTCGGCCTCATTCCCCAGGAGAATGAGGCCAGTGGTAAATAAGCCACTCCTTTTAAACAAGCATATGGTGCTAGCCCAGGGCCAAGTGCTGTTGTAAGTGCTTCACAAATTATTCATGTGTGTGATGCTCAGGAATCCCCGGGAGGTGGGGATCCTGGCTGCCCCCATTTTACAGACCGGCAAACTGAAGTCCAGGTGAAAGAATGTGACACACCTGTGAATGGCCTGGCCGGGCGTGTGCTCGTTGTCACCACCACTGTTAAAATGGTTACAGTTTTCCTGAGACAGGGTCTTGCCATGTAGCCCAGACTGGCCTTGAACTCATGTGGACACTCCTGCCTCAGTCTTTCAAGTACTGGGATTCCAGACGTGTCCCCACGTCCCACAGTGCTGCTGTGATTTGTGCAGCAGGGACACAGGACACGCTCTCTTGGGATGTCCTGCGCCTCTCCCAGTACCACTTCCTCTCTCTGTGCGCCTGCTGCGCAGTGTGCAGGGCAGGGCTCCACAGTGCTTGCTAAGCGACTCCCCATGTGGCATTGGTCACAGGAGCCCACTTGTCACCCAGCAGTTTGGTGCCGCTGAGGCCCGAGGTGAAGGAGGAAGTGCTTCTAGACTGGGGGGTATGTGCCTGTCCCTGCCGCCACTGCTGCCCGCCTGGCAGGCTTCCATTTGTGGTTGCTTCATGGGGTGGCGGAACAGAGGCTCTGACTGGGACAGCCATGCCATAGCCCCGAGAAACCATAATTAGATTAAGAATAATAACAATAGCCAGGCATGGTGGTGCACAGCTGTCATTCCAGCACTCAGGAGACTGAGGCAGGAGCATCACTTCGAGTCTGAGACCAGCTTGGGCTACGAAGTGAGCTCAAGGCTAGCCTGAGATGCACAGTGAGACCCTGTCTCTGACATACTCGATCCCTGACAGATACAGGGGGGCGTGGGACATAAGTGTGTGAAGGGAGACAGACAGACAGAAGAGAGGGAGACATACTGGGAAGGCGAGGTAGGGAGAAAGGCAGGGAGGAAGGGAGGAGGGGACAGACAGACAGAGGACTGAGGTACACAGGGCTGGGCAGTTGGAGAGGTAGAGAGGGACAGAAACCCAGGAAGTGCAGGACACGTGGCCGGGAGGCCAAGGCGGGTGGGCGCTCACCTGCAGGTGCAGCAGGCTGTTGTCCTGGAGGTAGAGGTACTGCAGGCTGACCAGGCCGCGGAAGATGGTGCCGGGCAGGCTGCTGAGCTGGCAGCGGTACAGGTGCAGCGACTGCAGGCGCTCCAGGCCCTGGAAGGTGTCAGGCTCCAGCGAGCGCAGGTGCCGGTTGTCGCCGAGGTCCAGCTCCTCCAGGGCCTGAAGGTGGCGGAAGGTGCCCGGGTAGATGGCCGAGAGGTTGTTGGAGAAGAGCCACAGCGTCAGCAGATTGGGCCCAAAGGTGCCAGGCCGCAGTGTGCGGATGAGGTTGTTCTGCAGGAAGAGACGCTGTGTGCTGGGCGGCAGGGACAGCGGCACAGATGAGAAGTTGTTGGCCTGGCAGCTCACGGTGGGCGGGGACGCATAGCAGGTGCACAGCATCGGGCAGCTGGGCGCTGCGGCGGGCAGGGCCAGGAGCAGCAGCAGGCAGGCGGGGAGACCTGTGGGAACAGCAGGTGAGGGCGCGGGGCCTGCCCGGGTCCTCCTGCCCACGCTCAGGGGCCTCTCCGGAGCCAAGCACCTCGTGGGAAGGTCTTCTGGGTGTGGGGAACATGCCTGTGACCCCAGCAGGTGGGAGGCTGAGGCAGGAGGGCCACGAGACCTTGTCTGGACACCCCTTCCCCTGGAGTGCCCTGGGTTCTACCCAAGGCATTGTCCCCAAAATAAACAACAAAACCCAGGAAAACCGAAAACCCCACCAGGAGCCTGTCGTAGGAAGTGTGGTGACATATTTGGAGCGGTGACAAATGCCCATCTGTTGCTCCTGTCTGTCCCCACCGTGCCTTGCGACCCCGTTCAGAGATTAATGTCAAACACAGCTTCGGGCTCCTTGCCCGCCCCCACTCAGCAGCAGCTCTGTTGCATCCTCTAGGTGCCACCGGCACCCTGCCCCCGCTGCCACTGAGAAAATGTCTCCCCGCATCGCCAAATGTCCCCAGGAGCCAGTGCAGACCCCTCATGAGAGCTCTGAGGCCGCTGGGTGCCCAGGTGGCCTTGGCCGGCCCCCCAACCCCCCAGAATCCTCTCTCATCTTCCTGTGCTGTCACCTTGGGGGACAAGGCCAGGCCTCAGGGACCAGGGGCTTCCCCTGTGGCCACCAGCACAGGCAACAGAACCAGTTTATCCTGGGTGCCAGGCTCTGTGTGCCCACTGTGGCCTCCTGGGTTCAGGGTGCGGTACAAACTCCACGTGGACAGGGGTGGGCAAGGCAGCCCCTCCTCCCTGGCCTCCCCTTGCCATGGGCTTGATCCTTCCTCTCTGTCCTGACTCCTGGGGCACCCCAGAGAGAGAGGCCTGCACCCCAAATCCAGGCAGCTGCTCTGGGCCCACAGCAAGCATAGATCCAAGGCTGTGTGTGGTGTCCAGTGGGCACCTATGTGTGATGCTAGCGGCCATGGGAGCTGGTCCCGGAGACCTGTGTGTGCACCAACGTCCCTGCAGGTGGCCTCTTCCTAGCGTTTAGAGTAGGAATCCCACAGCCTGCACGGGGGCTCCCAGGCACCACCCCAGGACCAGTGGGCGTGTGGATGGTACCTGCTGTCCTGTGTGTGTGTGCGTGCGCGTGCCTGTGCACCGGCCCCATGCGTGTGTGGGCTGGTGTGATGTCATACGTGGTGACACAGCGCACTGCTCCCACCCTTCACACCACCTCCGCGTTTCTCGGCCCTCTCACCCCTCCCCTGGTTGCCGTTTCACGAGGAGCACTTTCTCCTCGAGTTTCCCAGACCTGCATTGGGCGGAGGGCACCTTTCTCTCCTTCGCCCCAGCCCCAACTCCGAGAGGTCCCTGGATGCCTTAGCTGAGCGCTGGGCTCCTAGAGTGGCACAACCCCCCACCCCTGGGTGCCTCTGCTGTCCAGGGCAATGACCTGGGTCTCAGAGAGGGCAGGTGACTTGCCAAGGTCACACAGCAAAGTGGCGCAAGCCCAGGGCCAGGGCACGTGCCCTTCCTGCCAGCTGCCTTCCAAGCCCTGCCTCCCCCAGGGCCGACACCAAAGGAAGCCAAATCCTGCTCTGATCCCTAATGCCAGCCTCATCCCCAGCTGGGTGCGGGGGCTTCTGACAGAGGGCGGCACGACTTCTGCAGCTGCTGGCTGGACACCACCTCCAAGGGGTGGAAGGACAGGCAGGAGTCACACCCCCCCCAGAGTCAGGGGCTATGTCCCGGCACCCCTGCCAGGCACCCTCCCCAGCCTCCTCCCCCATTGCCTGGGGGCCCTGCTGTCCCTGGTGACCAGAGGGGCCCCTCCATGACAGCTGCTGCCGACCGGTGACTGTTGCCATTTCTGGCCGTGCAAAGCAGCTGTAACCCAAGGAGCCTCATCCATAATTCAGGCTGCGGCTCTCTCACACTGGAGGCGGGAGGAGGGGCAGTGAGGTTCGGGGCTGCTGTGGGCACTGGGGCCTCTGTCTCCTGCATGCGGCACCCCGTGTCCTCTGCGCCTGGCCCCCTCCTCGCACCTCCGGACACCATCTTCGCACCCCTGGCCTCCTCCCGTGTCCTTGGCCCTGGCTTCCTCCCCTGCACTCAGGGCGAGAGGTGTGGGGCTCAGGACTGGATGTGGGGTGCTTCAGCAGCCCTCGTGGTACACTGGTGACTCGGAAGCCAGGAAAGGCAGGGCCAGCCCAGCCTCAGTCACCCGGTGGCATTCGTGGAGCTGTCCTGTCACCTCCATGTCCACCCAAGAGGAGGAGGCCCTCGTGGTCAGCAGTGGCCCTGCTTGCATGTCAGCCCTGAGACCTACAGCCTGGCTGTCCACACAGTACCACTGGGGAGGCCAGTTTGCACGGTGTGGCCACAGAGCAGGAGCTGGAGCTGGAGCCAGGGAGTCAACTGGCAGCGGGCGGGCACAGCAGGGCGAAGCCCAGCCCTACAAACTTAGGGAGCCACTTCTGCCCAGTTTCTGAGAAAGCACCCCAGATGGCTGTGATGCTGCCCTTGAGGGGCAGGGAGGCGTGACCTGGTGCCCAGCTGCCCAGGTCCAGCCACAGTGGCCACTGTCCTGCTGATGCTGTCCTCTCCTAGGGGGTCTCACAGTGGCTGCTCGGGACAGATACTTGGGAACCAAGGAGATGACCAGTGTCCAGTGAGCTGGCTGGAGTCAGCGTGGGGAGGGCAGAGCAGGACATTGGTGCTGGCAGGCTGAGCCAGAAGGTGTCCACTCACCAGGGCCAGCTCAGGGACGCCGTGCACCACACCTTGGCACTTGGGCTCTGAGACAAAGTCCTGGCCCATGCCACCCATTCTGCCAGAGGTCCCTGTGCAGGAAGGAGCCTAGGCAGGGACAGGGGACTGGGACAGTGGGCAGACACTGGGTGGCAAGGTGCCTGGGGCTGGGCTGCCTCTGGCTTCCCAGGGGACTGGCCGGGTCGGCCGGGCAGATGAGCAGATGCTGAGGGGGCCGGGGAGCTGGGTGGTGGTGGCGGCAGAGATGCCGGTGACGCGGGGGCCAGGGAGGCACTGACGGGGGCGACGAGGTTTTACAGCGGCTGTAGACAGCTTCGCACTCCCCAGAATGTAACACTCCAAAATAGGCAGCCGCCGTGGGGCAGCACCTACAATGCTGCTTGCGGCCGGGCTAGGATAAAAACGGCAGGAGCGAGCGACTGCCCTGGCGTCCACGACCACCCGGCTGGAGAGGCCTTACGCTCTGGCACTTGTCCCTGCTCCAAGCCAGGAGCTGGCCAGAGTCAGAGCCCGGCCCCAGCCGCCCCGGAAGAGAACTGACCTCCGTGCCAGCGCCCTGAGAACAGGGCTTCCCACGTGGAGCGCAGCTTAGCAGAGCCTTTGTCTCAGCCCTGGGCAGCCCCACCTTGTCCGTCTCCCCCCTCCCTTTCTCCAGCCCCCTGTGCCATCTGGAGGTGTCCCGAACCTTGTCCCAGCCCTGAGCTCCTCTTCCCACCTCCGCCACTGGCCCCAGCCATCAACCCAGCCTCGATCTTCCGCCCGTCCCCGCTGTAGCCGTCCTCCTCCTCCTCTCCTGTCGGCTCCGCCCGGAGCCAGGTTCTGTCCCTGTCCGCTGTACACCCCTGGCCCTGCCGGCCGGCCAGGTCTCCCCTCGCTTCCCTCCCCGTCCAACCTCCGCTCCCCCCGCCCCTCCCCCCGCCTCCCCCGCCTCTCCATCGCTCGCTCCATCTTAGCTCCCCCTCCCGGACCCCTTCCCACCCCACCCCCACCGGCCCACGCCCTGCTGGGTCGCTCCCTCCGCGGAAGCCCCTCTGGCCGGTCACCCCAGAGCCATCTGGACCCCTCCCTGGCGGCCCCCTCCCACGGTGCTAGTCCTCGCGGGTGACCCGAAAGTGCTGAGGCGCCCGGAGGACTTGCTGAGTCGGCGCTTCCCAGCCGGCCCGAGTCCTTCGCGGCCCGAGCAGGTGGCGCCTGGACTAGGAACCTGAGCCTGGCACCCGCCCGGCCCCGCGGACACGAGCTTCGCGCGCGCCAGGCGCTCGGCTGCTGTCCCCGCTCCGGCCGGCCGGCGCCCCGCAATCCATCCCAGTCCCATCCAGCTTGCGCCCCGGGTCCCTACCTTGCAGTCGGCGCCGCCGCCCGGGCAGCATCTTGTCCCGACTCGCGAGGGCGGGGGCTCCCACGCGCTCCCACGGCGCGCGGCCGG
>NW_004524815.1:1443265-1469302 GCF_000260255.1 Octodon degus | reverse complement strand
GGCCTCTTCCTCCCTCCCTCTCCTTTCCTCCCTCCTTCCCCCCCCCCCCCCCCCGTCCGGCCCTCGCTCCTGTCCTCTTCTCCTGCATAAGCTTCTGTCTTCCCAGCCTCTCCCAAGCCCTGGCCCTTCCCTTCTCCTCTCGCGTCTCTCCAACTCTGCTCGCGTCTCTGTCTCCCTGTCTCGGCCTCCTCTCCTCTTTGGATCGGTTGCCCGGGCCTCTGCCCCGCGCGCTCTGGCGCCCCCTGCTGGCCCCGGACCCTCTTCCTCCCGTGCCCGCAGATCTGTGGGAACTCGGGGCTGCCCTGGCCCCCATCCGCAGGCGGGGCCGCGCTTCCCGGGTGGGGGAGGGCGGGCGGGCGGAGGGGGCGGGGAGGAGCGGTGCGGGTGGATTTGGCGTCCTTCCCCGAGCACGGCGCAATCTGTCGCGGTTGTTTGCCGAGCTGCCTCCGGGCGGGCTCCCGGGGAGCGAAATATCACAAGATGCGGAGACAGACGCGGGCCGGGTGGGCGGTGCTGACTCAGGTGCGCCGTCATCGGCCAGGCCGCGCAGGGGTGGGAGGAGACCCCAACACGCACGGGCACCCCACGCTGGAGGGGACCCCAACACGCGCGGGCACCCCTGTCTGGAGAGGACCTCAACACGCGTGGGCACCCCAGGCTGGAGGGAACCCCAACCCACGCAGACACTCCAATCTGGAGGGGACCCCAGCACGCACGGCCATCCCAGTCTACAAGGGACCCTAACACGGGGGTCACCCTGGCCTGTAGGGGGAGGACGTGGAGGGGCATCCCTTTAGGGATCCCTAGCTCCATTTCTCCTCTTCTGGGTACTGCTAGGGGGTCGATGCCCTGGACTGTCCGTCCACAGGTGTCCTGCCACCTTTGATTTCCGACCCAGCTTCTGCAGGGCTGGGAACGCCCGTCTTGCGCTGTTGGTCAGCACGGGGTGGGGGGCGACCCTGGAGACCCTAGTTCCTTCCCCACTCAAAATAGCAGCCCTAACGTTTGGGAAGCTGAGGGTCATATGTCCCTGGATGGTCCTAACCCATTTGCCCCCCTGCTCCTGCCTCCATCTCCTCGCGGACATAGGAAGAGGTGCGCGTGGCCCCCGGAGCTGAGCGACCCTCCTGCCCCGGCCTTCCTGGTGAGACCGAGTGCTCTGCCCTTCGGCCTCGGGAGTTCCATGACCCTTTTCTGTGGCTGCCCCAGCCCATCCCACCCTGGGACCTAATAACTTGGGCTTCTGGCGGCGAAACATCTTGGCATCCGAGGGAGCCAGCCCACAGCGAGGTGCACCGGGAACTGGGACCCCCCTCCCGTCCCCCGCGCTGGGGCCCTTGGTCCCCGGGCCTCGCGGCGGGGCTGGCCCGCCCTCTGGTGGCTGTTGGTGGGCCTGCAGCCTCGCGAAAATCCTACGGCTCGGGTAGTGCAGGCTTTGCGCTGTGAAGATGCCAGTGAGCCCTGGAAGTGAGCTCGGGAGAACACCGCAGTTGGCACCAGCCAAGAGAGCGAAATCTTCCCTGCGGGCCTTCCCGACGTCCCCACCTCTCCTGGCAGGTGGGCAGGACCCAGCCCAGTTGGAAGTTGTGGCCTGACTGCTTCAGGGGCTCCTTCCCAGCCAGCAGGCCTGTCCTTGCGCTGGTCGGCAGCCACCTACCCTGAGCACTAAGGGTGCGGCTGGGCCTGCCCGTCCCTGAGAGCCTTTGCCAGGGCCCCTGAAGCTTGGCGCGGTGTGCTTCTCGCCTTCCCCGCCTCGTTTCTACAATCTCTATCCAGTTATATCATCAGCACCATCGCCAATTCGATGAGTTTTGAGATAAGATCTGTGCAGTCCAGGCTGGCTTGGAGCTCCAGCTGGTCCTCCTGCCTCAGCCTCCCGAGTGCCAGGATGACAGGTGTGCACCACTAGGCCCGGCTGTACCTGAGTTAGAGTAGTAGCTGGCATTCATCTGGTACGCACTTCAGGTCACAAATGCCCATGTGCATGGGCCAGCTGGATCTATTGCTGTCCTGTTTCTGCCACACAGTAGTCATGCCTGAGAGTGGTGCTGCTGCCCCTGAGCCCCGCATTCCAGCTGGGGTTCCACCCTGGGAGACGAGTCCTGAGGACCCAGGGGACAACCCCTGCAGCTGCACCTCATCTGGCTCCCCGAGTCACTTGCTGAAGTAGTTACGTCTACTCCCCACATATATGTGAGCTTTCTCTGACCTCTCTTCTGCAGGTTGTGCACCTGCAGGGGAATCTGTCCACACTGTCCCCTTGCTGTGCTGCTTGGTCTAGCCTGGCTAGCTGGGCAGAAAGTTCCGGCCTATGGAACCAGGAGCTCATGTGTGCCCCAGCCTGGCCTGCCGAGAGGTAGGTGTGCTGTAACTTCATGTAACACCATCCCAAGGGGTGGGACTAGAATTCAGATTCACACCAACCTTCCCTCCTTTCCTGAGATCCATGCTTTGTTTTTTTGCACAGTCTTGTTGAGGTGCAGGCTGGCCTCGAGCTCACAATCCTCCTGCCTCAGCCTCCAAGCAGCTGGGATCATGGGAGTACGCCCCTGTGGCTGGTTCCTCTGTGGCCATCTTGACCACATGTCAGGATGGTGGCTTCCACTAGTCCTGTGGTTGGGAAGCTGAGTCTGCTGCCTCCCCACGCCCCTCCCATTGAGAAAAGCCTGGGCTGCAGAGGGCCCTGAAGCCCTGCCGGGGTGGCCATGAGGTGGCAGGCATCCATCCTCCTCGCTGGGGCCATGTTAGGGGTGAAGACTGCAGATGCCTCAGGGCAGAGCCTTGGGGGCTGATGAGATGGCTCAGCAGACTACAGAGCCTGCTTAGGCAAGCTTAGGCAAGTGTGGGAACCGGGAGTGGATCCCAGCACCACAGGCTGCACCAGCCCCACCCCCAGGGCAGGCTTAGCTGGCCAGAGTCCGGGTGTAGTGGTGTAGGTTTGTCATCCCAGCGCTGGGGAGGCTGAAAGCAGGAGGATCACTATGAGTCCAAGCTGCATAGTGGTGAGACCCTGCAACAACCAAATGCATAAAAAAAGCGTGGAGGCTTCCAGGGCATTGGTCCGCTTACATCTGCCCACACTACAAAGGTCACAGATCTGTGGGCTCCAGGGCACTGCCCAGCTCCCCCAGGTGACACCTGTGGCCAGGCTCAGCATGCTGCTTCTGCGGATGGGAGGTGCCTGGCTACTCCCTCCATGGGTGTGGGGAAGAAGTGTCCTGTGTGTGAGCGGACTGCGTCGTTGCAGTCCCCCCACTGCGGGAGAGGACTTTCACCCTGTGTTGGTGAGGCCGGTGCCGTATGGCGTCCCCCACCCCAGCTTGGGCGGCGCGTGTGTGCAGCAGACTGCAAAGCAGGCGACTGAAACTGAACGAGAGCCTTGAAAATATGCCTAGCTCTTGGCCAGGCGCTGTCTTCTGGGAACCGCTTTTAAGCACATAGCCCAAGCCTGTGTGCTGTCACATGCCTGCTGTCCTGGCTCTCTGGGAGGTTGAGGCAGGAGGATCACAAGTTCAAGTGCAGCCTGGATAATCTAGCGAGATTCTGTCTCAAAATGTAAAGCAGTTTGAACAAAGGGCTGGGATGTAGCTCTGTGTCCTGGCTGTGAGTTCAGTCCCCAGCGCTGTAAGCAAAACAGTACAAACAGAAAATGTAACTGGACACATGGAAACAGCCCAGAGAGCTTGTGCACGCTCCTCCTCCTGTTTCTCTGGGCAGTGAGAAGTCCTTCTCCTCACCGCAGCAGCTCGCAGCCACAGCCTGCTAGCCACGGGGAATCTGCAGGTGCACGGAAGCTGTCTGTATGGTGCATTTGCTGGGGAAGTGCAGGAGACCAGACCCACACGGATCACAGCCCCAAAACGGGGCAGCTTCGTGTTCCGGGGCGGGTGTGCATGCGTGCGTGTGTGTGCGTCAAAGTGAAAGCCATCACCGCCAGCAAGGGGGCGGGAGGCTTTCCTTTTTCTTAACAATCTTTTTTTGGTTAATGGCGTTGAAATATTTCCACAGAAGAATGAGCTCTCTAAAGCCTCTTTTATCGGCTATAGAATAAAATCCCGACCCTCGAGCTGCCACCCACTCTGGTAGCGACAGCGGTCGCATTCTTGGTGCCGTCTACATTCTGGGAAGTGCAGTGTGCACCTCACACAGGTGAGGCTTCATGACAGCCCTGCGAGAGGAAAGGTACTTGCTGGGCGTGGCGGCGCGCTCCTGTCATCCTGGCACTCAGGAGGCTGAGCAGGACGATGGGGGAGTCGGAGGTTGGTCTGGGCTACCTAGAGAGATGGAGGCCAACGTGAACTACTTAGTGAGATCCTGTCTTAAACACACACACACACACACACACACACACACACACACACACACACACAGTCTAGAAAATCTATGCCCATATGTGTTCTAGCCACAGTCATATCAAAATGACCAAGAAAGCGGGTGCAGGCCACGCGTTCCCGAGCTGCCGTGGCCGGTGGGATGCCCACTCCTAGCTTCATACATGGGCAGCTCTGGAAGGACACGGGAAGCCAGTAGCAGCAGCTGCCAGAGTTGAGGGGGCGCGGCAGGCAGGGAGGGGGTGTGGTGCCACAGCCATGGGGGGGCCAGGGGTTGGGAGACAGTAGGTGATCACAGGGTGCTCCCTTCCCCTCAAAACTGCCACTTGTGCCCCAGGGCTGGCAAGGGTGGGAGGCTTTATTCATGTGTGTATTTTCTGGAACTGGAATTGAACCAGGGCTTTGGTTGGGCTCGGGCCGCCTAGAGCATCACCTCTGTCCCTGAGCTGCACCGGGCCCTAAGACAGATTTCTCACCGAGCGACCTTCGTCGTGTTGTGAAAGCCCTGCGCTTGCATTGCCTCTTTAATAATTTAAATGTTAAAAATTAAAAACAGAAGGATTTCTCCCCGGTGTAAGACCTGCCTAAGAGATAACGATTTTGCAGGTTGCAGGTACAGCCAGGCGGGGTGGTTGGGCGGGGGCTGTGCCCCTCCTCCTTGGCACAGCGGGACCAGGCCTGCTTTCTCAGTCTCTCTCTTCCCCCTCTCCCACAGGTGTGACTAGTATGGGCTTTGGCCAAGCACCTTTTACATTTTGTTTTGTTTTTATTTTTGAGACAGGGTCTCACTGTGTAGCCCAGGTTGGCCTTGGACTCTGGTGATCCCCCTGCCTCAGCCTCCAGTGTGCTGGGATGTAGGCATGGATCACCATGCCTTGTCTGGCCGAGATCATCTTTTAGTAGCTTTGCTGTTCCACATTCCCTAGATCCTGTGGGGCTGTCATTCCAGTTGAGTGTGGTGGAAACACCTGTGATCCTGGCACTCAGAAGGCTGAGGCAGGAGGATCGCTGTGAATTTGAGGCCAGCCTGGGCTGCATAAGACCGACCTTCCTCCTTTCCTCCCTCCCACCCTTCTGCCCTGGGAGTACAGAGACACTGCACCCCTGGCTCTGTGGTGTGAGCATCAGGAGAGTGTGGGGGTGCAAAAGGGCAGGTGGGAGCACGGGGCTGGCTGGCCATGGGAGTTAAACTCAGCAAATCAGCACACTGCAGGGCAGGAATGTGTCCCCCACAGGTGCCGTTCTGGGGGTGTGTGTTGTAGGAAATCCAGCCACGAGGCCGGCCGGGAGGCACAAGGGATGATTGAATCATGGGGCTCAGTGCTTAAATTGGAGCAAACTCATCACATTTAAAGACACACCTGCCCGAACGCCCTCATAACGTCCGTCCCCTTGGTCCGGGCACACCCACACCATCCACCGTCCTGGCCACTCTCGGCAGCGGCTCAGCAATCCTCTTGCTGGAAAGTCTTAGGAAGTGTGGCCGTAAATCCAGAGAGTGCTCCCGCCACGTGCCACTGACAGCACGGCCGTCATGCCCTCGAGCTGCGGTGTCCTCACCCTCCTTCTTCAGTGGCTCCGTGGGGCTTCTAGCATTCCCCAGAGTCAAAATGACTGTGCAAGATCAACGCTTGGACCCCATGCAGGGCACTGAGGCAGCCAGGATGGCGCAGCGGCAGACTCTCGGGAGGGAGGCCTCGGGGCCGCTGTGGACGGTGGTGAAGATGGTGGGCAGCCCGAGGGAGGCTGCGGAGGGGTCCGGGCGGTGTGTCTTTGACTGTAGTGAATTAAAGGACTGCAGACATTCACTGTATTTGTGGCTACACTCTTGTTTCACACAACAGTAAGTTTCCTGGGATGTCACGCCCACGCTGCTCCCTTGGTAGGGCCTCAGGAGGGCGCCGGGCTCTTCCCCGTCCCTGCCTTCTGCCCACAGTGCCACCCTGCCATAAGGCAGCTCGGTCCCGTCTGGGTTCTGAGAGCCCAGGCTGGGAGCTCTCGTCTACCTGAGGAGGACCTGGGCCTTCTGGGGCGCAGGGTGGCAGCTGGCCCTTGGCAGGATTTCTGGGGCAGCATCACTGTTGCTGTGAGCCAGGGCATGCGCCCCACGTGCCAGTGGCCTCTAGAGCTGCTGCAGATGGGACCCACGCCCAGGCCGAGCTGCCGCCCCCAGTGGCGGGAGGACGCAGAGGCCTACTTCCGCTCCCCTCCCTTGCCCCACCCCTCTTGCTGCAAAAGACCTGTCTCCCAATCTCTGCTATCCATCCACTAGTGTGCTCTTTATTTGTACTGTGCGCTTCCTGTGTGAGAGAAACCATGCCTTGTTTAAACTTCTGATCTATTTGAGTTCACAGTTGGCCTCGAGGTGCCTCCATTGCCACAGATGCCTGACGGTACCTTCCGGATGGCAGAGTAGTACTCCATGGAGTGCGAACACATTTTGTTGGTCCCTCCGTCTGTACGTGGACGCAGAGGCTGCTTCCAAGGCGGAGCGGCTATGCGTTGTGCTGCTGTCAGTTTGGGTGTGCATAGATCAGCACAGTGCATGTTTTCAAACCCAGAACATTATGTAAGTTTATTTCAGACATAACAGCAAGGTTAACATCGAAATATTTGTTTTTCTTTTTGACACTGGGTCTCACTCTGTAGTTCAGGCTGGCCTTGAATTTACTATGTAAATGCCTCCAATTTATAGCGAGCCTCCTGCCTCAGCCTCCCCAAGAGCTGGGATCACAGTTGAGCGCTGCTGTGTCTGGCAAGAAGTTTATTTTTATTTTTATTTTATTTTGTCTTATTTATTTTTGTATTTTAGGGAAGGCTCTACAGGGTGTTCAGGGTCTCACTACTAGATCGGACTCAGTGATCCGCCTATTTACAGCCTCCCAAGAGCTGGGATTGCAGCCGCGTGCCCCCGTGTCCAGTCTGAATTGCCATCTCGGAGAACCCCAGGTCCCTGCTTGTAGGCGCTTTAACCCGCTGAGCTATTTGGCTGGCCCCAAGAAGTTTAATTTTTAACTACACCCAATAAACCTCACCATTTAAGTATTTTTAAAGCTATTCCCTCCAAAAACAGAGGGAGCTTTTCTTTTCCACCACCACAAGCCATATTTTCTCTTTTCTAAGGACTTCTCAACTGATGAGGAGGTGGCGCTGGAGAAACTTCAGAGCTCTTCCCTAAAGGAAAACAAATCCTGACAAATTACGTATTGGATGGATTTCTCTGGAGTCTTTTCTTTAGAAAAATGCAAGTTATCATATGGTAGAATTTTAGCCTCTAAAAACCATCAATCCTGCAAAACAAGATGGCTTTCTCCTGTGTTCTTTCAGTTAATAGGATTGCTGATTGATTGCAAAGATGACTCTTAGCACTGGCCTAAACGACCGCTCAGCCCGGGGCGCGGATCTTCGCTGTCTCGTGGGCTCTGAACGTGTGGCGCCCGGCTCCTGCCATAGCTCCCGATGATCCTGCTGCAAGCTGCTGGCACTTGCATTTGGGGACCTGCAGTCTGGCCAGAAGGGACTGCGAAGTGCATGTGCCCCTGCAGCTGCTCTCTTCTTTGTCTCAATAACCTCAAAGCCGAGCTTCCAGCAGAAGTCAGGTGCTGATCTGGACGTGGAGAAAGATGCTGTCAACAGGGCCATCTTTTGCAGGTGTGTGAGACACGATTTAGTGCCTCTTCCTTTGGGGGGTGCAGGCACCCTGGTGTTGTGAGGGAGAGGCTCTCTGACTCTGTGAGTGGCCAACCCTGCAGTGACCTCTGGATTTGTGACAGCAGTGCAGGCAGTGCAGGTACAGGAGGTGGTGTTGGGGGGACATGAGGGCACCCTTTGTACCATGCCCTCAAGGACTGCCTTTCCTGGCCAGGCCCCACCTCCTAGTATGGAGCCAGCTGAAGCCCTGTAATCCGACCGCCTTCCACAGGTCCTGCGTGCAATCCACAAGGCTCTGGGACACCTAGACACAAGCCACAGACCAGCTTGTCCAAGCCTCCGCATCGGCTTCAGGTCTCCCTCGCCCTTCCCATGGCTTCACGGCTCACCCTGGCTGGGGTGAGGAACTCAGAGGATCCTTGATGGGGAGCCAGGTCCAGGTGGTGCCTGGGGGCACCGAGCTGGAGCGGGGAAGGGAGCCTCTGCCTCCTTTTGTCCCCCAAGGGCACAGAGAGGACCCTTAGCCCACACCAGCCTACTGGAAGTGAGGGCCAGGACCATCAGAGTGGGGGTCTGGGATCCCTGCCCACCATGTCCTCCTCCTGCTCAGTGCTGGGCTTGGCATTTCTGAGGTGCTGCTTCTTTTTTATTTACTTTTTTTGGTATTTTTAGGGAAGGGTCTACAGGGTGTTCAGGGTCTCACTACTAGATTGGACTCATAGTGATCTGCCTGTTTACAGGCTCCCACGAGCTGGGATTACAGGCGCGTGCCCCCACGCCCAGTCTCAGTTGCCATCTCAGTGCACCCTGGGGGTGGGGTTGGCACGGCAAGTCCGGCTATCTGTCAGACATGGTTTGGATGAGCAGCTGCTAGCAGCCCTGCACTTAGGTCTCTCAGGAGGTGCCAGAGCCCAGGCCTGAGTGCAGCCCCTTCCCACCACACCTGCAGGTGTGTTTGTAGCATAGATAGCAGGGGAGGGAAGCACGCACCTGTAGGAGCTCGGGTCCTGTGTGGCCAGGTCTCCCGGGCTCTCCCTGCATCCCGCAAGCATCTCCATCCATCCACACCAGGTGCAGCTCTGAGCCGAGGAGCTCTGTGGCCCAGGCCGGATCCTGCTTGCGTGAGGGAAGGAGCGTGACTGGGCTGGGATGCGTGGACACATGTGACACACAGGGGCTCCGACTCTGAGCAGTTCCCAGAGGAGTGGTTGGTGAAACGGGGAAGCCAGTAAGCAACTTGGTGTCTTAAACCCAAAGCAGTCTGACTGCTGGAACTGTCACCACACCTCAAGCTGCACTGTGTGTCAGGAGCTTCGTCGGGTGAGGCCCTGCGTCCTGGGTACCGCTTTGAATAGAAATTTGCCTTTTCAAGTCCCAGAGAAGTCTGGTTAAAATTGGTTATTTTCTATCCTTGAAAAATTTGGTTTTAGGATGAATTTAAGGAGCATGGACACTAAAGAATGAGGAAAAACCTAAGAAGAAAGTCGGGCAGAGGGCCGAGTTCTCTCAGGAACGGCATCCAGTCTCTGGGGAGAGAGCCGAGCAGCCTGCATTCCATGGTAAAGTTAAAGTTTATTATTTCTCTGATCTAGTTCTAAGAAGCGCCCCCAAATCTCCTGTACTAGAGGCTGGGCTCTTGGCGGGTGATGGGAACACGGTGGGGCACCTGTCCAGGTTGCTTTGCTCATTGCTGGATCGACACCTGAAACTTGAAAGAGGAGAGGTTTGTTTGGGCTCAGTTTTACAATTTGTGACTAGCTGGTGCCAAGTCAGGAAGAGGATAGCACAGTCCCTGGCGCCACATGTCACACTGGCCCAACCCTGTGCACTCTGAGCCGGAGACCCAGTCTGGGCGTGGTCATGCATGCCTGTAATCCCAGCACTGGGGAGGCTGAAAACAGGAGGATCACTATGAGTCCAAGCTGTGTGTAGTGAGACCCTGCACAAAATACATAAATTGAAAAAAAAGAAAAAGAGGACAGCAGAGGGCCATGGTGGACAAAAACCTGCTCACGTCACAGCAGCTAGGAAGTAGGGAAGTGCTGAGCCAGGGACAAGAAGATGTCCTTTGGCACATTCAATCCGCCTTCTAATGAAGCCCCACCCTCTAAAAACATAGTTAGCCATGATCACATGAATGGATAAACCCGACAGTAGAGCCCTGTTACAGCTTAGGTACAGAAGGACCCCCAGTGGGCCTTTGTGTTTAGAAATGGGGTTTTTGGAAGAGAATTGGGTCATGGGGCACTGCTGCTGACTTGCTGCTAGGAAGTGAGGCCTGGTTGGCGGGAGATTGTTGGGGGTGACCCTGGAAAGCTCTTTAGATTCATAGATCAAGCAGTCTTTTCACTACGTTGTTTCTGCCTCAGAGCTGGTGAAACATGGGCTGAACCCTCTGAAACTGCGAGTCAAAATAAATGTGTCCTCCTTATGTCAGTGTGTCAGGTGTTTTGCTCCCTCAATGACAAAGCTTACGAGTATAGAACTTTGGTACCAGGAGTAGGGTTGTTGCTGTTACTGTCCCCGACTGTGGTTCAGATGCCTTCAGAATTGGCATGTGGGAGGAGTTTTGGCTCATCAGGCTAGAGAAAGCTGAGAAGGCTGTAGGCAAAGCTTGAAGGGCAGCTCTGGTTAGAGCTTGTGAGACCAGAATGCTTATAGGAATGTGGACAGTAAAGGCAAGGTTCCTGAGGTTTCAGGTGGGTAACACTATTGGAAACACTATTTGGAAATTGGTCTATGGGTCACATGTGTTGCATTTTGGCAAAGAACTTCTCTATGTTGTCTTGTCCTAAGGCTGTGTGATGCTGAATTAATGGTGATGGAGTAATTAACCTGATGGAGGAAATTTCAAGGGAGTCCAACATGCACAGTGCAGCACGGTTCGCCTCTCTTTTCAACTAGAATGACAATAGGAATCGGGAATAAAAACAGAATGAGAAAGTGTTTTTCTCTAAGCATGTAACTTAGACACAAAGGAAGCACTTGCAAATTTAGGGTAAAAGACAATGTCTTTGCTGAAAAGATTAGTGCCGTTTTTTAAAAAAAAGCCAGGTTTTTTGTTTTGGGACAACAAGAAAGTTGTTTTGAGGGTACCTCAGGAATTTACCAGACCCCACCTAATGAAGGTCAAAGGTGAAAAGAGACAACTTTCTTTGGAATAATTTGCATTGAGAAGAGAGCCCCAGCTCTGTTGCTCACTCAGGGCCCCCTAGGGAAGTATCTTCCTTGAGTTTAGCCATTCAGGCACTCAGTGACCACTACAGCCATGTTCCAAGGGGGCTGAGCTCTTGCTCCAGCTGGCAGGCAACTGTAGGGGCACTCATGTGGCACTGGTCTTCCAGGCATGTGGAATGCAAGAGCTGTGAGTCATGGGGGCTTCTGCCCAGACCTCAAAGCAAGACCTTGGAGGCTGAGCAGTGTGTCCTTGAGAGTTTACTGTAGGAAGCTGTGAGCATGAACTTAAAGGTGAAGTGGAGACCACAGGAAATTGGACGTGCCAGAGAATGGAAGGTGTGCAGGGAAAGCTGCAGGCAGAGTGCAGCCAGCCCCAGAGAGAGGCCCTGTGAGCTGTAACGAGGGGAGCTGCAGGAGAAGCACTCCGCAGCCCCTGGAGCTCGCCCTCCCCACCACCTGGTCTCATGGTGGTCCACTTCCTTTCTATTCCTCTGTTCCCCCTTTTGGAAGGGCAATGTTTACCCTGTGCTGTTGCATATTGGGAGTTTTTACCCCTTATTTTCTTTTTTCGGAGGTTCACAGCTAAGAGTTTGTATTGAGTCTAAGAGAAGACTTCGGACTGGGATTTTGAGCTGTGCTGGAAATACTGTCTTTTGTGGCACTCAGGGATGGACCAAATGCATTGTGCATCATAAAGTGGACACAAGCTTTTGGGGGCCGAAGGGTGGATTGCCATAGCTTAGGTCTGAAATATCCCTCTCTCAGGTGTTCAGAGGGCTTTTGGAAAGCAGTTGAGTCATGGGGGTGCTGTGCGCCCCGGTGGATGGATTCATGGAGGAGGTCCCAGGTGACCCTTGTGCTTGCAGGCAGGGCCTGGCTGCGGGGCGGGTTCCTGGGGCAGGGCCTGGGAGGGTGCAGAGCTGTCCAGCTGCTCTGGCGATGACGAGGAGCTCGAGGCCTCTTAGTGCTGAGTGGTAGCAGCACTTCGTAGCTCCAGTGGGTGGCAAGGATCTGCTGACACAGCTGGCTGGCACAGCGCACTGTGGGTCCTTCCCACCCCCTTTTTTGTGTGACTGGGCATTGAACTTCACCCCAGTACAACCTATAAGCTACACGCCAGGCCTTCTTTTCATGCTTGATTATGAGACAGGGTCTCACCAACATGTCCAGGTCAGGCACCCATTGCAATTCTCCTGCCTCAGGCTCCTGAGCGCGGGGGACAACAGGTGTGTGCCACCATGCCCTGCTGTGCTTCTACTCTCGGCAAGGGGCCCACAGGGGAAGCTTTCTGGGAAGGTTATGAGGGCTCGCAGGGAGTGCTCCAGCCCGTCCTCGTGGGGCTTGGGTTCGCACAGCCTGGTCCAAGCTGCTTGTGGTCTCCCTGCTTCAGTCTGAATGTGAGGCCCTGGCTGTAGATCTGGGTCCTATTTGGGACACAGAGACGGCACCTGCCTGTCAGCTTCGTTGGCCGCACTCTTGGTGGCCGGTGTGGAGGGAAGTGGCCTTGCCTACCTGGGCAGACCTGGCTGAGCCTCGAGTGTGCAGGCTCAGTTGGACCTGCTGACCACACCAGGGCCCTGGCCCTGCTCCCTGGCCCTCCCCCTTCTGTACGCCCCATTCTTTTCCATTTCATCCCTTCTCTAGGTGCTAGATGGCTGTGGTTTTGGCTAGGGGTTGAACCCACTGAGCTGCATCCTCAGTCTTCTTTCCTTTTTATTCTGAGGCAGGGTCTCTCTAAGCCTCTGCCTCACTCAGCTTGGCTTTGAACTTGGGATCCTCCTGTGTCAGCCTCCCAGAACGCTGGCACAACAGACATTGCCTTGTGTTTTCAAACAAATTCTCCTTCAGCTTCTTATGTAAACTAAAAGATAAAAGCTGGTTTGAGCCACACGTGGTGGCACACACCTATCATCCTAGCACTTGGGAGGCTGAGGGAGGAGGATCGCGGAGTTGAAGGACTGCCATGAGTTTGAGGGCAGCCAGGGCTCCATAGTGAGACTCTGTTTGAAAAACCAAAATGATCAGGAAACACCACCGGAATCCCATTACCACAAACAATTATTCTCTGTTAACACAGAGACTGCTCTGAGGAGGGAAGAGCCGTGGCGTCGGAGGAAGCCTGTTTGATTCTGAGCTTTGTCTTCACCCGTTACTGGCTCGTGGCTGGTCTGTGTTGACTTCTCTCTCTGGGCTTCAGATTTTCATCTGTAAGTGAATTATTCATCATCACTAATAAGTATCGATTGCCTGCCAGACCCACACCCTGACCATGCCCAGCGGTCTCTGTCCTTGCCCAGTGCTGTCCGCGGGCTGGGACGGGAAGGGAAGGGGATGCATGGCAGTGAGCGGCCTGTCTCGCGATCAGAACCTTCTGGAGTCAGTAGGTGGGTGGGCGTGGCCACCCATGGGCCCTGCTGGATTCTGCCTGTACGTCCACAGGGCGGAGGCCTAGTAAGCCAGGCTTCACCTTCCTGTCAATCTGTCAGCCCCTCACGCTGCCCCTGCACGGAGCAAGAGCCTCCTGATATTGATTCCCTTTCCCGAAAGTCATCCTTCCTGAAAGAGGTAGTGCTGACTGGTCAGCCTCAGGGTTCCCGTCTGCTAGGTGGTTTTGGGTCTCCGTCTAAGTTAATAAGCTGCACTCTAGTTTCATCCATCAGTCTGCAGTGAGTCTGTTCAGTGAGTCATTTCCTCCTTAATCACAGTGATAAAACTCCCTGGGGAGGGGGCTGGGCGGCGCCAGGGCCACACAAGGCCTGTGTGGGACGCACTCTGGGCGGTGCAAGAAGGGCTTCCTGGAGGGGGTGACAGCAGCCCAGGAAGAGAAAGCCCCAGCGTTAGGCTATCCATTCCAGTCGGCAGGCTCTTTTCTCCTCCCTGGCTGGTGACAGTCCTCTCTGAACCTCGAAGCACTTGAGTTTTTCTTTTTTCTTTTTCTTTTTGGAGATAGGGTCTCACTATGTAGTCTGGGCTGACCTTGAGCTCCCAGCAACCCTCCTGCCTCAGCCTGTGGATGATTGTTAACGTTGTCACCACTGCTAAGGCCAGTGGGGTGCCTGTCGTGCCCCTTGATCCCTGGATGCAATTTTGTCCCAAGTGGGTGAGAGCCGAGTCAATTTGCATTAAGACCTGGAGGGCAGGGAGAGAGGGGGCATCCTGCCATTTCCCTCTGTGGGAGGCTGAGGCAGGAGGATCGCAATTCGGGCCCAGCCTGAGCAACTCAGCAATGTAGTAAGACCTGTTTCAAAGTAAAAATTTAAAAAGGACAGGGGATGTAGCTTGGTGAAAGGCCCTGACTTCATCCCCAGTACCAGAGAGAAAAAGAAAGACCCAAAGACCCAAAGGGCACAGTGCTCTTCACGGCCTGAGCTCCTGCAAGAGAGCTGTGGTTTCACAGCCTGCACAGAGCACGATGTGTGGTCTATAGGAGCCCATCCGCCCAGGAACCTCGGGGTTTCGGAGCCACGGTGGCCGCTGGCTGCCTAGCGCAGGCCCTGGGCAGTCCCCCAGGATGGGCAGCACGGGACCTCAGCCAGAGGACCAGGATTTTGCACCACGGGCTTGAGGGGGGAACCTTCAGGCTGGCCCCTGGGGGGTGTCCTGGCCTCACCATGGACTCTGTGGAGGGCAGGGAGGAGCAGCACCCAGAGCAGAGGATGCTACATAACCCAGGCTGCGCTTACGTCTGAGAGCCTCCTGCTTCAGCCTCCTGTGTGCTGGGATTGCAGATGCACTCCTAGTGGCCCACTTCTCTCTTGTAATCAGCAATGACTCCCGAGAAGAGCCCTGCCCAGTGCTGCTGTCAAAGTGACACCCCGTCCCCCAGGGTGGGAGCCTATGCTTTGCTGCAGGAGCCCTGGGGCTGGGCAACATTACCCAGCAGGATTGTCACACCAGGAGAGTGAGCACAGGGCACTCGGATGGTACCAGCTGCAAGCTGCATGTGTCAGCTTTCTGCCACCAGCACAGGGCACCTGAGATGAGGATGAGCCTGTGAAGAACAACACTGGCCTCTAACTCATGGTGATCCTCCTGCCTCAGCCTCTGGAGTGCTGGGATGACAGGCATGCGCCCCCACACCCAGCTGCTCGGCTGGTTTTAAACTTGCAATCCTTCTGCCTCAGCCTCTTGAGTATCTGGGATTGTAGGTGAACACCGTCGTGCCCGTGCAGGGTGTTTTGTTTCTGTGGAGTCTAACAGAAAGCCGGGGCACCCACAGAGGCCTGAGACCGTGGAGGAGACTGGGCAGGTCACAGCAGCGCCCGGCTTCTGTTCTGTGCTGGGAGTGGCCCTGGCACACCTGTTGGCTGCCTCCTTCTGGGACCTCAGTGCGTGCCTGTCCTGGTCACCCTGAGCCCTGAGGTCATTTCGTGCCCACGTCAGGGTCACCTGACTTCACAGGGAGAACCCAGCTGGCCAGCTCCTCCCTCCTGAGTGCGCTGCTCTCCCCAAGCCCAGGGCAGCCAGCAGGGACCCCAGCCCCTGGGATCCTCAACGGGGCCCTGTCGCGGCAACCTTCAGCGCATTAGGAGCGCTTAGCAATCCTTTCCTAATACAGCAGCAATTCATTTCCTCTTGGCTTCTGCTAACTAAATATTCTCATTGTCAACAATAGCGGGGACACATTGGTCAGCTTGAGTACTAATCACATAACTGTCTTGCATTATCTTTAATCCCCATGAAAACCTGATTTGGTGTCACAGATGAGGAGACAGCAGCTCAATCTGTAAATGGTTCAGGTGGGGAATCTTCCTGCCTCGGCATCCCAGAGTGCTGCCCCAAGGCCTGGATCTTCTGGCGTTTCTTTTTCCTTTTTGGTCTTTTTGAGACAGGATGTCACTATGTACTTCAGGCTGGCCTCAAACCCACCAAGGTGTTCTTTTTTTTTTTTTTTTTTTTTTTTGTCTGTTTTGGACATGGCTTCAACATGATTGGAATTTTTCTCCCCCAGTTGTGAGGAAAGAGGAAAATATTTGCTTTTACCTTTTGCCTTTTGAATTCCAAAATAGGCTTTTAAAGACTACACGCAGGAAAACCGAGCACATTGATCTGCAGCAGCCAGACTAGAGTGGCCGGTGTGTGCTGCGCTGTCCGTGTGCTTGGCGTATCACCCGCCAGCCTCAGGGAGGGGCCAGGAGTAGGGTGCCCTGGAACCGTGCGGGGACAGACAGGCAGTGGGAGGCCCAGGGCAGGACACTGTCTGTCGGGCTGCACTGGCAGCTGGCGCTGGGACAGGACACACTGTTCCTTGTGCCAAGGGGACGTCGAGGAGCGAATCTATATAAAGTCCTTGGAGCCTCTGCGCAGGAGAGGAGGGCGGGGCTCCTCAGGCAACCAGCTGGCTGGGGCGTCAGATATGGCTCCGCAGGGTGTGCAAGCTGTTCTCCAAACCTGAAAACACCTGCACCGAAAGACCCGAAGTGACCCCAGGCCAATGCTGTGGGCAGATCAATCAGAGAGTGATATTCGCAACCCTTCATTTGCATTGGGTGCTGCTCGCAAGACCAATCAGAAGGCGCCATTCTCAATCCTTCATTTGCATTGGGTGCTCGCAAGACCAATCAGAAGGCGCCATTCTCAATCCTTCATTTGCATTGGGTGCTTGCAGAACCAATCAGAAGGCGCCATTCTCAATCCTTCGTTCGCCTGTGGGCACGACCCACCAAAAGTCAGTCCCCGGCCTTCTTCTATAGCTGTGACGGCCAACAAAGCTCTCCGTAGGGCAGTTGACATCCAGCTTGGGGTCTGGCAAGTTTCCGATAGGACGAATGTCTTATTTGTGCAAGGCAGAGGCCAGTCCAGGTGTTCTGAGTGCTGGAGACCCCTCCCTCCCTCTTGTCCAGGACCCACCTTGAGCCTGGCGCCTGCTCTGTCCCTGCAGCTCCCACTCCATTTCGGCCTTCAGCGAGACTCTGCTCTCACCACCTCTCCAAGGTCTCATGTGGCTGTCTGACTGGACACTGAGGACCTGGAAAGGAGCCCAGGTCCCTACCCAGAGGCACCGGCCCATCCTTTCCCTGGTGATGTTCTGGGGGCAGGGGCGGGTACTAGTGTCCTCCTTTCAGCCTAGAAAAGAGGCTCTGGCGCAGGCTGCTACCCGCTGGGACCTGGCCTCAGCCTTGCTCCTGTGTCCCCTCTGGCCAGTAGGCTCCTCCTCCCGGGTGCCAAGCCTTGCCAGCTGCTGGAGCCCAATGGGACAGTCGGGGTGTCACCAACAGAGCTCAAGGAGGTCCCCAAAGCTGCTTGGAACCCTGGGCTAGCCCTGCCTGGGGGCTCGTAGGAGGCAGAGGCTTTTGTGAGACAGAGACTGAAGGGTCGCTCAGAAGGAAGTGCAGTCCCGAGACGAGGCGCCCGGGGAGCAGGTGCCTTTATCAGGAGGGGCGAGATCGGTGGAGTCTGTAAACCTACAGGAAGAGGGGTTCAGTTACAGAGGAGGGGCTGAGGCCTTGTCTGTGTGTGTGGACACAGCCTGCTCGAGGGACATTGAGGGACAGCCGTGGGCAACGGTGACAGGCGGCTGTAGGACCCTTCTGGGCAGAGATGGAGCTGTGCACAGGGGACCAGGGGCCACTGGGCTCATTGTGCCTTTTGGGACCTTAGGAGTTTCTGGCTGGGCTGGCAAAGCACAATTTTGAAATTATGATTTTCCTTATCTCTGTTCACCTGTCTTTCCTTCTTGTGTTCTGCCTCAAGGAGCCGGGGGAGTATTCCCTCCCAGTTACGGGTCAGTCTCCAGCGGCTGTGGCCGTGGACTGCAAGGGAGCACGCGACGGCCCAGCCCAGCGCCCCCCTCCCGCTGTGCTCTGCCGCTTGTGTTCCAGTCCCACCCGGCTCTCTGCGCTGACTCTCAGCTTTTCCTACCTCATCCTCATCCTCATCGTCAGTAGGGCCCGGCCAAAGCCAGGACTTGCATAGATTTCAGTCTGCATCTTGGAGCTTAATGAGAACCTTGCATTTCAAGGGCTGTGTGAAAGAGCGCTCTCTCTCTCTCTCTCTCTCTCTCTCTCTCTCTCTCTCTCTCTCTGTTTCCCAGCAGTTTTTTCTCTTTGTACAAAAACACATTTTCTACCACACCCGAGCCCATGGTGAGGACTGGCAGAGAGCTGCAGGCACAGGTCTGGGGCCTGGGTGCACTGTGGCCCTTGGTAGTGTGACCTTGGGCGTATCCTTTGGGTGCCCAGGAAGCCACTTCTCTGCGGGGAACTGTGCCCTTCCTCCTTCGGGACAGCACCGTAGCCAGGGCGTCGGGGTCTCCACCTGGCAGAGCCTGCCTGGCGCTGAAGCCCTGCAACCGCCAGCACAGAGGTGCCCCGACGAGGTGGCCCCGGGCTCCACTGTCCCTTGGCTCCTGTCTGGTCAGCACTCACTCACTCCGAGCTCCCCTGGTAAGAACTTTTGGTGAGGCTGGAGTTCCAGGCTGCACGGGGTCGCAGCTCCTGGGCGGGAAGCTCCCGGATCGTGCACGCTGCGCTCCACTCGGACAGCTTCAGACCAGGCTGTGATTAGTAACCATGGGCGTCGGTGGAACAGTCGGTCTGTCCAGAAAGCTCCTCAGAGCCTGGTTGGGGCCAATTCACTGGGGGCAAGTCTGCAAGCTCTGCTTAGGCTCCATCTTCCCTGTGCGGTGGACCTGTGGGGCTCAGCCCCCTGTCAGATCAGGGACATCGAGCTGGAATTTGTGTCGATTCTCCTGCCTCAGCTTCCGAGCCCTAGGATCACAGGTGTGCGGCACAAAGAAGGCAAGGCTTTGAGCAAGCCTCAGAGTCTGCCCTTCGCTGGGCGTGCTGGCGCGTGCTGTAGCCCCAGCACTCTTGAGGCTGAGGCAGGAGGATCAGGATCGCTGCGAGTTCGAGACCAGCCTGGGCTACAAAGTGAGCTCAAGGCCACCCTGAGTTGCATAGCCAGACCCTGTCTCAAAAAGACAAAAACAAACAAACAAAAAACAAAATCCAAGGGCTCTGTGGGGTGGACTGGGGCCCTCGGCTGGGCTCCCTGATTCTGGCTGGATCTCTGAGCAGCTCTGGGACTCCAGGTGTATGTGCAGAAGGAACGTGGGGACAGATGCGGTGTCAGGGAAGCGCAGAGTGCGGGGTACAGGAGGCTGTGGGTGGCAGCTGGTCCGGGAGCGGAGGAAGAGGAGGAAGTCCTGGGCACCAGCTGTGGTGGCCTCTTCTGGGCACATGGAGCGGCCAGGGCAGTGTAGGAGCTGGAGGCCCTGCGGCAGGTAGGCGTGTAGCGCTGGGAGGCTGGGGCTCGTTTCTGCCCCAGGCCAGGGCTGTGCAGGAGGTGGGGCGCTGGGGATGTGGGCTTGTTCCTGGGCGGCTGCATGCACCCTGACAGCCAGGCCTCGCTGTCCCTAAACCTAGGATGACAGCAAGAGTGAGACTGTGCCGGACTCCTGTGAGTCCCCGACTCTGCCTGTCCTAGGGGGACCTCCTCAGAGGCTCGAATCCGCACTCTGCCTGGGACATGGGAGGCGCTCCCCTGCCCCGATACCCACCTAATCCACTGCCCTGCTTTGTCCCTCAAATGTGATGAAGGAGGTGGGTGTGGCAGTGCAGGCCTGTCATCCCTTCACTCAGGAGGCCGAGGCAGGAGGATCGCTGAGGCTGGCCTGGTCCCTGTGGCAAGACCCTGTCTCAGAAAAAGAACTAAGAAAGAAAAATCAAACCTGATGAGTGACAGACATGATGTGTGAAAAATGCTCCCCATGCCGCACTCAAGCTCAGGGTGGCTCATGCCAGGCCAGCAGATGTGGGGAGTGTTGCTGCCCCTGGTAGGCCACGACTACCCCAGTCTTTGCCCCACTCTTGAGGCCGCCCCCTGGTCCCCCTGCTCATGGCCAATGGGCCCTTCTGCACAGGCTTCGCCGTGCCCTCTTGGCCAGGCCTCCTGGTGCTCATCCTGGAGAGTGAGTGCTGCTCTGAGGAGCTGTACACCCCAGAAATGCGAGCAGCACCACCATGTGGGTGGGGGAGGCGATGCCTGGGACCCACTGTGTGCAGGGCCTGTGTGGGGGAGGGCGACACCTGGGACCCACTGTGTGCAGGGCCTGTGTGGGGGAGGCGACGCCTGGGACCCACTGTGTGCAGGGCCTGTGTGGGGGAGGCGACGCCTGGGACCCACTGTGTGCAGGGCCTGTGTGGGGGAGGCGACGCCTGGGACCCACTGTGTGCAGGGCCTGTGTGGGGGAGGCGACGCCTGGGACCCACTGTGTGCAGGGCATGTGGGGGGCAGACCCTGGGAACCTTGGGGCAGCCTGGCTCGCTCAGAGGTGGCAGCCGTGCCCCTGGCTCCCCCGCATTTCTAATCCCCAGATTGTGATGCTCAGCATGAGGTTCTCACTCATCCTGTCCCTGGCAGCGTCCTCTTCCTATCTATCTGCATCAGAACTTTCCTCCTGATGCCCTGGGGACACTTTCCCTACCCAGTGTCCCCCAACTGCAGCTACAGGTAAGGCCTGAGGGCCACAGCCTCATCTCAGCAGGGCAGGAAGCAGACAGCAGGGCAAGCCACATGGGGACTCGGGCAGCGACGGCTGTGTAATGAGCACCCCAGGGCAATGGCCTCGGATCCAAAGCTTTAGTGATTTTTCACCATCTGCAAGTTGCTGGCTGGTTCTACTGACCAGGCCAAGACCCACAGGGTTTCCATGAGGCTGCTCATGCCAGTGGAGAGCACGGGTGATGGGGACACTGCCGTCACATGCAGCAGGCCAGCTTGGCTCTCCCGGGTTGCTCTGCTCCTCTTGCTGGGCTCCGAGGCTGCAGCTGGGGCAGAGTCCTCTCAGTGATGCTGAGACCATCTTCTCAGCTCGTCTCTAGAGAGAAACGGGGCCCCAAGAGGCCGGGCTCCTCCTGCTGCTCTGACCCTCTCCACAATCCCCTGGAAGGTATTTTTAAAACCTGGGGACAGGCATGGTGGCACACACCTGTCACACGGGCACAAAGGAGCCCGAGGCAGGAGGATGGCCTTGGGTTTGTCAGGGGAGCCCCACTGTTCCCTGGACTGCACATGGGTGTGCAGTCAGTTGTACAGGCAGGGGCCTCACAGGTCTCCGGGTCCAATCCTGGACTGCCTCACTCCGCCCTCCACAGCCTGTGCCGCAGGGTGGCTGGAGAGGGCAGTGGATGGCTGAGCTGGAGCGCGAGGAGCTGCAGGTGGGCGCATAGGGTGAGCCCCCCATGCCTCACACGCTGACCTGGCCCAGCGCCCTCAGCAGCACCCTCTCGCTGACATCAGCACCCCATTTGCTGCTTCTCTCTTGTGTCTTGCAAAGCACCCAGCACTGTGTCCCCATTTCTGCAGGGTCTCGACTGCCCCCCTCTACCCTGCCTCCTCCCCCTCTTTGGTGCATTTTGTGTCTTTGGTTAAAAATATCACAGACCCCTGTGGGCTGCAGTGAAAATGGTGACAGGAAGGTCGGATGTGGCTGTCCATGCCTGGCATTCCTGCAGTTGGGAGGCTGAAGCAGGAAGATAGCTGTGAGTTTAAGGCCAGCCTGGGCTACAGAGCAAGGCCCTCTCTCAGGGAGAAGGAGGAGGAGGAGGACGAGGAGGAGGAATAAGTAGAGAGAGAGAGAGAGAGAGAGAGAGAGAGAGAGAGAGAGAGAGAGAACTCTCGGAAAGTCACGAAGTCAAGAGGAGAGTTGGCCTTGCAGGCTCCCAGCAGTGGGCCCGGTAGCCTCAGCACCGAGGTATGAAGGCTTGGAAGGTGGCCCCAGTGGCATGTGAGAAGTGGTTGACTGTGGCAGTGGCTGAAGTGTTTCGCCCATAGTCCCTGCTGGGTCCTGGAGGCTGAGGCAGGAAGGTTTCCAGGAGCACTGGAGCAGGGAGAGGAGGTGCCATGGTCCCCCTGCCCCGTGGCTGCAAAGGACCAGGACTGTCACCCTCATGGCCCAGCATCTTCAGTGGGTGCTGAGGGACAGAGCAGATGTGGGGCAGGTATGGGGCATGCAGGCGTGGCCAGACCCTCCCCCCAGCTCCTTCCAGCTGCATGCGCTGTCCCTGCGCTTCAATCCTACTCCAATGCCTTTGCTTCCACCTGCTTTCTGGGGTGCTCTGTGCCCCCTGGAACTGGCTGCTCGTGAATTGGCTCAAGCACAAGTACCAGGAGATGGCTGGTAAGACTGGTTAGCGGGTAGGGATGGGCAGGCACTGGGCTTCCTGGAGGGGGCCCTCCCACGCCTGTTCAAGCCTCAGACTCCATGCTGAGTCGACACACGCATGTTTTTCTCAAGCTGTTCCCAGTTTGAGGAGAGGTTCCCAGGCTAGACTTCCCCTTTCCTAGCAGTACAGTATTTCATGGCTGACTTGGGACGTCTGGACTGTGTGTGAGGTGAGGTGTCTGGCTCTAGGCCAACGTGGGCATCGAGCACATTTGGGGAGGCCCGGCCCAGCTGCTGTTAGACAGGCGCGATGCACGCTCAGTGGGGTGTTTTGAGCTCCTGATTCGAGGGTTTGTTGAGGTGTAACTGTGATCCTCAGGCCATGAGGCCCTAAGGAGGGGAGGAGGAGGAGGAGAACAAGAAGGAACAAGCAGAGAGAGAGAGAGAGAGAGAGAGAGAGAGAGAGAGAGAGAGAGAGAGAGAGAGAGAGAGAGAGAGAGAAGGGGTGAGACCATGCTGGGCTCCTGTGAGTCCCGACGCTGTCCGTCCTGAGGAGCGCCTGTTCCTCAGAGGTTTAGATCCGCCCTCTGTGCTGGGACATGAGAGACACTGCCCTGCCCCCTGACATCCACCCACCTAATCCACCAACCTGCTTTGTCTCTCAAATGTGATGAAGGAGGTGAGTGTGGCGCACACCTGTCATCCCTGCACTCAGGAGGCCGAGACAGGAGGATCGCTGAGGCTGGCCTGGTCCCTGTGGCAAGACCCTGTCTCAGAAAAAGAACTAATGAAAAAAAAATCAAACCTGATGAGTGACAGACATGATATGTGAAAAATGCTCCCCGTGCTGGGGCTGGTGCCAGGAGGGCTCCCTGGAGGAAGCTGCTGCGCTGGGCCTGGCCCTGGGGGAGGTGGGTGAGGGGTTGAGCCTGCGTGGGCGACTCGGCCATGGTGGGGCCAGGAGAGGCGAGAGGAGGCTGGCGCGCAAGGACACAATGCTGCCTGTGGCTTCCACACGGATGCTGCTCGCCCAGCCCAAGCCGTTCCAGTAGAGTGCCCCGCCTATGACTCAGCAGCCCGGACCTGTCAGCAGGAACCTCAGGCCCATCTGTCCTCAGGGCCAGCACACATGAGACTGCCCCCCCCCGCACCCCGCCGCTGGGGGACTGCGCAGTTGGTCTGTTGACTCTGGATCCAGCTGGTCTTCATGGTGTGGTCAAATGTGGGCCTTTCTTTTTTATGTTTTTTGAGGCAGGGTCTCATTGTGTACTCCAGGCTGGCCTCTAACTCCCTGCGATCCTCCTGCCTCAGCCTCCCAGAGAGCTGAGATTACCAGCTGCTGCAGCTAGGCGGGCTGCAATGACTCTTCTTTCTCTCCCTCCTCCCCCTCTCCTCTTAGTCCTCCCCCCTCTCCTCTTGCTCCTCCTCTCCCTCCCCCTCCTCCTCTTCTCTTCCTCCTTCTCTGGCTGCGGCTGCATCCTGCAGATGGTCGGCTGCTTTTCTGTGCAGCAGGGCCAATGCCTTCCTCACTGTCACGCACACGGGCTGGGGAGGCTGGGAGGACATGGCAGGTGGAGGTGCAGGCCAGTGGGAAGACAAGAGCATGAACTCCTAGGCACCCTGCAACGCCTGTTTGGAAATGTCCACTTAGGTTCCATCTCTCCCAGTGAAGAGTTGGAAAAAGGCCCTGTGTGCTTGGAAGTCCCATTCTTCCCTAGTAGTGTGAATACCCGACTTTCTGATGAGACTCCCAGTGCCGTCTCTGGAAACAGGAGGGAAGGGTGGGCCTGGTGGGTGATGGGCAGCCAGGGATTGGGGAGGCCCGGCCCTGCCAAGGGTCCAGGCTGACTGGGCCTTCTCTGCGTGCTCTGTCCTCAGAGTCCCTACCGAGCACTTTAGGAAGCTCTTCCGGTTGGCTGTGGCTCTGCTTGCCCTGGTCTGCTGCTGCAGTTTCTGCTCTTCTTGCGGGTGCTGCCCCCTTGGCAGGGCCCCCTGCTACCTGAATGCGTGGGGCGCGCCAGGGCCCCAGGGGAGGCTGCGATGTGCTGGTGAAGCACATGAGTGTGAGAGCCGAGATGTGCCCTGAGGCCGAGGCAGGAGGACCAACCCGAGACTGAGGCCAGCCTGGGTGCCCGAGCTGAAGGCCAACTAAATCAGTGTAGTGAGGCCCTGGTGAAAAAAAAAAAATTTTTTTTCCAGAACCGGGGATTGAACTCAGACCCATGCGCTTGCCAGGGAAGCGCTTATTCCACAGAGCCCTCTCCCTACCCCCCCCCCTCACTTTGAGGGGCAGGCGCCCTCCTTCCTGGGTGTCTTTGGCTGCTGCTCTGGCTGACTTGCTATCCCAAATCCATTCAAGATGGTTCCCTTTTGTGGTCATTTAGGGAAGAGCCGGAAGGAAGGCCCACGGACAGAGCCGGTGGGGGAGGTGGAGGAGGACACTGGGTTACCTTTACAGCTAGCTGTCTTCCCACTGCATGGCATTTGGCAGCGACATTCACCATGTTTCTGATCACACCTCCTAAAGGCACAAAAGAGGATTTACAGAACTGCTGCAGAAAGTGGCAAGAGCCGGTGCGGTGAGCACACCCGTGACCCCAGCAGGCCCAGCGCCGACCTGCGCTCCACAGTCGGACCTTGTCTCAAAGACAAACTCGTCCCTGAAAGTAGTGAGAATGGTGTGATAAGTGTTCGAAGGAAGTGTGATTGATGTTAATTTGTCATCTACTGTGATAAACTTTTACAATGTAAACAGCTCCTGTGTACTTGATCGGGCCATGTACTGAGAGGCCACCATAGTGAAGACCCATTTCACTACCAGCCAGGACTTCAATCACCACGGAAAGCACCTCGTGGCCAACCGCGCCTTGGCCAAGGGTCCCGCACTTGGCCTTGTGCTCCCCATCCCAGGTGTCACCTGCTCCTTCAAGCTGGCTGGTCGGGAACCCTGTGCCCGGGGCCCTGCTGCTCTCCTCACGGGGACAGCCGGGTCCGGGGTTCCCATGAGCCTCCTGGAGGCTCTTGTGCTGGGGCGGGGGTGGCCACACCACGGGTGTCTCATGAAATCCTGCTTGAGAGAATAAACTGCGGAGAAAGAGGCTGCGTGCACCGCTCCGCCTCTCCGGGTGTAGGCTGGGGTGTGAGCGTGTGTGCGTTGTCCTCTCCAGCACACGTGTGCTTATGTGGGCACAACGCTCCTGAATGCCTGTGTATGTCCACTGTGCAGGCATGTACACACATGTCCATGCGCGTCTGCCTATGCACATTCCTGTGGACCTGTGTGCCCTTGCAGGCCAGCAGTGCATGCATGTGTCAGGTCCTGGGCTGAGCTCAGGTCTCCCTGCACTTCCCCCACACCCTCAGAACCGTGGGGGACCCCTGCACCCCCAGCTAGTAGCACAGTCCCCTCAGTTGCACACAGGTTGCACCTGGGAATTGAGGTGCGTGAGAGCTCACTGCTGTCCAGCCCGGGTGGGGGTCAGGGGACCCACAGAGGGCACAGGCGCCTGCATTTCCTCATCCCCAGCAGGAGGAAGGAGCCAGGGGGTGGCTGGCCCTGGGAGAAGCAAGGAGGACGAGGGGGCGGAGGCAGGGGTTTGTTCATTCTCTCATTCCCTCATTCACCCCTTCCCCCACTCACCCCTCCCCCACCACCCCTCCCCACCACCCTTCCCCCCATCCACTCGTTTCTCATTTGTGCCCTCATTCATCCAGCTCCTCATTCATTCCTCATTCATTCCTTTCCTCATTCCTTCCTCACTCTTCACTCTA
>NW_004524815.1:1439797-1442120 GCF_000260255.1 Octodon degus | reverse complement strand
GGATGAGCTAGGTTTTGTAAGTTTAGGCCTCACCTAGCTTGCACTGCAGACTTTGAGGCAAACTTCCTGAGAGATTGCCGCTGTGCCCAGCACTGAGCAAGGTTCGGGCCCCGTGCTCTAACACAAGGAACAAGGCCGAGCTTTGTTCTGCTTTTGTCGCCGCCATGTGGCACCCTCAGGCTCTAGGGGGGAGGAGACAGCCGAAGCCCTTCAGTCCCTGGCTCCTCAGAAGAAAGTCCAGACGGCGCTCCGAGGTGTGTGTGTGTGTGTGTGGAGGTCCTCTGTCCCTGTCTCTGAGTGTGCCGGTGTGACTACGACATACCAGGGTGTCCACTTGGAACTGCACGCACAGTAGCGGTGTCTTCTGTTGTTCGCTGTGGAGAGAGACAGACAGACAGACAGAGAGAGAGACGCAGACACAGACAGACGGACGGACGCACGCACACACGCACGCACACACGCACGCACGCACACACGCACGCACGCACACAGGCAGCAGTCTGCAGCTGCAGAGAATAGGGTTGCAGCCTCAGGGCGCATCATCACTCAGCTCCTCTGTAGAGGGGCCGCCATTTGTCTCTCAGAAACTCTCCTGCTCCCGGTGGGGCTGTAAGCCACACCCTAACTCTGGATGGACGGTGGACGGAGGTTCCTGGGGAGACACAGCTGCGGCTCTTTCCAGGCCCAAGGTCCCGTCCTCCAGACCCAAGGCCTGACCCTCGTCCATCGCCACTGCTCCTGTAACCGACAGGCAAGCACTCCTGGCCTTCACAGCCGTGGAGCTGGAGCACAGGCTCTGGATTCAAATTCTGACCGTACCCTTGCCCACTGGTGTCAGAGCTGCTCCGAGCTCTCATGGTAGCGAGCCTCTGCCTGGCTCTACCTGTGTGGAAGTTGAGCTCTCCTGAGCCTTCACTCCCCTGTTGGTGGGCGGCCAGAGCCCTGCTGGAGCCTAGGACACAGAGGGCCAAGCAAGGCCTGGGCAGCAGCAGACAGAAGCGACAGGCGGGGACGGGGGCTGGCTCGAGATAGCCCAGGAAGGGCAAGGCCAGGAGGGCTTCCCGGAGGAGGCGACGCTCGCCTGAGGCTTATAAAATGAGAAGAGACAAGCACGGGGGCAGCGGGGTGGGGTAAGGAGAGCAGTGTGTGGGGGGGAAGAAAGCAGGGTGTGTGCATGATTGGAAGGGGAGCATGTGCGCACATGTATGTGAGCATGCATGCGTGTGTGTGTGCGTGCGTGCATGTGTGTGCGCGCTCTTTGGCCTCAGCTGTGGGGATGCACAACAGGAAGCTATGAGGAGACACTTGCGGGGTGATGATTCAGCCGAGTCTGCAGCTGGGAGCAGATGCTGGCTGGAGGGAAGCCTGGGGCAGTCAGTGGACCTTGGGGAGCCTGGCGGGGGGTGGGGACCTGGGAACAAAGTCCCTGGCTTGACCTCTCACCAGGGGCTGGTGGTCAGGTCAGGGCCATGGCCAGCCGCCTGGGCTTTGGCCTCTGGGGTGACAGCAAGTGTGGGGCTTTCAGTGGGGCAAGGAGGAGGCCAGGGAGCGAGGAGGACATGGTGTGCGGCCCAGGGCAGGCAGTTGCCAGCACAGCCTTTTGGGGCCTGGCCTGGGGCAGAGGGAAACCCAGCTGGTGCCTAAAGGTGTCCCGCCTCCCCACTGTGTGGTCTGTCCTGTGAATCGTAGGCCCCAGCTAAGAGCCGCCTCCTCCTGGAGGCCTCTCTGCTGGTGCCGTCTGTGAGTGACCCCCAGAGCCCTCGAGGTCTGTGGCTTCGGGACTGCGCAGATCCTCTGCTTCCTGGTACTGGTTCCAGAGGGGCTGTGTCCTATTTATCTGCTGCACTTAGTCTCCCAAAGCAGTCCCCCATGGCTGATGCCATATGGATGAATGAATTGATGGATGGATGCGTGAATGAATGACTGAATGGATGGGTGGATGAATGGAAGGATCGATGGATGAATGGATGAATGGATGAATGAATGGATGGATGGATGAATGAATGGATGGATGAGTCAAAGCTCAGGGTCTGGTCAAGGGTGGCATGCATGGAAACTCAGACTCAGAAAATAGCAACAGAATCAAAACTAATGGATCTGTACCCGGATCTACACTCAGCTGGGCTTCCTCCAGGTTGTACACTTCAAGGTAATTAGTTAGCTGATGAATGAATCCAATACATCATTGATGAACTTCTGTGACCCAGGCAGAGTTCTTGGCCATGGATAAGACAGACCAGGTGGGGCTGGTGAGATGGCTCAGTGGTCTAAAGCACCTACTTATAGTTAGAAAAAGCTTAGCAAAGCACAGGGACCGCGGTTC
>NW_004524815.1:1408365-1438851 GCF_000260255.1 Octodon degus | reverse complement strand
GGGGCCAGGAGGCGACACTCAAGGTAAGCACCAGAGCTCCCCTGAAAAGTACCACCGTCGTCATCAGTGACAGTGAGACCCTGAGCTCCTCCAGCAATGAGGAAAGCCGAGTGCCCATCAGGAAAGCCCGCATGCCAGGATTCTCTAGGAGGCTGAGCAGTGCACCATCCTCCCCTCCAGAGCCAGGAAGCCATGCTCAAGGTGAGGACCAGAGCTCCCCAAAGTGAACCATAGCCATCCTCAGCGACAAGGAGGTCCCGAGCTCCTCCTCTGATGAGAACAACCAAGTTCACCAGGAAAGCCAGCATGACGAAGTCCACCAGCTGAATAGCTCAAGAGAACCTGCAGTGCCAACAGCCTCCACCAGCTTCCACCAGCCTCTTATGCTGCTGCCGATAGCCCTCGCGTGGGCCTCCCACACCCAGCACCACACTGGTTCAGCTTTTCTTTGCGTTTCAAATCCTATTAAGTTGATTTGTCTGAAGTATATGCTTACAAAGAGGATGGACAGATAAAGGATTTCAGTTGACTTTTGGTAGAGGCCATTGTCCTCTGAAACATATTCTTTATTCCCACAAAAACTCTTCACTGAAAGATGGGATTTTTGTTTGTTTCACACTGCAGAAAAGCTACGTGTGCTGGGCAGGGTGGCACACATGTATTATCCTAGCACTTAAGAGGCTGAGGCAGGAGGATCTCTGTGAGATCACATAGTGAGTTCAAGGCCAGTGTGACCCATGTTGTGAAAGTCTGTTTCAAAAACAAAATGAAAAGCTAGATGCAAATTTCGGATGTGTTCCACTTTGGGTGAATTTATTTCATTAGAGGTCAGTTCTTGGGCAGGGCAGGAGGTGCTGAGTGCATCTGACCAACCTGTACCCCTCTGCTGGGGAGATAGCTCAGCAGTCTAAAGGCCTGCCTGGCACACACAAGGTCCTGAGTTTGGTCCCTAGCACACACACACACACACACACACACACACACACACACACATATACACACACACAAAAAAAACTAACCAAAACAAGCAAACCAACCCTCCCCCTCCCCCGTCTTTTTTCTGTCTAAACTCCTTATACCGCACTGCTGCTGAGCTGTGCCTCTCCCTGCCCAGGGCAACACATGCCCAAGTCTGCAGCATGGTGCGAGCTCTTGTCCCTTCCGTGTGACAGTCTGAAGGACATGGTGCACCTTGTCCCCAGGGATGTTGATGCTGTCCAGGTGTTCTTAGCTTTACAGGCACACGACGCATAACTTTATAAGGGTTCCTTGTATGATTAGCCATGCTTCTGCTGCTGCAGCCAAACTGAGTCCAGGAAAGGAGCGACGCCCGAGGAAGTGAGGAGGTGGCGAACAGCTTTATCGGCACCGCTGGTCCTGGCCTGCCTGCCTCCCACAAATCCAGGCCCCGCTTGGGTGTGGCTAGCACTTGCACATGATGCACACACGGGAGGTGCGAGGGAGGCACAGAGGCGGGACAGGACGGGCTGGCAGCTCTTCTGATTCCCTGCCAGGGTGAGGTCCCCGGCTACAGGGCTGGATTAGCGCCCATCAGCTGCCATCAGGCATCTGCATGTTGGGCCTCGCTCTCGTGGATACAGGGGTCAAGGAAGCAACTGCAGAGCCGCGAGGCAGCTACAGAGCTGGGCAGCTTCAAAGAGAACAAGGTTTTATTTTTGTCTTTTATTTTGTTAAAAATTAAAAAAATCTTTTGTTTATTTATTTGGTGCAGGGTCTACAGAGCTGGGACTCATAGTGATCCTCCTTTTCAGCCTCCCCAGTGCTGGGATCACAGGTGTGCACCACTACGCCCAGTTTCCATGGCTGGCTCAGGGCACCCAGGGGTGGAGCTGGTGTGGCTTGTGGTACTGGGGATGAAACCTGGGTCCTTGAACTTGCCAGGCAGGCACCTAGACCACTGGGATATCTCCCCAGCCCTGAGAAAAAGGTTTTGGAAAGAAAAATTTTTTCATTAGCAGTTTTCCCTATCACTGCTGGAGGACCCTATCTCCAGAGAATGAAGCTGACTGGGCATCCACACTAAGTTGCAATGAGTGTTTGTTTATTTGTCTGTCTGTCTGTCTGTCTGTCTGTCTGTGTATTTCCCCATGTCAGCCTCCACACACAGGGCATTCTTGTCACATCTCTGTGGGGAGTTGATGAGGGCACACCACACCTTAATTCTTTCTACTTCTGACACCTACAGGTCCCCTTTCTATTTGCAAAAGATCTGCCTCCCCACCTGCTAGTTCCTGTCTTTTCCTTTGTTGTTTAATTGACTTAGACTTGGGCTGCTCACGTTCGAGCTGCCCTGGGATATCAACCTTCCTGTGGCCATCTTCCTGCCAAGGACCAGTGCACCCTGCTCTGTGGCCGGGTGGGGCCCCGCGGCATAGCAATGGCAGCTCCCCACACCTGCTCGGGCCGAGGTGCTGCAGTTTCTTCTCTGAGCCGTTCAGACCCGCAGCCCACAGGGCAAAGGCAGCCAAGGCCAGGGCTCTGGTGGGAGCAGGTGTGGTGGGACAGAGCAGGCCGTTAGGGAGCGGCTGGCAGCCAGGAGGTGAAGAAAGGGCTCTTATCAGGCCAGTTCCTCCCAGCATCTCTATAAAAGGGAGTTGCTCAGGTGCTTGGCCAGGGGGTTCCCGAGGACCCGGGGGACTTGTAGAGGGAACCGAACTCTCTCTGCTGTGCAGTGCAGCTGGCTCTGGTGACCACAGGGGTCAGTCTCGGGTTCCTGGTGGGGTGGCAGGGAGGGCAACGGCTTTCTGGCTTCCCGGGTCTGCAGCGCTGGCATCCTGGTCCTCTTCCTTGCATAATTCCCCCGAGGAATGCTAAATTGCCGGCTTGGCTTTAACTTGTGATCCTCCTGCCTCAGCCTCCCAGAGAGCTGGGATCACTGACCTTAATTCTTGCTTTGCCTTTGTTTTCTATCCAATTCCTAAAGTTTCCTAATGGCCTGGCGTGTGTGTGTGTGTGTGTGTGTGTGTGTGTGACCTTTTTCCCCTTCCAGGACAAGGCCAACATGAGACTCCTGCTCCTCCTGGCTCTCCTGGTGGGGGCAGTATCTGCCAAGCATTTCAGTAAGTCTTGGTCTCAGAGTCCCTGTGCCCTTCCTTCCTGTGGCAGGGGCATCCAGGCAGGCTGCCCAGGCCAGAGCGGGAGCTGTCCGTGGTCCTGAAGTAGCAGGGCCCTTGCCAGGAGACCTTCTCTTTCTCCTGCCAGGCAGTGAAGTGTCCAGCTTGGAGAGCCCGCGGAGAGCAGAGAGCTTGGCCCAGGATGGGGAGAAGGCAGAAAGGGTCGCTGGGGAGGCCCCTGCTGGGGCTCTGATGCCGCTGCAGGAGGGAGACGAGGTGGAGGAGGAGGCGGAAGGAGACTCTGGAAGTGAAGACAGCCCTGAGGAGGAGGAGAGGGTGGAGCCCAGCTCGGAGCTGGATATGGGCCACATGGACATCCAGTGTCCTAAGGAAGAGGATGCAGTGAAACTTGTGGGCAGCCCTGGATGCAAAACCTGCAGATACGTTGTGCTGAGTACCCCCAGGACATTTAATGAAGCTCAGGTGAGCGGTGTGTCCTGGTGCCCTTGTCATGTCAGCGTCCCCTCTGAGGGCCTATGATCTCTGCAGCAGCCAGGCCCAGGGGAGGTGGCTGGGCTCCCATCCTCCTGGAGATGTGGACAGGAGCGAGGGCATGGAGGGTGGGTGCGGGTGCTCCTGCCGTGACGCTCCGCTCTGCCTCTCCCTCCTGCCCCGCAGCTGGTGTGCCAGAGGTGCTACCGCGGCAGTCTCGCGTCCATCCACAGCTTCGCCTATAATTACCAGCTGCAGTGCACGTCCCGGACACTCAACGCAGGCCAGATCTGGATCGGAGGCCAGCTTGTGGGCAGGGTAGGAAGGCGCTGGGCGCATCTGACCAGCGCTGTGTCCCTCATGGCCAGGCGTCCTGTGGGCAGGGCAAGCAGCAGCAGCAGGGACCCCGTGGGCCCATCTGCCCTCTGCATCCCCTCTGCAGCCCACCCCTACCCTCTGCCTTCCCTAGGGCCGCTGCAGACGCTTCCTTTGGCTGGACAAAAGTGCCTGGAATTTCGCGTACTGGGCTGCAGGGCAGCCCTGGGGTGGCTATCACCACGGCAGATGTGTGACCCTGTGTACCCGAGGTGCGATGGGCTGGGAGGGACTCAAGGGTGGGAGCTGGGGGTGCCCACGAGGAGGTGCAGGACAGAAGACTGCTCCCCGTGGAGGCCACCTGAGTCTCTGTGTCACCTTTGGGAGGTCGAAGTTCCCCTCTCCTCTGTCTGTGCAGGTGGCCACTGGCGCCTCTCTCACTGTGGCAAGAGACGTCCCTTCGCCTGTTCCTACTGATGGAGTCTCAGCCAGAGCGTCTGTCTGCCTTTCCTGCCACAGCTGCCCCCCTCTCCCCTGTCCACACTCCTCCCCCCACTGCCCTGAAATAAAATCACTTCCCAGAATGGACCCCTCTGTCATGTGCTCATTTCACCTTGTGGCCAGCTCCTACCCCAGGACAGACTGCCTCCCCTCCAGCCCCCTTCCACACCTTCCCCTAGGGAGCCGGGGGTTGGGGGGAGGGCAGGGGAGGACCCTGGAGCCATCTGGGGAGCACAGCAGGCTCAGGTGGTTCCTGTCCCTGCAGTCCTGGCCCTGGGCACCTGTGTCATGGCATTGACAGGAACCATGTGCATCCCCAGGCCATTTAGGGCTTCAGGCGGTGCCTGGGGGCCCTTGCTAGATCCATCCAAGGTCTCTGCTCACTCACCAGCCCACCATGGCAGTGTGCTTGGCTTAATGTGCAAAGAAATCAGGAGGTCCCTGGGGAGGCACACGTGGCTCAGAAGGGGTGTCCAGTCCCTAACCCCTCAAACTGTAAGGGCCTGTGGTGTCCAGGACACCATGTCTCAGCACTGGAGGTAGCCAGCCCATCACACACAGGACAAGGGCTGGGGAGTGTGTTGCAATCCTGATGGACGGTTTCACAGAGCGCAGTAGGAGACTTCAGGGCTCAGGGCTGCTGCTCCACGTCCACTTCCTAGAAGCATCCTGATAGCCCAGTCTGCAGTTCTCTGGACAGGAAGCTCACTGTCTGTCCACAGACAGTTTCTGTTTTCAAAGCAAAGACCGCAGTGCAAGGGGAACGGCCTCACATCCCGAGCTGGGCTGTGCATCTGCATGCATGCCTCCTCTCCCAGATGCTCCTAGGCTCTGTGACCCCCAGTCACCTTGGATGGAGCCCCTGAGTCCCTCCCCCAGGGCAGAGCTTAGGGTTGATGCCCTGGTGGCAGCACTCACTGCTTCCCTGTTGGTGAGCACTTCAGCTCTGGCTTGGTTTCCCACGAGGCCACACCATTGCGAGATCTCCTCAAGCCTATCATATCAGAGGCAGGCACTGCCCTTGTCCTCTGTCAGCAGCTGAGATGCTGCTTGGGATCTGGTAGATCCTGGCACATGCCCCAGGAGGGCAACACTGACCCTCGAAGAAGGTGGGCCAGGCTGACTGAGTCTTTGGGCAGGAAGCAGAGTGTAAGCCCCACGGGCATAACCTAGGGCAGCAGGTGGAAGCCCTGGGAGCTCCAGGAGTGCCTATGTTGTCCACAGTTACCACACGTGGCTGCTTTAAATAAGGACTGGGATGCACACATGAGGCCCACGGCCACCCGTTCCTGAATATGTGGACCTGGACAGGCTGTGTAACAGCTCTGAGTTTCTATAGGCAAGCGTGGAGGCAGGATGTGGCAGCGTCCAATCGTTAATGGGATGGAGTGCAGAGTAAAGGGAGGAAGGAGCCACGGTGGGGCCAGTGTCTGGGCTGGGTGGTCTTTAATCCGACAAGAGCAGGGTGGTCAGCAACAGTGTCACTGCAGTCACTTGGTTGTCTTTGTCTTTGTCCAGGGTCAACAGGAAAGACTGGTAGGCAAGGGTGGGCAGCTGGGAGGTCCTGGAGAGCCTGCAGAAGGCAGCTCAGGGCCCAGTGGGCATCAGGAGGACAGGTTCAGGCTGCCCTCGGTCACTTGTTGGAAGCCTCTGAGATGCCAGCTCCTCCTCAGTGACTGGAAGTGGTGCCTCCTTGCTCATGCTGTGGGATGAGCAGGCTTGTGGGAGAGCCAGTGACACCAGCCATCCCACCACTGGGAAAAATGGTGCTAGCCTGCCTTAGCAAGTGCAGGGACCAGGGTTCAATCCCTGGTCCCATGTGCTGCGCCATGTGCTGAGCTGGCAAAAGAGTCTGGTTGTGGTGCCACACACCTGTAAACCTAGCACTGGGGAGGCTGAAAACAGGAGGATCACTAGGAGTCCGAGCTGGGTGGTGAGAACCTGTACCAAATATATAAAAATGAAACACAAACAAACAAATGGTGCTGGCCCAGGCTGCCACGTGGAGGAGGGCAGTTGAGTCTCTCTGTTCTTCTCCCCCTCAACTGGAAGGGCCCAGCTTGGAAGCTGGCCACCAGGGCGTGGGGCCCTGGCTTGGCTAACCCTCCAGGTCGATAAGCTGAGGTCTGGGTCCGTTGCTCCCGGGAGATAACAGTGTGTCTGTTACTCTGCAATTGGCCCGGAGGTGGCCTCAGAGCCACTTCTGCATTTGCAGGGCAGGCGATGGGGCCCGGCTATGGCCAGTGGGTTCCCCCCTCTGCTGTCCCGGAACCCTCACCCCTGGCATTCCCCCGGGTCTGGGCAGAGAGTCTCAGCCACAGTAGATCCGACTGAAGCTTGGGTGAAGTTTTGACCTCACCTTTGTCATTGGTACTTTGCATTAGTGTTGATTTTCAACAAAGATTGCAGACAGATACTGCAGGTCCTGTACACTGAAACTTCCAGGGCATCTCTAGGCTTTGTGCCTGCCTCAATCATCGGCTTCTAGTCCTGACTCTGGTGGTGACCAAGGTGGCGGTAGATGGGGGTGAGGGTGGGAGGAGGGGGCTGCGCAGGGGTCTGGGGCTCCTGTGTGGGACTTCTCACTCCAGCCGCTGCCTCTGCACAGCCCAGGGGTGGGCACGGGAATGTTCTAGATCTGTATCCCAGGTGTTCTGAGGCTGTTAGAAAGCATACTGAGACATGGCTGAAGGTCCTGGAGGAGGGAGGGGCTGCCAGCGTCTATCAGGGAGAGACGGGGGTCATTTCCCCCAAGGAGCACTGGGCCCCAAACTTGGATAGGCAAAGGTTTGAAATCTTGATCTAGGTCCACAGAACAGGAAAAGCAGCAAAGACTTTGACATATTGAACTAGGAGAGGGTAAGAAAGAAAGGGACAGAGGAAGAAAAGGAGGAGGAGGAAGAGTAGTGAAAGAAGGGAGAGAAGAAAGAGTTTTAGAGGGCTGGGCAGATAGCTCAGCAGGTTCAGTGCTGGCCTGGCAGGCAAGCTCAAGGTCCTGAGTTTGATCCCTGGTACAGAAAGAAAGAAAGAAGGAAAGAAAGAAAGAAAAAGAAAGAAAAAGAAAGAAAGAAAGAAAAGAGAAAGAAAAAAAAGAAGAAAGAAAGAAAGAAAGAAAGAAAGAAAGAGAAAGAAAGAAAGAAAGAAAAAATTTTGGAGCCAAAAGACCTGGACATCTCACTTCCTGGCTCCCCATGTGGCCTTGGAAAGTCACAGGTTAGGGAAGGTACACAAAGCACCTGTGTGAGAGCTGGGGATCCTGGGACCCTTGTCCCCCTTCCCCTTGTGGGGACACTGACTGTCACCAGAGGCTGTACCTGAGCCCAGGGCACTTCTCAGAGCTGAGGGGCAAGAGAAGGTCAGCTCATTGGGCCTTCAGTACCTGCAGCCCATATGGCTCCCATTTAGGGAAGCAGGATGGGGGTGGGGGTCAAACTTGATCGGTTCAGGCCACCCCCCAGGCTGGGGCAATCTCCCCACCCCCTCACTTCCCCAAAGCCCAGTATAAGACCTGTGTGTGGGGCACAGGGGCCGGGCACATGCAGAGGTCTCCAGCTCTCAGGAGGTGAGCAGTCCCCAGCCATCTGGGACAGGGGGGCCCAGGCCCTGGTGGATGCGGGGGCCGTGGAGATGTCCAGACACTTGGGTCCCCGCTGGCCAGTCCCCCCCCTGCCTCCTCTCTGCAGTGTGAACAGAGTGGGCTGGGAACAAAAAGACCTGACCCCACCGGGCCTGCCTTTGGCGCTGGTGCCATTTCGGGGAGGTGAGAGCGTTCTGGGAAACACCTTGTCTCCTTTTCATCCCGCCAGCCTCTCTTCGTAGTCCTGCTCCACTGGCAAATCAAACAAAAGCCAAATCTATACCGTGTGCCAGGGGCTGCTGCAGACACTGACTGCCCAGGAGGACGGAGCCCTGGGTCCCACTTGGAGGTTGAGCAGACATGTGTCACCTTCCTTGCCTGGCCCTGGCCCTGCTCCTGCTTGGTGCAGTTTCTGCTCTCCACCCAGGTATGTCCCACCCTGGCCCCTCCCAGCTTTTGCTCTCTTGCTTTTCTGGGTGTCCCTTTTCTATTCTGTTCTCCTGGGGCCAGGGCCACCATCTCTGCTCCACTGACCCTGTCCCTCTCTGGTAAACTTCCTTCGGTCCAGACTGTAAGGTGAAGGGTGGTGATTACCTGGCTTCTCCTGCATGCATCCTCTTAGCCCCCAAATGCAGGCTCGTGGTGTTCACTGGCCCCAGCCCCAGGCAGCCTAGAGGGCCCCACGCGCCTCCCCTGTGGCTCACTGGAGCTGTCCGCGGTCCTGGCGGTCCGGAGCTCCCAGAGTGACGGCTAGTGAACTCTTCCACCTAGAGAATGAGGTGCCTGCTCTGCAGAGCCCAAAGGCTGAGCTGGGCTGGGATCTGGGCAGTGCCCAGGAGCAGGAGCAAGAGTCGGCCCTGGGCCAGGAGGCGATTCCAACAGCAGGAGACGAGATGGAGGCCCTGCCGTGTCAAGACGCGTTGGAGGACCCAGAAGCCACAGAGTCAGACGCAGCAGCCCTCGACAAAGACTCCCCATGCCCTGCAGAGGAGGACACCCTCCCAATCCAGGGGCTCCCAGGGTGCCAGACCTGCGGCTACCTGCTGGTGCAGACCCCCAAGCGGTTTAGTGACGCTCAGGTGAGCGCAGGCATTGCTCTGGAGGAGCGGGGCGAGGAGAGTGGATTTGGCCTCTGTTCTGTGCTCATTTAGATGACAGCAGTTCTCAGCCTAGTTTCAGAATCATCTAGAGGTTTCATTCAAATGCAGACTGGGGGACTCCACCGCTAGCTTCTGATGTAGGATGTTGGGCAGGAGGCCTGAGAACAGGCATTCCTGACTTCTGGTGAGAGTGTTGTTATGTGTTGGTCTGAGGACTGCACTCTGAGCACCACTGGTCGGGACAAGGGGCCTAGAACTATATATGCCATGTCAGGGCCACCTCTGCCTTTCACCGATGGTGTCACTCAGGCCCCGAGGATGGCAAATCTTGCTGATGCTTAATTTCTTTATATAAAAGAGGTGAAGTATTTGCTTATAACCTCCGGCAAGCTGCGTGCTTACTGCACGCCTTCTCCAGATGCGTGCGTGGCACACGCCTGGCTCTTGGGAGGCTGAGGCAAGAGGACTATAAGTCTGAGTCCTGCCGGGGCAGCTTCGCAAGATCCTGTCTAGAGTAACAAGGGCTGGGAATGTAGCTCAGCATGAAGGTCCTGGGTTCCATCCCCGGAACAGTTATGAAAACCTGGTACAATGTAAATGCCATATAGAGTGTCGCTATGCTGCACACCAGAGGAACATGACAAGAGAAAGCGTCTGCACAGGATCTGTCTATTGGAGGAGGAGGAGGAGGAGGAGGAGGAGGAGGAGGACTTCTAGTTTATCCTTTAGCTGATGAATTAAACAAATACCATGCCTACACTGTGCCAGGGTCTGCTCCAGATACACAGATGGCCCCAGACACATCTTGGGAGAGGTTTAAGACATTTTTTTGACAGGACTTGCTGTATACTTCAGACTGGTCTCAAATTGAGCATGCAGTCGAGGCTGCGCTTACACTTGCTACCCCCTTTCCTCAGCTCCTGAGCGCCGAGATTACGGGCACATACCAGTATGCCTGGCAAGTGTTTAAAAGCTGCTTTTGCTATATGGTTGGTTGAATCCATGACGGGGAGCTCGTGTATGGAGGGCTCACTACACGGTGCAGTGTTAATCTCTTAGTGTTGTGGTGAGGATCCTGTCAGATAACCCATTTGGAATAGCCCAGTGACCGGTCAGCAAATGCTGGTTATGATCGTTACTATTTGTTTACAAGGACTTTTTGAAAGCTGACTCAGGAGGAAAAAGAATTGAGGGAGGGGAACGGGCCCTTCAGTTCTAACCTACAGACAGTTGCAAAGGTCCTTCTTGGGGATGGAGGAAGGTGACGAGAGTCCCTGTCCTATGCCTTCTGTCCACAGAGCATCTGCAAGAGATGCTACAGAGGCAACCTGGTCTCCATCCATAGCTACAGTGCCAACTCTCACATCCACCTGCTGGCCAGCAAGATTAACCAGGCCCAGGTCTGGATTGGAGGCGCCCTCAAGGGTTGGGTAAGTTGTGGACACTTCCCCGGGTGCAGGAAGTTCTCGCTGCTTGTCTCAGGGTGGTGCTGGTGATGAACCTGCGGCACGCAGCAGGCTGTTTGTATTGCTGAAAGCTCTAAAAGGTTTGCCAGCACTGTCTTAGGGGCTGCCCTGCTCAGGCGGGCAGGGGTGTTGCCCTCAGCTTGTGGTGGCATGGCACACCTGGGCAGAAGGCCTGTTCCCAGCACGGTGGCCGGAAGCAGAACAGAGCAGAGAGTCCGGGTCCTAATATCCCCTGAGGCCATGCCCCCAGTGACCTACTATCCTCCCACTAAGCTCCAACCCTTAAAGGGCCCACCACCTACTCATTGCCCCATAGGCTGGGAGCCATGTCTTAAGCACATGGGCTTGTGGAGTGCATCTCAGAGCCCACCTACAGCATGGTCTGGATCAGGGCTGCTTCCTCCTTTCTGTCTCCTCATCCTCTCTGAGTCAGGAGACTGTGTGCAGCCAGCAGACGCTCAGGCCCTTCCTGATCCTCTCAGGACCCGCAGTTTCTGCACCACTAACGCAGGCTCTTCTCTCTGCCGGCTCTGGGATCAAGGGAAACTGAGGACACTGCATTTGGTACTCAGGGTATGGTCCATGGCCCAGCATTGCCTGGTGGCTTGTTAGAAGTACAAAGAATCTTGGCCGTGTCCTGGGCATCCAAATCAGTGCCCGCATGGTAGCAAGTGGCACTGGTGGCCGGGGTCCACACACACTTCTCTCCCATTGCCATTGAGGGCACCTGGCTCCCAGCCAGAGACGGTTGAAGGGTAGCTGCTCTTGGGTCCCTGGGTCCTCCAGCAGTGCCAGGCACTCCTCTCTGACCTCCTCCCCATCCTGGCTCTAGTTTTTGTGGAAGAAGTTCTGCTGGACAGACTGCAGCCGCTGGGACTTTGGATACTGGGCCCTAGGGCAGCCTCAGAACGGCAAAGGCTGCTGCGTGGCCCTGTGTACCAAAGGTGAGGGGACGGGACAGAGACAGCTGGTAGCAGAGCAGCTTCTAGGTGCTGTCCTGGGGAGCTGCCTGGGTGTAGGCCCCAGGGGTCCTACTTTCTCAGGCCTGAGATGTGGGGATCCAGGAAGCCTGGGCAGTGCGGTGCTGCTGTGCAGTGGGCCGGGTCCCCGAGGTCCTGTGATGGGAGGGAGACCACGAAGGGACAAGTGGTGAGCATGGGGTGCCGACGGATACGGGAACATGGGGTCAGGCAGGAGGGCTTCACACATGGCCACGGCCCAACGTTGCTCTCCTGTTCTGTGACCTGTGGGTGAGGAAGGCCCTGTGCCCTGGGTCACAGCGAGGACCCAGTGAGGCTGAGCCCGGGGCACACTTCAGGGGCACAAATGTCTGTCTTTGTCCTGCAGGGGGCCACTGGCGACGTGCCCATTGCTACCATCGCCTGCCCTTTGTCTGCTCCTACTAGACCCTGCCTGGGAGGGAGCCTCCTGCCTTGGTCCCCTGGCGCCCGGCCTGGGCTATAAATCCAAGCTGCCCACTGCTCACCTGGAGTCTCCTTTCTTCCGAGCTTGTGGGGGCATGGGAGGTTGGGAAGCTGGCAGTGGCCGAGACGCCCCTGGGGGCACCCCAAGGGTCAAGAGAGTAGCACACGGCGGAGACTGGGCAACAGCACCACCTGGAGGCAGCGCGGGGACCTGGGACCCCACATCTACCGGAGTGAGTGGGAGGGCGCTGCACCGCGGTTTTGCTTGGGTTCAGAGTGAGAAATGGGGTTGGCAACTTTACAAAATGGAGCGCAGATTCCAGAGCTGGTGCAGAAAATTGAGGTAATGCTTGGAACTCAGGGACCCTGAGGGAATGGGCTGCCTCCCCCCTTGCTTGGCTTGGACCCTGGCCAGGAAAGACTATGCATACAGGGGCGTGTGTGTGTGTGTGTGCCCGCGCAGTGTGTGCTGAGTGTGCGTGTGTTCACACCCAGATATTCAGGGCACAGTCGTGTGTCCACATGTCCACACCTGGCTGGTTCTTGGATGCGTGTGTGTGTGTGTGCATCCCTGGGTGGCTGAAGGTGAGTGTGTGTCCGTGTGCATCTGGCACACCACATCATGTCCACATTTGTGAGAGAGAGAGAGAGAGAGAGAGAGAGAGAGAGAGAGAGAGAGAGAGAGTGGGTGAGAGAGAGAGAGAGAGAGAGAGAAATTGGGTTGCATGGCTGGCACAGGGCTACAGTGCGAGAGAGGAAAAGCCCATTGTCCCATGTACCCTGTGTGCTAAGGGGGTGAGCAGAGGGATCAGGACAGGTAAGCAGACAGACTGGGGCCCTGGGAGGTGGGGGAGGTGCAGAGGAGAGCCGTGAATGGGCAGGAACCTGGCCCGGCATCGCCGGTGCCTCCCCAGAGCTGGGCCTGGGAGCCCTTAGCCTGGATGGAGGGCGGGCCAGGTGCTCCCCAACGCCTGACTACCCATGACGGGCCTCTCCCTCCACTTGTCTGTTCATTCCTTTGTCTGCTGAAGACCTTCACTCTTGAGAAGCTCTAGATTACAAAGCCAGTACTCTTAGGAGAAGCAATGCCCCAGGGACTATCTATGAGGACCCCAGGAGGCAGCTTGGCAGCTTGCTGGGCCGAGGCTAACAAGGCTTTGTGAGTGGGAACTCGGAACTCGGCCTGCCAAGCATGTGTGGAATCCTCCTAGGATGGCAGTCTGGGGGAGGGGAAGGGAAACTACCGAAAGGAGGTAAAGAAGCCGACCGTGTCCCACAAACTCAAGGAACCCCTGTATCCTGGCCAGCTGTGGGCCCTGCAGCCTGCTGAGAGGTGGTTGGAAGTGAGGCTGTCCCTCAAGGCCCAGTAGCTAAAGGACCCCTAAACCTCCAGCTTTGGATCCCTGTACGATGATCTGCAATAAACCTTGAGATTTTATGCCTTACTGCAGCAAAACCTGCCTGACTCTGGCACAGGGAAAGAACTGGGCATGTGGGTGCATGCCTGAAATCCCAGTACTCTGGAGGGTAAGGCAGGAGGATGCCCGAGAGTTTGAAGCCAGCTTGGGCCACACAGTGAGTTCAGGACCAGCCTGGGCTATCTAGTGAGATCCTGCCTCAAAAAAACAAAACAAACACTCAGAAAGGTGTCCACACAGGTCCTGATTTTTCCCAAGCAGATGGGCATGACCGTCAACAAGCCAAGCTCCAGAGTTGTAAACTCTGGGTTCAAGTCCAAGCTGTCCTTGTCCATTTCTTAGTTCTGATCAGCATAACTCAGCTTCTCCTTTTGAAGAACAAGGGGAGGATCAGGCACCACGTGCCACACATCTAGCCGGCGTGTGCCCGTGGGGCGTCATCACAAGTGAGCCTTCGTGCCACATCTTTGGGGGTTTTCTGAGGCTTTTTTTGCTACTGGGAATTGAACTCAGAGCCTTGTGCTTGCCAGGCAAGCACTTGTTCTGCTGAACTACACCCTCTGCCTTTTTGTCTTTTTTGAAACAAGGTCTCATTATATAGTTCAGGCTGGCCTTGGACTGACCATATAACTTAGATGGCTTCAAACTCTCAGCGATCCTCCTACCTTGGCCTTCCAGGTGCTGGGATTATAGGCATGCACTACCACTCCCAGCATATGCTGAGCTGTTGAAGAATCAAGTTAGTGTCCTGCTCTGGTTCCCAAGTACTGTCATGTCAATCTGGTTTCCTAGTGAACAGAATTAATAAACGCAGCACCCTTCCAGGACTGGTGTGAGTGTGCACGTGCCTGCACTAGTGATTGGGCTGAGAGGCCGCAATGCAGGGTGAGCACGGGGTGGAAGAAGGGTTTCCAGGTCTGTGATGGTTGATAGTTGTGTCCACTTGGGGACTCTAGAAGCCTCACTGCGTACCATAGCGGTTCTGCATTCCAGGGTGCAGAGGACAGATGCTTAAAGCCCTAGGATATTATTTGTTGTGTCAATTTGAGAAGCTTAGAAGTTTAGCCAAGCCATTCAGCAGGGGCCAGGGGCCTCACTGGGTAATCATCCGGAGCCTGCGTAAGAGGGGGTCATGTGGAGACTGTGTGGGTGTCAAGGCCCCACCCTGGGGCCCGCGCAGCAGCTTCTTGCTGCTTTTGCTGTCTCCCGCCACAGTGAACAGTTTCCCCTAAGCCACGCCTTGGAGCCGGCCAATTGTGGACGGAAACCTCCAACACCGTGATGTAAATAAAGCCCCACTTCCTTCACTTTGAGTGTGGGGTATTTTGTCCCAGCAACGAAAGAAAAGTAACCAAGACAGAGCCTTTCAGTCTTTTGCCTTCAAAGCTGACCAGTGGCCTGTTGGGGCCCAGTGGGGACAGGGCCAGCCAGTGGCATGGGTGACCACTCCCAGGGTGAGGGTGGCACCTGCTTTTCTTCACCAGTGTTTGAAATAAGCACCATTAGCCCTCCTGACACAGATAGGACCACAGGCCCAGGGGCAGCCCACCTGGGTGGGCGGGGAAGGACAGCTCCCCAACAGTCCTATGAACTTGGGGTGCCCAGGTTAGAGTGAGAACCCGTACCTATCCACCCAGTCCTCCAGAAGTGGAGCCTGCACTCCAGGAAAGCTTGCTTTTATTAAGCTGACTGTGGTCAGGAAAGGTGGTGGCAGGGGCAGGGTGGGGTTCATTCCTCTCTCAGGTGTGGGCAAGGGGTGAGCGAGACTGGGGTTCAGCTCCCAGCTCTCTCACTTCCTGGCTGTGTCTCTCACTGTGAGAGTTTCTCTTTGATACAGGGAAGGCGTGTCCACTGAGTGGGGCTATTCTAAGGGCTACAGGAGATGGGATGCTGTGCTCACCTGGCGTTTGGGACACCCTCATGGGCATTCATCCCCCTTATTATCTGTGATTTTTGGAACAGGACAGTGCAGGTGTCACTGCCCCTGGGGGTCCTGGGAGGCAGAGGGGGGCATGCGGGGGTGATGCGGAGTTGGGGTTGTAGCAGGAAGAACTGCTGCTGTGCAGCAAAAGGGGCCCAGACACTGGGGTGCCTGTGGGCCCTCTGGGGTGAGCAGCAGAAGCCTGCTGGGGTGAGCTGCAGGAACCCTGCCCTGTGGAGAGGTCTCCCTCTCAGGAGGCCTATGGTGCACATGGGCCCTGGAGTGACACCTCAGTGGCCAATGGAGTAGGCGCCTGAGTCTGTAGACTGCTTTTCTGCTGTGGCCTGGTCCAGGGGGTTGGTGACCTTCAGCATGGACTCGTTCACCTGTGCAGGGAAGGGTGTCTGAGCCCGTGTAACCACCTGGTCCTCAGGGGCCCTGCTCTCTTCCCAGGTGCTCCAGGGCACATGGGAACCTGAGGTGTCCTGTGGTCCTGAAGCTGAGAGGGAAGCCTGTGCAGGTGAGGATCCCGATGCGGTGACCCCAGGACCTCAGGGGTCCACCCAAGCCTCCAGTCCCCCTCACCTCCTCAAACTTCTTGGCTTTGTACTGGTCAGCGCCTTTGAGGAAGTTGAGCAAGATGATGTCACACAGCACGGTCCCCTGAAGACAGAGGGGGCAGTCAGACGGGCTGTGGGGAGGGGTGGGTGCAGGGACAGGACTGGCAGGTGATCCACTCCTGCTGAGAGGCTAAGGGAGGCTTCCTCCCAGAGCTATGCCTGTGTGCGCGGGGCTTCACGGCCACCTTGCCAGCTCCCAGGCACCCCAAGACCACAGCACAGAGGACTCGGGGGGGAAGCAGTGGGGCCCCAGAGACACCCCCCCATGTGCCCTGTCCCAGGCGAGGGCAGCTCCAGCCTACAGAAGCCCTGGTGACCCTTTTGCTTACCGTGGAGACACAGGGACTTTGTCCCCTCCAAGGCCCTTGCCTCAGGCCCCTGGTCTCAGCAGGTTCTGGGCCCAGGGCTGTGGGGCGGCAGGAGACGGAGGCCACACGGAGAGGGGAACTCACCACTCCCACGGAGGTGAAGGCCGCCACAGAGCTGATGATGGTGGGGATGATGTTGAACTTGCCAGCCTGGTGCACAGAGACCGGTGGGTGGGAGGGAGGACAGGGCTGAGGCAGGGCTCCCCGGAGGAAGGGGTGTGGGAGAAGGGCAGGTCCCATCCACAGGAGAGGGACGGACAGGGTCATGACCCTCCAGGCCACCACACTCACATTCCCGTACACCAGCACATCGAAGCGGATACCGAAGGCCTTCATGAGGGTGCGGTATTCGCTGCCGTTCTCCATCTTGTAGTACTTGGCGAACCTGGGGGCCAGAGGCAGAGGTGGGCCTTCTGGAGGTCCCATGTCTGAACCCCCACAGCCCCTCACTGGGGGGCCAGGGAGATAGCCACAAGGGCACTCCCTGGGGCCACTGGACCCCCAGACAGGTGTCACCTTGGGAACCTGCTAGAGAAAGCAGATTCCTGACTTCAGCCCACAGACAGGCACTCCCTTAGGAGGAGCTCCCCGTCAGGCCAGCAGTGTGGGCTGCAGTCTCCCATCTATGGGTGGACCCGAGGGCATGCGGCTTCCTAGGGTTGAGTGGAGGGTAGAGGACACCATGGTTAGGGCTTGCAGCAGTCCAGGGACCCAGAAAGTGATCGGGAACAGTGGCCAACACCGGCTGTTGGAATTTGCTGGAAAAATGGGTGACATTGGCAGAATGACTGCAAAGAGTGCTTCTGGATGGCTCCTGTAGGTGGTGAGGTCACCTGGCTGCCACCCGAGGCCCAGCATGAAGAAATGACACTTGTGTTCTTCAAGAGGTGCTCAGGATCTGTCACCCAGCTGCCTCAGGCCAGCTATGCCCACACCCGAGCCCTGTCCTCTGTCCCTTCTCTTGCTTGGCCACTAGGCACCCTAAGTGTGGGGAGCTGTGACAGTGGTCACACTGACTCTCAGCAGACAGAGGTGCGTGTTGAGGGCAGCACGTGGCATCTGCACTCCTTTCTGCAGGTGCTGGGGCGGGTGGCTTGCCTGCGTTTTTGCCATCAGCCGACACGGACTCGGGGTGGAGCTGCAATCACTGGGCTCGAAAGCCAGTGCACTTGGCCCTGTGGTCCACCGTGATCCCCATGAGCCCAGGAGAACCTCGCTGGGCTTCTGCTCCGCAGCTGGAAGTCGGGTTCCTGGTTCCAGTGTCTTTGGAAGGTGGGGAGGGTTAAGTAAGGCTGTGGGAAAGCTCTGTATGGGAGCGGGGACAGCTCTGCTCTTATGCCGCACTGACCACCCTCCTGCATCTGTCCCCAGACCTCCCCAGCAGGAACAGGGGCTGAGAGCTCATTCCCTGAAACTGCCAATCCAAGTAGTGCAGGGACAGAGGGATAAGCAGAGAGAGGAAGCTCCCTGCTTAGGGGGGCTGGCTGCAGGCGGGTCACAGGGCGGGACCTCTCACTGCTGCTGGGCTGCCCTGGCTCTGCGAACTTTCCTCTCCCACACCTTTTCTTCCCTGGAGTCCTGCAAACATAGACTGAATGCTCTGAAACTGGGAGTGAAAATAAACTCATCCTCCTTGGCATTAAAGGTGTCCAGTGTTTTGTCACAGGGACAGAAGGTGACTTAGGGAGCTACCAAGCCTCGAGTTAGCGGTTCCATCAACAGGAAGTGCTACCAATAGGAAGTACAGCCAACAGGAAGTGCCACCGACAGAAGTGCCACCACGCGGTCAGTGGAAGTGCCACCGACAGAAGTGCCACCACGAGGTCAGTGGGAGCAGCTCACAGCAGCCAGGCTGCTTGGGCTTCTGAGCCTCTGCCCTGGTTCCCCACCCGAGGCCTTAGCTGTGGGGCAGTCCTGTTCTATCACCTTGGCTTTCTCCAGTTCGAGAAACTTCTCCTTGGCAAGCTTTTCCCCGCCAGGCACTTGGTAGGGTGTCCGTGGGCTGCCAGCCTCAGGGCCTCTCACCATTCTGGCTGGTTCCCCCCAGGCCTGGGCATCTGTCTCTCTGAATGGTGCCTCCACCCAGTCACCCCCAGCATCTGCCCCAGGACGCATCGCCCTACTCACTGCCATTGTGCTCAAGAGGGTGCTGAGCCCAGGCCTAGAACTTTATCCTGTGCAAGGGGATAGCGGTGCCCATGCCGTGCCTGGCTGAGCTGCGTACCTGAGCAAACCATCTGTTGCCCAGGTAAGGCTGCCAAATGACTCAAGGGGAAAAGGTTCCTGGGGAGCCGGGCACAGGTAGGGGTTTCCCTCTGGAAGGAGGAAGGGCACGGAGTCAGGGACAGGGAGAGGGCGGGGCTGTCTTGCCCCCACCGCTGTCAGGAGAGAGCTGCTCAGATCTGCGAGCAGGCCCCTCCACCTGCAGCAGTGGAGGATGGGAGGTCAGACTCCTCTGGGAAGGGTTTCATTCCTACACAGATGGCCGGGTCCCGGCCTGGCATGCGGGCACACCTGGCATCTTAGGAGGGAGATTGCCAGCCTACCTGACAGATTGAGGCAGGAAGATTACCTCAGTTCAGTCCCCAGCCTAGGAAATTTAGCAAGAGTCTGTCTCAACATAAAAATAAAAGAAGGGCTGGGGATGTAGCTCCCTGGTAGAGCATCTGCTTAGCACGCAGGAAGCCCTGGGTTCCAGCCCAGGACTGCAAAGGAAAAAAAAAAAGATAATGAAGTTCAAGATCCTGATTCTGACAGGAGGCCTCTTGGGAGATTTCAAGGAAGTCTGAAAAGAAGCGAGTTGGGTGAGCGGAGAGCTCAGGATGCCTCTGCTTCGGGGTGGGGGTGGGGGGCGAGGTCAAGGGCGACCGTCGCACCTCCACGCCCACTGCTCGCACACGCAGAAATACACGTAGGCCGCACGCCTCAGGCAGCCGGGGACGCAGGAACTGCTGTGGGCCTGTTTCACAGCAGAGAGGGAGCTTGCGCAGCCCGGATCTGGAGTCCGCAACCGTGATTCTGAGCTGTCCCGCCTTCGGCGCTGCTGGCTGGGAATTACGGACATAGCAGGTCTCAAAGCCCGGAGTCTGCGATCTCATCTCAGGCCCTTGTCTGTGTGTGGGGACCAGGCAGTGAGGGGAAGGGGACAGGTATCTATGATGGGGGCAGGGCTGAGGGGGCCTGCGGTCCCGACTCCTCCGCTCCCCCACTCCCCGGGCTGCCTCGGTGATGAGCACCGCTGCGACGTTGACTCGAGCGCGGGAAGCCGGCACCCTGGGCACTGCCATGGGGAGCGGGCGCTGTCTAAATTTATCGCAGAAGCGCATGCGAAGGAACGGAGAAAAATCACAGCGGGCTTGGTTCTCCTCCAGCGCCTGCCTTCCCAGAGGCAAGAGCGCGGCAGAGCACTATCTCACCCACCACCCACTTCCCGGGCTTGGCAGGGAAGAGTGAGGGACTAGGAGGCCCGGCCGAGGCCTGGCGTGGACTCCCGGGGGCTCTGGGGGCTCTGCACACTCAGCCAGTCCCACGGCAGAGACGCTGGGTGGTCACCAGGTCGGTTGTCCTCCCCCTGGGCACCCATGATGGCTGCGTTTGCCCTTCACCTCTCCACCCAGGCCCCACAAATGGCTCTGGCCCACAGCTTGCAGGTTGAAGTCAAAGTAAAGTAAAGCCCAGGATGCTTCGCCCCTAGGTAGAAGCTACCTTTGGAGGTCCTGGGATCTGGGCTCAGGGTTGGGGTCTCAGGAACTGAACTGTTGTCCCTTCTAGGTCCCTTGACTTCTCTGAGCTTTGACCTCCACTGAAAAATGGAAGGGGGCTGCTGTGGGGAGGACATGGGAACGGCCAGGTCTGCTGTCTCCCAGGATCCAGTGAAAGAAAGTAGTATCTTCTCCTTCCTGGCATGACAAGAAGTGGGCAGCACACACTGGCGCCGTATGCCGGGCCTGGTCTGCAGGCTGGACCTTGTTCGCTCCCACTTGTGGAGCCGGGCTTCGATCCGCGAGCCCGGCTGCCTGGATGCCGTGAGGTGGTCCCATCCGGGACTTGCACGCACTGTGTTGCCCGAAGTGCAGGGCCGCCGGCCAATCAGGAGGAGCAGTGACTCAGTGCCGGGGGCACCAGAGTGCTCCAAGCGCAGTCTGCCCAGGAAGCTACTCAGCCGGCCGGCCGTGTACAGGGGGGGGGGGGCCCAATTCCGGCCTCGCCACGCCTTATCCCTTCAGTCGACTTTAAGCGATGCACATGGGGCCAGCCGAGGTGCTGGTGGCAGGCTTTGAAGATGGCACTTGTGTTGCAGCCGACCCCAAAACGGTAGATCCCATCTCGGTCTCGTGTAATGCGATGGCCCCCCGCAGGTCCTCTCTGCATACTGCAGAGGTAAACGCAGGCCTCCGACCTGGCCCGGCTCACAGCGCTCACCTACTTCCTGCATTCCGCAGTCACTCACCCTCAAGCCGCTCCTCCCACATGACTGAATAAAACCCGGCTTCAGCCCTGGGTCGGGGCCTTTGCTCCAGGCAGCCACCACCATGGCTGGACTTAGGCCCTTGGCTCCCCACAACTATAAGTACGCCTTAGTGTCCTTATTCTCACCATGGGGTGCACTGGAAGGGGTAGATTAGGTTGATGAGATTTCAATACCTTATCCACAGGATAACAAGTATAAACTTCTTGGACCAGGAGGAGACCAGGAAGGGCTCTCTGTAGGAAGGGGCAGAACTGTACATGGCTTTGATCTTTCCCCAGCCTCCCATTTGGACCTGTCTGACTTCGGTTTTCCTGTCTGGGAAGCGGGTTGTTTTCTTTAAACCTACATGTTGGCCTGGCATATGAGCAACATAGCATGTCTCGCCTTCCCCGACTTGCCAAACACTAGACCCAAACTCCCAGGTATGCTCCTCTCCTCCCCTTTCCTACCTGTTCAACTTTTATTCATCCCTCAGTGCCCAACTCATTTGGCCCCCCATCCTTCCAACATTCAAAAGATCCTTCAAGCACTTCTTAACTGCAGGCCAGACACTGTGCCAGGCCCTGCTGAGTGCTCTTTCAGGAGAGGAAGATAAATGCTAGAGAGTAGCTTGAGTCAGGTATGAAGAGTTTGCTGGTGTGACTGAGGCCTGAAGTCCCCTGGGCCACTCTGACATGTGCCAAGTCTTGGGTCTCCTTGTAGTACCCCATACTCCACCAGGGCCAACGATCACGGGCCTCGGCTGTCTGATCCGCTCCTTCGCCTGCAGGCCTGAGTTCCTCATCCTCTGAGCCAGCAGGCGTCCCAACCGGCTGCTTCCCTGCCTGCCTAGGGCCTGACTGGGTACGGGAGACTTTGGATGGCTGGGCCGGGCCTGAAGCCCGGCTTGGTGCTTGAGGTCGGTTCTGTGGCCCTGGACGAGCCCTTTCGCCTTTGTGCAGTGTGGACACAGCGAAGCCATCTCGGAGCTCAGCTGCTCTGCGAGGCTGGGACCAGGGCTGAGTGAGCTCCGGGCTGGGGGCTCCGGGAGACCGCCTTGTGACTCATCCCCTTTCTGACTGGGACGTGTGGCACAGGCTCTTCGCCTCTGATCCTCCCGACTCTCGCGACTGAGGAGCACAGCATCCATGTGGTGATGGCAGTGGGACTGACTGTGGAGAAGACTAAAGCAGCGTCTAGGCGGGAGGAGCGGCCACAGCCCGTGGCACTCGGCCTCCGGCTCATCACCGTCATTGCGGGCTCGGGCTGGAGCGAAGCACGTGGACTGCGGGCTCTGAACCAAGACTTGTCCACCTGAACCGAGCCCACCACGCTGCTGTGAGAATCAGCGCTGAGCGGGGGAAGCAGGAACAGGGAGCCTGAGGCTGAGGGGTGACGCCAGAAGTTGGGCCCCTTCCCAGGGGCACAAGAAGCTGCGGCTGTCTGTCTTGAGATTCACCAGTCCCAAGGTCAGAGGTCGCAGGCAGGAGAAAGGGTGCCCACTGTCCCCCAGCTCGCTCCTGCGTTCTGCCCTGGTTTTGCCTGCAATGGTGTCTTTCCGGCTCACGACTAGGCTCTGAACACAGATGCGGATGTGGGGCAGAGACAGCCCCTCTGCTCTCCTGGGTACCTTGACTTCCTCTGTGGTGCGAGCCTTCTCAAGCCCCCGCGTATACTTTTCCACTGGACCTTACCTGCGTGCACACGCGCGCACACACACACCCACACCCACACACACCCCTGTTCCCAACTCCGTACCTCCACACTTGTGAGCCCTTTCGGACCCAGAGCAGAGGGACGCTGTGCTCCTGGGCTGTTAGCCGCGACAGATAAAGAATGAGAACGACGGCGGGCAATACCAGCCATAAATCATCTGCAGACACGGATAAGCTTCAGCAGCGGGTGCCGCTCCAGCCAGCAGAGAGGCCCAGAAGCAAGCCTGGGCAGCTGGGACTCCAGGCCCTGTGAATCGCTTTACCTCACTGGAGCCTGACGGGGCTTTGAGGCTGGGTTCATTTAACCAGCCCATTTTACAGAGGAACAAACTGAGGCCCACAGGTTAAAGCTGTTCCCTGTGGCTGTGTTCAAGGCGGGGATTGCAGCCCACAGGTCTCCTGGTTCACAGCTTGGGCTCTGCTTCCTGGTAAGCATTTCTGGCTGGCTCTAGCAAAAATACTGTCACTTTCAGGGTCCAGTAGGACTGGCTTCACAAGTCCCTGCAGGTAGCAAATGCCGAGGGCATCTGAGTCCCCATGAGAGAGCAGTGAGATTTTCATGGCCTCCCACAGACTTTGTTTACTCTTGCTTTGTTTTTGAGATAAGGTCTCATTTAGTTCAGTTTGGCCTTGAGCTCACTGTAGTCAAAGCTGGTCTCAAACTCTCAAACTTTCTATTTCTTTCCTCCACTTTTGTTTTGGTTTGTTAAGACAGGGTCTCCCTGTGTTGCCCCAGCTGGCCTTGGACTTAGCGATCCTCCTGTCTCAGCCTCCCAGGTGCTGGGATTACAGGCATCTGCCATCTGCCTGGGCTTCTGCCGTACACTTTAAATCACGGCTCAGAAGAATGACACGAAAATACTGAGTATGTTCAGGACACGCACAATTTTTCTGACAAATATTCCCCATGCATGTTCAGTTGCATCCGTGGATGCAGAGCCCGTGGGTGGAGCCAGAGGGGACTGGACTGCATGTTTTAGGAGGGGTTCGAGTTTATCCTTCCCACTAGAATCAAAATCCCTCGGCCCCCTCAATGGTTCTGGCTCACCCTGCGTCAGCTAAAGCTGGGCACTTGATGGAGTAGGAGGTGGTATCCTCAGGGCAGGTCCCCCTCCTGCGAATGGACGTCTCACCAGGAGGCATGAGGGGACCCGCAGGCGCTGTGCTGGCTCAGCCCTGGGAAACTGTGCCCTCCCCAAGCAGGGCCGCCCTCTGCCCCCATCCCCAGCCACTGACTGTCTGCAGAGTGGAGGTTTCCATGCCAATACACCAGGCCTGTGGACGCTTGCGGACATCTGTTTAGAAACGATCCGTCCTCCTGTGGAGCTGTGGAAACTCCTACCTAGAGCGGGCCGAATAGCTATGACAGCAGCAGGAAAAACAGCAACACACTCTGGGATGCGGGTCTGACTGGAAAGGCAGGCTTGGGCCTGGAGCTTGGGTTTCTGCCGCAGGAAGGAGGTGCGGTTGACGGCTGGTTGTCGGTGGAGCTTTGCCTGGAGGAAGTATTTTGCCAGCTGAGATACACTTTCACAGTTGACTTCTACTGATAGGAAAATACCTCCTGGCAGACTGGAGCCTGGGGTGGGGCCAAAGCCCAGGAGCTGCAGGGACTCCTCCCCGGAGAAGGGACAAGAGAGGGGAGCCAGGGCTGTTTACGCAGCCTGGAAACCTTGTCAAGCTTGAAGGTAGACACTGAAGAAGCTGTGTGTTGTTGATTTCTGCTTGTTTGTTTCCTTAGCTTTTGAAACAGTCTTGCTATACAGTTCAAGCTGGGCTTGAACTCACAGTGATCCTCCTGCCTCAGCCTCCTAAGTGCTGGGATTATAGGCGTGTGCCACCACGCCTGGCATGTTGTTGATTTCTAAAAGTATTAATATTAATGTGTCCTTAATTAAAGAGCAGTCCATGGGGCCAGACGCTGCACTTGGCAGCTACGTACCTAGCTGCTTGCTCTGGGGCGTGATCCTGGCCTCAGTTTTCTCTTCTGTGGAATGAGGGGGTCCTACCAGCCTATGTGGGGTCAGGGTCCGATTCTTGGCTGCCACACCACGAGCTGTGTGGGCTTCGAAGGGGGTCAGCGAGTTGGAGGCCTGGATTTCCAGCTGGAAGCCCCATGCCACAAAGCCACAGAGGCCTTGGTGCCAATCCCTGGCGGTACTCTGTGAGGGTTCCCTCAACCCCCACTCTGCCTTGACCCCCAGCCTGTGGCTGCTGGAAGGAGAACAGCCAGGCTGCAGGAGAAGTGTGGGGGCTCGCTGATTGCCAAGGATTCCGCGTGGAAGTGGAATCGGTTCCAGATCTCAGCGCTCTGGGGAAGCTGCCACCAGCTCATTCCAACCCGGAACAGTCGCTAGCAACACCCACCGAGCCGGCGTCGAGCAGCTGAGCAAGTGTTCCTCCGTCGTTGTCGCAGACACCAGGAGAGGAAATCCGAAGCTGTGGAGCCTTTTAGCAGCAGAGAAACTCTTGGGGAGCACCCGGCGCGCGAGTCCTGCTTCCGCCACGGCAGTCCTTTTTCCCCTGACCCGCATGCGGGGGCAGGTGGCCAGCAGCAGCAGCACTCTGCTAGGCCACACATCTCAGGTGTCCCTCAGCCCTCCTGCCCACCTTGACAGTGGGGCGCCTGGGGGGGCTGAAGATCTGGTCATAGCTGGGCTTGCAAAGCCAGGCATGGGGTGCACACCTGTCATCCCAGCACCTGGGAGGCTGAGGCAGGAGGATCTCTTCGAGTTCAAGGTCAGCCTGGGATCCACATTGAGTTCAAGGCCAGCTTAGATTACAGAGTGAGACCCTGTCTCAAAAAAACCAAAAACGAGGGAGATTTTCAGATTTCGCTGGGTGCTCCTCATCTGAAGGCCTGCTGGACTCACAGAGTTCTCAGGGTCATGAAACTGGGTGCTTTGTAAATCTTGGTGTGGCAGAGGCACTGGAATTCCTGAAGCTAGTCACCGCCCAGCACGGCGCCTTCCTGTGATAGGGGAGGAACTTCCTGTCCTTACTCTGTCTGCTAGGCTCTGTAGGGCTGGGGCTGTAAACCTGTGGGTTTCCTTGGCGATGGCCCATGCTGCTGCTGTCAGGCAAGCTGGGGTGTGTGTGTGTGTGTGCGCGTGCGCAACGGCCCCAGGCTCTGGGCTGCATGCGCTGCCCTAGTAGCCTCGGTGACTACTGGCTCAGCCTGGCTCCTGAGGGCCCCCGGTGCCAGCCCCTTGCCGTACTACCTCCAGCCTGCACCCCTGCAGACCCGTGCCGCAACCCACGACCCGATCTGGTCACCGTCTCTCTTCCTGTGGGCACCCTGCACTCTGGAAGCAGCCCTGGGTTAGAATCCCCAATTACCCAATTTCAGTAGGGCGTCTCCTCCCCCAAGAGCAAGGGAGGGCAAGAGTCTGCCTTTGCCTTTGCCCTTGCACACGCCCGTCCAATACTGACATGGGGGCTCGGCCTCACGACTCGTCTGGTACAGCTATGTGTGCACGCGTCATGCCCATGCCCTGCCTCATCCCTGCTCTCTGGAGATGGACATGCACTGCTTAGTTGCTGGTCTAAGCCGCAGGCTTTGTTCCTGCCTCCCAGACCCTATCACTTGTACCGCTTCCCTGGTAACTCGCTGTCCACTACAAATCCCATGACCCCACCAGCTGTGGTCTCTATGTGCTTGGGAAGACGGGTCAGAAAAATGGTAAGTTAGTGGGACATAGTGGCCCACACCTGTCATCCAACACCCAGAAGGCTGAGGCAGGAGGATCTCTGCGAGTTAGAAACCAGCCAGGGCTACACAGTGAGTTCAAGGCCAGCCTGAGCTATATGTGAGATCGTGCTTCAAAAACAAACTCCCAAATGTAGTGTGTTAAAGTGCTCCCTGGAATTGTAAGCCATGTGCCTAGTCGTAGAAGTTAAATGTCCCCATCGTATTTCAGGTAGGGAAAGGGTGGGGACCCTTAGGAGGTCATGGATCACAGGTGAATTGAAGTGCAGAGATGAGTGCATCGGCTGGACACTGAGGGGACACACACTGCAGCGACCGTGAGGTCACTGTGCCCCTGCCTGGCGCTGCCTGCTCAAGGGTGGCCACCATGAGAAGCGGCCCTGGGCTGGGGTCAGGACACCGAGGGGCTGACGTAGAAGTCGGGACCCAGTGACCTCTGGGGCCACGCAAGTCACCTTGTGAAGTGACTGCTTCCGGCCAGGTGTCCCAGGGCAAGGACCAAGGAGTCTCAGTGTCTAATTCTGCACAGGAATGCGAGGGGAGCTGCGGAAGCCACTGGTGAGGACAGTGAGGACCTCCCGCCAGGCATCCTGGCTACCTGAGTGTGCAGATCCAGCAGGGCTGAATCTTGGCTCCAAAATCGCACTCTGCCACAGTGGCGGGCAAGGACCCACAGGACGGTGGGCAGTCTGGGGAGGGGACGTGGACGTCTGTGGCATGAAGGGCCGGGCCAGGGCTGGACCTCCAGCCTCCGCTGGTTCTTCAGCACCCCCGCGCCCCCCTCGGAAGCCAGACTGGGATTTTCAGCAGGGCAGGAAGTCCCACCCTCAATCCCTGCTTCCCTGGGTTGATGCGCGAGCTTCCTCTCCTGACTGTTGAGTCACTTGCTCAGCTGAGTCCCTTTGTGTGCTGGTCGGCAGGCCTGGGCGAAGGGAGGCAGCCCTGGGGGTGTGGAGGGGCCCTGCCCCTTCCTGTGGCCCTGGGAGCCACACTGATGCATCCTTGGAGAGCCCCGCACTCTGCATATCATGCCCTGTGGTAAGAAGCGATTAGGCCACAGGACAGCCACACAGGCCTTCCTTCCGTGGAAGCTGCCTCTCTAAGGCTGTAGCCACTGGAAGAGTTCTGGCCCCAAAAGCATTCCCGCCACAGAGTGCCTCGGAGGACGGGGCGATTTTCCACGGCTGGGGGAGCTTCCGCTTCAGATTATGAGAATTGATTAATATGCTGCTATTCTAAGCTTCCATACAAATATCCTTTGTATTGATCTCAGCGAGATGTACTCACTGAAGAAATCTGCCGACTGCTGCCAGAGAGCCGAACGGTATTTTTAACCTACTTTAAAATATGTGTTGTTTCCTATGGTTTTTAAAACTCTAGAGTTGATTATGAAAGCAATTTCAATTTTTTAAAATTCTTCTTTCCAAAGAACATACATAACATATATATATGTATATGTGTGTGTGTGTGTATATATATCTATATATATTAGAAAATTTAATGGAGTAGGTGCCTATAATTTAAAGTTTATAAATTAAAGAAAGGCATGATTTTGTGTTTTTGGCACACGCGTGACATTGTACTGAAGATTACTACCACAAAGGAAATTTATTTGTTTAGTTTGCCTGTTTTTTGAGACAGGGTCTTGCTGTGTAGTGCAGGCTGGCCTTAAGTTCACTATGCAGCCCCAGCTGGCCTCAAGCTTGCAGCGATCCTCCTGCCTCAGCCTCCTGAGTGCTGGGGTGACAGGCATGTGCCACCATGTCCAGCTAACAGGAAATCTGAGTTAAGACTCTCTGAATATGTCATAAACATATTCTTACAGGTACTTTTCCTGGCTTAAGTACTTTTCCTGGCTACCATCAACATATTTAGCCTCTTTCCTGGGTAATGGTATACTTAGTCAGGGTCCTGCCTGAAAGCTTGGATTTTCAAACTGCATGGAGAGGACAGAGACCATACTGTCACCCTTGCACAGAAGGGGACCCAGGAATGGTGGCTGAGATGTGTCCAGGGCCTTCCGCTATTCTCAATAGTTGATCCTGCATTCTCCTGGCTCTTTTGCTTCCAAATGGAAAAACACAAAGATTCCTGAAGCCTCAAGGTCACCGGGAAGATAACTGGATAATATTTAGAGACTGGTTTCCGTTCCTCTTTGGAAAGGCATTGAAGATGAACTAATGATCACTGTCATCGTTACTGGTGACTCATGACATTTTCTGGTTTTGGACAGAAACATGAAACCACCGCTGGTAAGATGATCCCAGCCACAGCCCTCACCTTGGGGAGCCAGAAAGTGTGTGATTCTGATTCCGGTGCAGGTCCAGGAGGGACCCGGGCTGGAGCAGGCACGGGGGACAGAAGCCTGATTCAGGAGGCCTGAGCATCCAGCTCTGCTCTCCCCAGGGGTGCCTCCCGCCCATGGCTGGAATTTACCTGAAGTTATAGCCTGGGGAGACGCTACTCTTCTCCGAAACGCCGTCGAGCCGTGTGAAGGAGTATTTGGGGATGCACTGGTCCCACGCCTTGTCCAAGTCGCACACCCACCCGATCTTGATGCCCAGGACTCCACCCTGCGGGAAGCAAGGGGCTAGGTGTGACCCAGATCCATATCAGAAGGGCAGGAAGTGGAGGCATTGTTGGAGCTCACCGTGCTGGCCAGCTTGGTGAAGTCCTGGCCTGCAAACCTGACCACGTCCCCCACGCGCAGGATGGGGCAGAACGGGGCCCTCTCCGGGTGGAAGCGGCAGGTCTTCATGTCGCTTTCGGTCAGGTTGGGCAGGAGGTTTCCCCTGGGAGGAGGAGGAGCAGGGTCAGCATGGCAGGGGTGGCCAAACACAAGTAGCCCCCTCTGGGCGTCAGGAGGCCTCAGCTCTGTGCAGTCAGGAGGGGACATTGGGACCCCCGAGGCCTGCCCTCTGCCCCCTTCCCCCGAGAGAGGGTTCCCATCCATGTGTGCTTTCCCCAGCGGGGAAGCATCCTGCCAAGCCACCTGGCTGCTGCTGATTGCATGAGTCCAAGAAACTGGGCACACGTGGGGCAAGCAGGGGGCCAGGACTCACTTCTCGAAGTTGAAGAGCGGGAAGCGGATGCTGTTCTTGATGAAGATGGTGAAGTTCTCGGCCTCTGTCATGATGGGCCTGCATGACAGGAGGCTCAGAGAGTGGGGAGATGGGGATGGGGGCCTAGGGGATGGGCAGGGAAGCGGGAGAGGCTGTGTGAGGGCCTCAGACACTTGGGGAATGGGACGGGGGCCGCACCTCTCCACTGTGTCCACCTCTGTTGGACACCAGCCCTGGACCTCACAGGAGTGCAGTGCAGAGCTGTAGTTCACGCAGCGGCCAGTGAGGATGCCTGGAGGGGACACAGGGACGAGTGGCTGGTGCCCTCTGTCTGCCAACTGCCGGAGTCCAGGGCCCTCCGGAATGTCACCCCTCCAGGAGGCCCTGTTCCTCCCCTGTGGCACCTGCCACCGCCCCACACTGAACTGCACTGGGGGGAGGGCTAGGTCACCTCAAAAGCTTCTGGGCCTGGCTCCTCTGTAGGGTAGAGCTGCATAGAGCAGGGGCCTGGGCCCCAAGGGCGGCTACCCTAGGGGACCCGTCTTGGAGCTGCACTCACCCCCGCCTGCGAAGCGCCCCCGCGAGCACTGGCTGTCATTCACACAGCGGAACTTCTCCTCGCTCTGTGGGGCGACACCAGATGCGGACCCTCAGCACGTTGCTTTCCACAGCCACGGCCTCAGGACAGAGGCAGGTAGGACCCCGCGCTCCCGCCCACCAGCGCCGGCCCTGTCGCACCTCTGGGCAGAAGCCCTGCATCTGGTTCTCCGTGACGATCATCTTGGTGATGATGACAAAGACAGAGGTCCCCTTGGGAAAGAGAAAGGAGACAAAGTCCCCTGGGAGAGCGACACTCTCGCCTGCCCTCCACACACAGTGAAGGCTGAGGCAGCCTGGCTGCTGGGTGGACACAGGACAGAGGCCACCCAGTCTGACGGTGGCCCTGGTGGTGAAAGGCTGAGAGACTGCAGCCTACCCTCCACAGCCCCTGCGGGGTGGACTCTGGAGACACCCTACCTGAGGTGGGGTGACGTAGTCAGACACATCCATGACCCGGTTGGCATAGCGTCCGAAGCCCTTCACCTTGGTCACCACCGAGGACTCGATGGCCGTGTCCCGCACTTGATACGCCTTCTCGTGCAAGAAAACCCACCTGGGCCGCAGCAGGGGCGAGACACGGAGAAGGCAGCGACTCAGCCTCCCCCACGGGAGCCGCCCATTCCTGCTTCCTTAGGCCCTCTGTGGAAGCCGGCCTCGCACTGGGCTGACTCAGG
>NW_004524815.1:1406777-1407676 GCF_000260255.1 Octodon degus | reverse complement strand
CGCACACTCGTCCCTTCTCCGTCCTCCTCCGCGCACGCTCGTCATACTCGCTGTCTTCTGGGCAGGCTCATTCCCTTGCCTTCACCATCTTCCTCCGCGCACGCGCGTCCCTTCTCCGTCCTCCTCCGCGCATGCTCGTCCCTTCTCTGTCCTCCTCCTCGCACGCTTGTGATCCTCGCTGTCTTCCTGTGGGCAGGCTCATCCCCTCGCCTTCACCATTTTCCTCTGCTTACAATCGTCCCTTCTCCGTCCGCCTCCGCGCACGCTCTTCCCTTCTCTGTCCTCCTCCGCCCTCCACGCACGCGCGTCCCTTCTCCGTCCTTCTCTGCGCACGCGCATCCCTTCTCCGTCCTCTTCCGCGCACGCTCGTCGCTTCTCCGTATGCCTCCGTGCACGCTCGTCCCTTCTCCGTCCTCCTCCGCGCACGCGGGTCCCTTCTCCCTCCTCCTCCTCCTCGCACACGTCATCCTCGCTGTCCTCCTCTGGGCAGGCTCATCCCCTCGCCTTCACCATCTTCCTCTGCGCACACTCGTCCCTTCTCCGTCCACCTCGGCGCATGCTGGTCCCTTCTCTGTCCTCCTCCACGCACACTCGTCATCCTCGCTGTCCTCCTCTGGGCAGGCTCATCTCCTTGCCTTCACCATCTTCCTCTGCGCACACTCGTCCCTTCGCTGTCTACCTCTGAGCACGCTCGTCCCCTCGCTCTCACCGCCTTTCTCTGGGCACGCTCATCTCCGGGCACGCTCGTCCCCTTGCCCTCGCTGCTGCTGCAGCAGCTCTGGCGTGGTCATTCGTCAGGGTCTTTCCAGAGTTTGACTGCCTCCATGTGCTTGCTGGGTTGATTCAAAGTGTTGACATTTCAAGGTCCCTTAAGAAACGTCTCGGAGACCGCGGAGATG
>NW_004524815.1:1396784-1406352 GCF_000260255.1 Octodon degus | reverse complement strand
AAAAGAAAGCTCTCTTGCCCTGAGGGAAGAGCCAGACATCGTGCAGTGCCATGTCTGGAGGGTGAGTGGATGAGGACACAGCGTCCACCATGTTTCCGGAGCTGCCTTCTGCTACACGGTGCTCAGCAGCAGCAGCAGCATCTACCATATCTTGCTCACACCTCCTAATGTAAGGAGGACTCGAGCTGCTGCCAAAAGTTGCAACGGGCTGGGTATACAGCTCCGTGGCACAGGTGCCTGCCTGGCAAGCACAAGGAGCTGAGTTCGATTCCTGTACCAGAAAGTGGCAAGGACGGGATAGGCATGTCTGAACTGCAGGGAGCGCTAGGGTTTCCTGCGCTGGTCTGTGACTGTAATCCAGGGTTCACACTCTGCCCTCGGCCACCCTTGCGCGTGCAAGGCCTTTGCTCTCTTTAGTTGAGAACTGTACATACCCCTGGGCCCCGGGTGTTGGCGGGGCCCTCGATACGGGTGGCCAACCGTCTTCACCCAAGCGGTCAAAGGATGGGGGCATCTCTGGGCAAGTACAGGAATGAATGGGGCAGCTGGCAGGATCCCAGGTCACTGCTGGGATTGCGCTGCCACCTGGTGGCCAACTGGGGACTCAGCTCGCCGTGAACAGGCATGTGGAAAAGAGAGCCCTGCTCAGGGGAGACTGGGTAGGGCGAACCTTGGCGCCCCCAGTGCTGGGATGCAGTGGGGAGCAGCTCCCTGAACGCACTGGAGGCCACAGTCATCTGTCACCTTCATAGTGCAGCAGGCTGCCACTCACAAGCGGTTTTCAGCGAGAAGAGAGTAATCCCTAAAGTGAGGCCTCCTGTGCTCCAATCTCTTTTCTTTCTAAAATTTAATTTTCAAGCTGGGCATGGTGGTGTACACCTGTAATCCTGGCACTTGGAAGGCTTGGGCAGGAAGATCACTGTGAGTTTGAGACCAGTCTGGGCTACAAAGTAAGCTCAAGGCCAACCTGAAATGCAGAGGGAGACCCTGTCTTAAAAAAAATAACAAAATAGGGGCTGGTGAGATGGCTCAGTGGTCTAAAGCACCTACTTAGAACAAGCTTAGCAAAGCATAGGGACCGCGGTTCAATCCCCCAGCACCACATGCCAGCCAGCCCCGCCCCCTGGTGGGCTGAGCTGGCCCCACACACACGTAAAATAAAATAAAATAAAATTAAAAAATTCTCAGCCAGGAGTGATGGCACACACCTGTAATCCCAGCACTCAGGAGGCTGAGGCAGGAGGATTGCTGCAAGGTTGAGGCCAGCCTGGGCTGCATAGTGAGTTCAGAGCCAGCATGAGCCAGACCTTGTCTCAGAGGAGCAAAACAAAGCCAGGTGGGGTGGTGCACACCTGTAATCTCTGCATGTCGGAGGCCAGAGCAGGAGGGTTGTTTAAAAATAACAGCTGGGGATGCGGTTCCAGGTGAAGGCCCTGGGCTCAGTCTCCAGTGCTACAACAACAACAACAACAACAACAACAATGATTACATCCCCAGCCCTAATTTCGCGATAGGGTCTCACTAAGTCCCCAGTCACAGGCCAGGCTCGGAGCTGCACGACCCTCCCTCCTCAGCCTCCCAGAATGCTGGCCTTGCCGGCGTGCAGCACCACGCCCGCCAGCTCCTGCACTTTGAGCTGAGCTGCCGTAATGGCACAGTGTTTTGAAACTTGCACACATGGCGGGATGATTCTATGAAGCTCTTAACACACCCATCACTGCTCCTGTTATCAAGTGCTTATCCAGCTTCTCAAGGGGCCGTCTTGAATTCCCAGCTTTCTTGGGTGGGAAATGGCTCTGCGCCTGCTACCTGTGTTGTGGCTGCCTGCCGAGGGATTAATGCACCATTACGAGTTACTCCCTGCGTGTAAAGCGCTCCCGGGAGCCCTCCCCTCTTGGCGTCTGTACGGTCTCCCTCGTGCAGTTCCTCCTACTTGGAGAGGGGAGGAGCTCTGCCTGGCTGTGTCCTAGCTGAAGGTATGGGAGCCTTCACTGCAGAACACTGAAATCACCAGGCATCCATCCGTGGAGCACAGCAGCTCTGTGGAGTAGGTCTGTGGAGTGGGGGAGGTGCGAGGGGGGACAGGGGTTGTGGCAGTGTGCTCACGGCAACTTCCTGCATGCGTGCAGTAACAGCTCCATTGTACAGGTTATGCGCTTAGATGATGCCCCCCTTTGTTGTGTCACCTCTACATCACAAGCAGGGAAACTGAGGCACAGGGCACCACTTGCCCACCGCCCTGAAGCCCCTGTGGGGTCTGCTCCAGGTGCAGGCCTGGATCCTTTTTTTTAGGGGGGGGGGCGGAACAGACGCTTGAACTCAGGCCCTTGTGCTTGTCAGGCAAGCGCTTATTCTACTGAGCCATCTGCCCGGCCCCTGGGCCTGGAAGGCTCTACCTGCTGGGGATAACAGTGATGGTGGGAGGGGCTGGAGCCTTGGGACAATTAACCAAGGGAAGGCTGTGGAATTCTCTCTCCCTCTTAGTTAAGTAACTCGAAGGGTTGCATCGGCCCCCTGGGGGCGCCCTGTAGCCCCCAGAGAGAGGCGGTTCCGGTCCAGACCAGGCCGAGCCGGGCCCATGGAGCCCTATTCTTCCGATTCTTGGCATTGACGCTACTGCTCTGACTTATTTTTTCCTTGGCTCCTGGTTTATTATTTATAGAGCGGAAGGGGCGGGAGGTGTGGGAAGCGCCTGGGGACTGGGTGCAGGGTGTGTGCTGAGGGGTGAGCTGGCCCGGGAGAAGAGGGGGCGGGGCGTCAGTACAGTGCCTGTCCCAGAGCTGAGTCCCACAGTCACCTCCAGGCACTGGACACGAGTGGGGCCCGAGGCTTCTGGACCAGGCATGCTGAGGAACACCGAGTTTGGGGGGTAGGAGGAGGCTGGGACAGGGGAAAAGGGGTTGGAGGCCCCCTCAGCCATCTGTGGTCCTGAGAAGTGGCCATCAAGCTCTTGAACCTGCCATCCTCCTGCCTGCCTCAGCCTCCCAGCATGCTGGGATTCCACATGCACCACCAGCATGCCACCCCCTCCCCAGCGCCTGCAGGATGCAGAGGGACCTGGTGCCCAGGAGTGCCACCACTTGAGGTCACTCTTGGCCCCAGGGCCCAGAGAAACTCTAGGCAGCTCCAGCCGCTCTCTCATGCACCTGGGGATGGGGAGGAGCTGGCCACAAGTGGTGTCCATCGCATGAGGCGGGCATATGACCAGATGAGGCCAGAAGCTGCTCTGAAGGTGACAAGACTGGCTGGCCGTGTCTGGGGGGAGTTCAGGTGGTCTCCCTCCTGGCCGGAATACCAGGCAAGGCCATTGTGAGCTTCTTCTGTGGTCCTGGCGTTGAACCCTCATTCGCAGCTAGCTGAGCTACGCGCTCCAACACTTTTCGTTTTATCTTGAGACAGGCTCTCGGTAGTGTGCTAAATTGCCCAGCCTGCACTCAAATTTGCAATCCTCCTTCCTCAGCCTCCCAGCGAGCTGGGATTACAGGTGTGCACCACCCATCCAGGTGAAGGATGAAGTTCATGTGCACACTACGATATTAAATCTGCGGCCTCTCCCTTGCTCTGGCTGTTTCTCTTCTCCTTGCCTCCATGTCTGCTTCTGTAAACCTCAGTGCTTGGGCCGTGGCAATGTTCCAGCTCAAACCGAGTACGCCTGTGTTTCTCAGCCTTGAACACACACACACACACACACACACACACACACACACACACAACTTGTACAGAGTTTCTGAGAAAATAAAGCCACCCTGGATGTGTGAGACCAGAGCCCTGTGTCCCCTGCATCTCACACCACTGCCCCCTGCTGCCTCCGTCCCTGCCCTGCTGTATGTCTTTCCCTCGATCCTCCCAAATCCACTTTTTCTGCCCTCTGTGGAGGGCACCTGTGCCTGCGCCTCCTCTTGCCTACCCTGTCCCCAAGCAGCTGCTGCTGCAGTTCCCTCTGGAGGCTGAGCACCTCCTGGAAGTGGCTCCCCTCGCCCTGTGCAGCTTCAGCTGAGATCTCAGTCACTCGTGGCATCCCTGACTCAGTGTCCACCTCTCCACCGGTCCGAAGGTCACCATCAAAGCACCCTGTCAGCTTGTCCTGGCCCCATCTGTCCCCAGCCTCTTACATCTGGTGAGGTGGGGAGACACTGGCTACAACCTTGCTCGGGCAAGGACAGTGGATTCCCAAAGTTGTTGCAGGGCAGGGCTGGCATACAGAGATGTGGCTCTGGCCGGACAAGCTGGCTGCAGAGCGCGGTCTTGGTGTAAGTGCACGGTGGGACCCTCTGGGAGCCGTCAGGCAGAGATGGATCAGGATGGATATCGAGACGCCAGAGAGCCTGGCAGGCGCCCTCTGTAGTGGGGCCCAGCCCCCAGCCCTGGAGGATGCAGTCTGGGCACGGCTGGGGAGGGGGCCGAGGGCCTGGCAAGGCAGCCAGCTGGCTCCAGCTCTATCCTCTCCTGTCTGCAGCCCACGGAGGCAGCGCAGGTTGGGAATGTGCCGAGACGGGTTTGCAGTCACCTGGGCTGACGGACCAGCTGGTGCCCACAAATGTCATGGCACTGGATAGACAGACACCTAGGCAGGGACTCCCACTTTGGACAGGCGCACAGGGAGCACCACAGGCCTCGTCTCACCGAGTCTCAATGTTAGTGCAGCTTCAGAGCCACGCAATCCCACTCCAAAGCTCCAAGCCCCAGGAGGTCCCAATGCTGAATCTTTGGCCAAACACAGAAGCACGAGTTGCTGGTACACGGACCCCTGCCCATGGCCACACCCGCCCTTGCACTCCTCCATGTGATCTTTCCGGCCACCAAGCCAGCTCACGGGAGGTCGCCCTCAACTTCCACAGATGCACAGTCCAGCGAGTGGCTTGCTGTAGCACACACACAGAGCCATTGTCTCAGAGCGTGGGGGACGCCCAGGCCAGGAAGGAGGGAGCAGCCCCAGCCCTGCCTGCATCTCTTGCTGCCCACTGGTGTGCGGCGATGACCTCAGGACAGAGCCGGCACCCCTCTGCCATGTCTGCTCCCACTTTTGTTGTCTGAGTGGAAGGGTGTGTGCAGCAGGGGTGCTGGGACCTCACCAGCCCTGAAGCAACTGCAGGGGTGGGTTTCCGGGTGCTGAGGAAGAGAGAGGTGGAGACCCACACAGCATTTCTAGGTTCTCTGCAAGAGATTCCAACTGGGCTCAGGAGAGCTACCTTTCTCCCCGAGCAGAGCAGTTTCTGTGCCTTTCTCTCTCTCGCTCAAGGAGCAGTCCCGCCCTTTGTCCTCCTCCAGGAGCAAGCACTCTCTCTGAGCTTGCCTGTCACTGCTCCCACAGGCAGGAAACTCGTTCTAAACCCTTCCCAGTGGCCCTTCTCCCCCCAGTCAGCCCTATCACCCGATCACAACATCACCCCAGTGCCGGCACCTCTGGGACATTCTGCTCTTTTTGACATCCACAGAGTTGATCTAAGGCAGCAGAAGCTACAGGGAGGGAAGGGGCTGCTTCTCTGGCTGCAGGCATAGAGCTGTGGTGAGGACCCCACTCCTCTGGTCTAGAAGCCACTCTCCCACTCTGGAGGACAAGGGGCAAAGGGTCCATCTGAGGACCAAGCCCTGGCCTTGGGTGGCTGAGGTGGCTCTTCAGGGAGGAAGTGCTTCCCGCCAGAGTGAAGCCCTACAGAAGCACTGGGAGGACAGAGGATGGGCCACCAGGCAGCGGCCATCCTGGGCCCCAAGGGCCACGCACGCACTCACCCCACGAAGTAGGAGATGATCAGAAGCTGGACCGCTCGGTTGATGACCCCGATGGTCCAGCTCTTTACCACCACCGACTTGGTGGTCTCGTAGGTGAAGAAGTCCGAGATGCAGTTCATGCTGCCACAGTGCTGGGGACACCCCTGGGGCCCAGTGGCAGCCTCAGGAGAGGTGTTCAGGAGGGACAGGGGACACAGATGCAAGCCCAGAAGGGCTAGGCGTTCTCCCACGCCAGGCGCCCCAGCCCAGCGCCCAGGAGCTCTACTGCTCTACTGCTCTACACTCAGTCTGCCAAGAGTCTGAGGCCAGGGCGGGGGACCCCCTTTTATTCGTCTCCACCCCACTCCCCAGTGATGTCACCGCCAGGGTGGGGTCTCCAGCTGGGCTCCTGATTGCCTGCCTGCAGCTGGTGAGGGCCCTCTGGGACTCATGTTTTATCTGCACTCTGCCTACTGTTGCCTCCGCGCTCTTTGGCTGCATCCTCGTCCCCGCTCACCAGCTGCCTCAGAGTCTCCTTGAGGCCCCTCGAGACGCCCCTCTGCCAGTCATCAACAGCCCCTTTGAGCTGAGCTGAGTTTCCAACAGTGCAAGAGCATGTGTGTGGTTCTCTTGACCATTTCTCTGGGTGTCGGGAGAAGGGACCAGCAGAGTCCCATATCCCTAATGCCAGCTGGCAAGGGCTGGCCCCTGGCGTAGCTTTCTCTCCTACCGGTAGGCTACTTATCCAAACCTCTAGTCCATTGTGCGCACTGTCTGGAAGGCTGGGGCTGTTCCTATCCTGCGCCTTCACTTCCTCAAAGCCTGGAAGTGCACTGGATTCATAATGAGCCCGCGGTACATATGCATTAAAGCTAATTGAATTTATAAGGCTAGGCAGAGCTGGCCACAGGGCTATTTAACCAGCTCCGCAGGCATTCTGTTGTCTGCTATCCCAGGACTGGGCTAGCATGCTTGTGTCATGACTGTATGGGGAATTAAATATTCCGACTTTATATGGCACACACACACACTATCAGTCACCTTGAGCACAGAGCTGCTGTGACTATGTTCAGAGACCCCCACTGGTTTTCGATCTGGGCTCCAGTCTCTGGCTTTGTTGCCAACTCCCTGAGACCCCGGGAAACGCCCTTTTGGGCTTTAGTTTCCTCATCTGCACAAAGAGATGGGGGCCATTCAACATCGCCTCCAGGCCTGTACTGCTCTGGGGCTGCGGGGTGGCTGGAGGGCGGGAGGTGAGGCTGGCCAAGTGTATCGGCTCAGCTCTGGCAACCACGTTAACCAGACAACGGTGCTCGCAGCCTGCGGGCCCCGCGCCAGCTCCTGGCCGGGGACTGGGGAGGGAATGGAGACCCGGGCGCGGGCAGCGCCCTGCCTGCAGAAGGGGTGTGACCCCAGCTACGGGCGCCGGGGCAGCAGGCAGGCCGGCCGGCCACAGACCCCCGAGTTTGGCGCGGCGGCGGGCTGCGTTCCTGCACAGCGCGCGGATGCTGTCCCGCGGGCAGACCCTTTGCACGCCGCAGAAACGGCTGGAGGAGTGAAGCTCCTGTGTCCAACACACCCCCAGCCCTATAGAGAGCCACACGACTCCCCCTTTGACTCTAGTCACCCCTTGCACAAGTGCCTGCAGCTTTATACTACAGCGCTTTCCATGCTCCCGTTTGCGAGTCAGTTTGCCTCGGGGCTGGATTCCACGGCTCCCACGGCTCCCGCGACTCCTTCAGGTCGTCCAGAGTCACCGACGATCTATCCGCCAGTCTCGTCGGCCTGCGCGGCCCGGGCCCCTCTAGCCGGCTTTTTCTCTCTATGGTTCGTGAGATACTTCCGGTGGCGGGATCCGGGGCGCGCACGCGGGAAAAGCTCCACTGGAGCCCCCCCGCCCCTCCCTAGCGTCCCTAGCGCGCCCACCGCCCACCCGGGGCAGTCGCGAGGCAGCGGCTGAGAGAGGTGAGAGGTCGCGGGTCCCGGTCCCCAGGCGGGCGCTCGCCCTGCTCCCCTGCGCGATGCTCGCTGTGGACCGTTCCGCGTTCAAATCGGCGGGCGGCGGGCGAGACCATTTTGGCAGGAGGGGGTCGTGGGCGCCAGGGGAAGGGGCCCTGCACGCCGCCTCCGCTCCAGGCCGGCTCCCCAGGGCGCACCTCAGTGTGTCGGGTTGGGGTGTCAGCGGCCTGCAGGTTCCTGGTAGAGAGGGGCCGGGACCTGCCTGCTCCCGCGCACCTGGGCTCGGAACCCGGCAGGGCCGCGATCGCAGCGAGGCGGCACCATGCAGGTCTATCTCCTCCCTCCTGAACCCAGATCCTCCGCACTCTGAATTCCTGCACCCCCATCCAGAAGTTGGGGCCTGGCTCCCGGCCACCCCGGGCAGGTCAGCATGGCCGAGACGCTGGAGTTCAACGACATCTACCAGGAGGTGAAAGGTTCCATGGTGAGCGGGCTTAGGGCGTGTGGTAGGGGTGCCGAGGGAAGCAGAGCAGGGAGTTGTTCTTGCAGAAGCGTAACTTCGGTGATGCTGCAACTTCTGAAGACTGGGATGTTGTGTACCTGTTGTTTCTCCCAGCAAAGACAGCAGAGACAGGCCTCCCAAGGGTTGCAGCACCTCCAGGGCTGAAGGCTTGTGGCTCTGTTCAAGTCCAATCCCTGCTGCTAATAAATAGGGAACTTGCGGGTCTGTAAGGCTGCAGATGCAAGAGCAGCAGAGTTCAGGTCTCCGGGACGCTTGGTGCTTTTTTTTACTGGTCCTCCCGGTTGCCATTCCTGCTCTGGAGACCTCACCAGTCCTTGGCAGCCAGAGAGGCTGTGGGATAGACCTGGGCCGTCAGTCTCGTGTGTCGTGCTCCTGCATCTGGCCAATTATTTCCTGCAGAATGATGGTCGCCTAAGGTTGAGCCGCCAGGGCATCATGTTCAAGAACAGCAAGACAGGCAAAGTGGACAACGTCCAGGCCGGGGAGCTGACAGAGGGCATCTGGCGCCGGGTAGCTCTGGGCCATGGACTGAAACTGCTCACCAAGAATGGCCATGTCTACAAATATGATGGCTTCCGGGAATCGGTGAGGCCCACTTCAAGTCCCCTCTTGCCAGGCCATCTTGGTTATTGGCAAGCCTCTAGAGAGTTGGTGTTCCTTGTGATAACCATGCTGCTGTCTGTTGGTTTGGGCTCCATAAGCAGGGTTCTTAAGGCCGCTGCACAATGCGTGTTCTGCTTTGGTTTTTTCTGAGACTTGCAATGTCCTTCAGGCTGACCTTGAACTCACCAGGTGGCCCAGGCCAGCCTTAGGAAGCAATCCTCTCGCTTTAGCCTCCCAAGTGCAGGGATTATGGGCGCGCACCACCATGTCCTTGTCATGTTTTGACTCTAGATTACTATTTTTTAAGGTGGATAATGCCAGCTACTTTGAGCTAGATTTAGAATCTTAAACCAGGCATGGTGTCACAGGGGAGACTGGAAGATTGCAAGTTTGAGCCCAACTTGAGCAACTTCATGTTTAGTTACAGTTGTGTCTCAAAATTTAAAAAGAGTCAGCTGAGATGTGTAGGCGGCAGTATCGGTCCGTCCCTTCCTTTACACCCGTCTTAGCCTAAGGTCTGCTTCTTAGAAAGAGCCTGTGTGTCACCTTTTAAGCAACTTCAGAGGTGAGCTATAAAGTCAGGTGGACTCGAGGCTTTGTTCCCAGAGGTGGTTCCAGGGCGGTAAAGCTGTGTAGTCTTAAGAGTCACTGCTGCTGTGCGTTTTCTTCTCCACCCGCAGGAGTTTGAGAAACTCTCTGATTTCTTCAAAACTCACTACCGCCTGGAGCTCATGGAGAAGGACCTGTGTGTGAAGGGCTGGAACTGGGGAACAG
>NW_004524815.1:1390794-1392949 GCF_000260255.1 Octodon degus | reverse complement strand
TTCAACCCCGGGGAGGAGGAGGAAGACGTGGCTGAGGAGTGAGTGTGGAGGCCCCCTGGGCAGGCTGGGCAGGAAGGTCACCATCCCAGCACTGTGCGCCCCCTGCTGTGCTTGGGGTTAGCAGGGCAGTGTCAAGCTCCGTCCAGGACTGGAAATGATCCCTTGGAGCACAGCCCACCCAGAAGGTGCCTGGGGGCCCCTCACCCCAGCTGCTCACAGCTGTTTCTGGTGCTGGTGTTGGCGTGGTTTGGGACCTGTGGGTCCAACTTCTGAGCAGTCGCAGTGTGTGGGCAGAACTGTGGGAGAAGTGCCGAGAAGCAGTTCCAGGCCTCGGGGACACTCCTCTTGGTGCCAGCTCTTGTTCTCAGCAAGGACAGGGTTAAAGGAAGCTGACTGATGGGCTTAGGCATGTGACGCGGCGGCATGTCTCAGCTCGCACGAGATGCTGTTTCTGTGCTTGGTGGGAACGGAGCAGCACCAGGGTCCACCCTGGTGAAGGAGTCGCCTCGGCCCCTACTTGATTCCCAGGGGACCCATGTGGCGTGTTGGCTGAGGCTGGCAGGGAGGCACTGAGGACCAGGGGCTGTCCTTGGTCCCTGAGTCAAACTCTACCCCTTGGCAGGTTTGACAGCAACGCCTCGGCCAGCTCGTCCAGCAATGAGGGTGACAGCGACCGGGAAGAGAAGAAAAGGAAACAGCTCAAAAGGGCCAAGACAGCCAAGGATCGCAAGAGCCGCAAGAAGACTGCGGAGGTGCAGAGTCTCTTCTAGAGGGGAGTGTGAAAGTGTGTGTGTGTGTGTGTGTTTGATCTGTTCCCTTGACCTGTGTGCCACTGGCAGGACCTCCTGGGGTTGTGTTGCATACCTGGGGATTCTGGCCATAGAAGGATCTTGGAGGATTTTTGAGCTCATTCTCTTCTGGGAGATCTGACTAAGGAGACAGGTGACCGATCTGTCCTGGGGACCCTCCCGAGCTGCAGGTAGAAGACACTGCTTGAAGTCATTTTGACAGAATGACTGAGAAGTCCTTGGAGGAAGGATCTTGGCTTAGTTTCTGTGTGTGGTGGCTGGCTCTGTGGCCCCATCCCTGTGACGAGGTGGGGGCCAGCCGGGAAGCTGCTCACCCCTCAGCAGACAGGAAGCAGGGAGAGTGAGAAAGAGCCAGAGAGGAGGCAGCCGCGGGCTAGGCTCAGTGCTGACATGGGTCGCACAGCCCACGTTCTTGCATTAGCCCCCTCTCTTCTGCAGCCACCCAGCAATGCCATTGCACGGTGACCTCACCACTGACAAAGTTGTCACCCTGGTGACCCAGTTACCCCCAGAGTTGTTCCAGGTAACCCCTTTGAGGACATGTGGGGTGCCTGGGCAGTAGAGGGCTCACATTATCTGGGTTCCCACCTAGGCAAAGAAGGGCAAAGACCCCAACGCTCCCAAGAGGCCAATGTCTGCATACATGCTGTGGCTCAACGCCAGCCGGGAGAAGATCAAGTCAGACCACCCCGGCATCAGCATCACGGACCTCTCCAAGAAGGCTGGCGAGATCTGGAAGGGGATGTCCAAGGAGAAGAAGGAGGTGCGGGGTTGCAGGCGCTGGCTGCAGGCCCTTGCGGCCGGGGCTTCTCCTGCACCACACTGACTCTGTGTGTCCGGACCGCAGGAGTGGGACCGCAAGGCTGAGGACGCCAGGAGGGAGTACGAGAAAGCCATGAAAGAGTATGAAGGAGGCCGCGGCGAGTCTTCCAAGAGGTGAGTGGCCGTGGTGAACTTGGGCCCTGCAGCTGCTTTTTAGCAGAGTTACTTTTGCAGGGCAGATGTGTGAATCTGGGAGTTAAAGATCAGAGGCGTTTCTGAGTGTGATAGAGCAGCTCTCCTCCAACCTGTGTGGGCTGTTGTCCAGGGATGGATGCAAAATAGGGAATTCAACTCACTGGATAGATACATGCATTTTCTTAGAGTGCTGATTTTTTTTCCCCCATAATTTTATTGAGAAATAGCAATGAGACAGTTTCAAATCAAATTGGTAGGACAGTTTCAATAATTAACACATTGCATACTCTTTTCCTAGTGGTTATTTGCTGTACAAGATGCAGACATGATTTCCTATTTACAAACACTATTAGAACAAATCCCTCTATTCATTATGAAAATGTAACTAT
>NW_004524815.1:1378126-1389288 GCF_000260255.1 Octodon degus | reverse complement strand
CTCGGCGCTGTCCGCGCTGCAGGAGCCCACCCACCTCTCCGGATCAGTTTCCCTCCCCAAGACCCGCTGTCTTCAGATTCTGTGCCATCTAACACGTTCTGCGGATGGCACGCTTGTCACTGGGGCTTGTGGCGGCCCCTTGTCTTTGGGGGAGAGTGGGGGAGGCCGGGCAGCGTGTTGCCCCATGCCTGGTGGCCTGCTCCCATGGCTGCAGCAGGGGTGGGGAGGGCGGGCCAGTGGCAGCTTTGGGGCCTATTTCTACCGTTATTTTGTATTTCTGGTCTGTGAAATCGACGTTTAATAAAGGAGGCTGACTTTGGAAGCCATGTCCATGCCCCCTCTTTCCAGCCCAGGTTGTGATCACACACTTGCACGGTGTAGCACCCGCCTTGCTGGGCAGCTGGGCTCCAGGTGCGTCCTGCTCTGCTGCTGCTGGACCAGCAGCAGTTTCTGCCACCTGAGAGTAGCGCTCATGAGCGCTGATCAGATTAGCAAGGATCCCTCATCCGGCTCCATTATCTGCCCAGGAGGCAGCGCTGAGCTATCCTTCCTCACCTATGCGTCAAGGGTCTTCAGGGGCCGCAGATAATAGAATCAGGATCGATGTTTCCTGCAGATGGGGAGTAGAAACCCGAGCCTAGAGTCGGGGCGGACGAGTGTGCGATTGTGAGACGGGATGCGGGGAGCTTTTATTTTCAGGATGCAGAACGGTTGGGCGTTAGAAACCTGTTTCATCAAAGGCTAAAATGAGCTAACAGCACTAAAGGGGTAACTAGAGGCGACACACTGCCTTCCAGTGTCTTGCAATCCCGGTTTGTACACTTGGGGCAGCCACATGGCCACGTCCTCCCGGGGTCTAGCTGGAAGTTGGGCCGGCCGGTGGCTTCCCTCTTGCCACTGCGCCTCTATGGCACTGTAATCACTGCCGGCTGCCGGGCGGGGCCGGACCGAGACTCTCTAGGCTGCCATCTCAGTGGCGCGGGAGACTTGCATCAGTCTCTCTCGGCCCGAGCCCATTATTTGCATACTCATGAATAATTCAGCGTGGGTCCGCCCCCTTCCGTGCAGGGCAGGCGAGTTCCGCACGGGTTTTCCACTCCCGCTTCCGCTTGTATATGCATATTCATGAAGCGCGCCGGGGGCGGGGCATGGGCGGAGCCGGGGGCCGGGCTGTGCGGGGCTAGCGGCGCCCGGGTCCCTCGGTGACCGTAACAGGAGCAGCAGGGACCGCGGTGGGTACCCGGCCGCGTCGGCCGGAGCGTGACCGACCGCGCCGCGTGAGTGTGTGCGCGGAGCCTGCGGGCAGGAGGCGGGGATCACGTTGGACTCGGGTGCAGGTGAGGTCACCGGAAAGTTTGGAGGGTCGGGGGGCGCACTGTCCGGGCTCGCGTTCTCTCGGCCAAAGAAAGGGGGGCGGGGCGAGGGCGGGCACTGTGGAGACCCCGCCCTTCCTGCCTCCGCCCCCTCGGCCGGGTCCGGCATCCCGACCCATCTCTGGGGTCCCTGGGGTTCCTGCAGTCCCTCGCCGGGCCACTCGGTCTCAGCCACTCCCGAGCGCTCTGGTCGCCGCTGGAGACTCAGGGGCCAGGCCAAGCCCCAGGCCTTGCGATCGTCTTCTCCCGGGTCTCCCTGGGTCTCCCGTGGCTGGGGTGCCTCGACTCTCTGCGGTCCTGCAGCCTCTGGCTGTGTTCTCAGTCACGCGCCCTCCGCGCTTCTCTGGCCTCCCACCCCGCCCAGCTGCGCAGTCCGAGCCGCTCTCCGCGCTGCGGCCCCTCGCCGCAGCAGTGCCCAGCAGGTGCCCGGCGAGACGGGGCCCCTCTGTGAGCCCGGTTCGCGGATCTGCCCTCCCACGCGGTGCTTCTGTGTTGACGGTCAAGCACGGGAACTCAGTCGTGAGCCCTGTGGCTTCATTTTCTGAGATGCCCCTCTTCCCCGCGTCCGCGGCCTGGTTGTGGACCTCGTGCATACCCGTGGGCAGGCCTCCGCGGGAGTGGGCCGATCCGGGGCTGTGTTCTCCGCTTCTCTCCTGCCTACGTGCCCAGTGCTGTTTTGGACACGCTGGGACACGATTAGAGAGGGAGGTTAGGGTGGGTTCTGCAGAGACTGGGCCGTCCTCAGGCCCCTGGAGGGTGTCTCGAAGGTTGTAACCCTGCCTGGGGATGTGGGACCGCCTGGTCGAGCTCCACCAGGTGACAGGAAGCGGCTCTCAGGCCTCCAAACAGGTGGGCAGGAAAGCTGCTCCTCAGCCCAGCCCTGGGTGTGTGGAGGCTTGTGGAGCTGGGACCACAGATCTCGAGTGGGTGACAGGAGTGGACTTGGGAGTTGAAGAAATGGCTCGGGATTGCAATGGCCTGGGGTCTGGAGTTGGGGGGGGAGGTGGCGACAGAACGCTATGACTGATCACAGTAATAATGGTCAAGGTTGCCTGGATTGCTTCCCTTAAACCTCTAGAATCTATCAGTAACCCCATTTTTCCGATACAGAAACTGAGGCTTAGGGAAGCCAGACAGCTGGAAAGTAGTAGGACGCTCCCCCCCCCACACCGATTTGAATCCTGGAATCTCTGGACCTAGAGGCCCACTGAAGCTCAGAGGAGGGGACCTGGTTGGCTTCTACCACGTGGCTGTCACCTGGTGTATTTCCCTCCCACTCCTTCAACTCCGGGCCAGCCCATCTGGAGGGTCTGGGAAGGGGGAGCCCGAGAGTTTTTCCCCAAGTTGCCCCACCCGCCGGATGTTCTCTAGCCCCATCCCGGCCGCGCCAGGGCCCAGCCCTGGCGGCTCCTCCTTCCTCCAGGCCAGCTCTGGAAATCCAGTGGGAGGCCATTGCTATGGCAACGGGACTAGGCCCTGACTTTACCTCATCCAATTCCAAGCTCAAGCCAGAGCAATTGAAAAATTAAAGAAAAAAAATGTATTCCAGATGTTTACTTTTTAAGCCTTATTTTTCCGTGTTTGGATGAGACAGGCGGAGGGGGGGAGGGGGCGGGAGCCACTCCCAGCGGCGAGGCGGGAGGGGGGCAGGGTGGGGCGGAGCCCCAGGTCGGGGAGGAGCGGGTTTTTCCCGTCTCCGGGGAGGTGATTCAGGTCCTGGAGACTCTAGACTCCGGCCCTGCTGCCCCGCCTGGAGCCCATCGCCCCACCGGGTGCCAGGGAGCAGTGAGTGGGCTAGCGTGGGGGGCTGGCCCGGAGCTCCTGGACCCCGTCTTCTTGGGACGGGTGAAGCGACGAGTTGAGAGGTCTGGGCAAGTTGAGGAGTGGCCCTGGGGACCTGCGGCGACCTCCCAGGACCCCTCCTGAAGTGGCCTCTTCCTGTCCCGCGGGCCGGCTGTGCTGGGAACGGAGACTTCCCGGCGACGCCCGACCGCCGCGACCCCTTTCCCTTCTGAGGTCGCAGCCCCTAGCTCACTCCCTCCCGCCTCTTCCCAGGCCGCGTGGGCCGCACGCATGGAGGTGTCCGCGCTCCCGGAGGGCACGGCCATGGCTTCTCCACCCCAGGACCCGGAGGAGGAGCCCGGGCGCGCTGGCCGCGAGCCAGGTATGGAGGGGAGCGGGGTGGGGCGCCGGAGGGGCCGGTGGTGGGAGGCGGGGACACAGCCGTAGGGTCTGGCGGGGGTGAGGGACTGGGGTGCGCGGAGTTGGAGGGAGAGGGCTCCCACGCCGATCGCGGGCAGCCAGGAGTGTCTGTGGGTGAAGCCTTGTGTTTTGTCTTGGGGGAAACCGAGGCACGGAAAGCTTCCCGGCTCCCCGTCTAGATTTTCTCCCTCCTGTGTAGCTGGAGAAGTGGGTTGTGGGGCCAGGTGTAGAAGGGACCCGTAGAAGGACTGTTTTGGTCTTGTTTTTTTTTTTTTTTTTTTTTTTTTTTTTTTTTTTTTTTTTTTTTTTTCTTTTTTCTTTTTCTTTCCTTGTAATCGGTCTACTTCTGTTTGGCTTAGGTCAATAGTAAGTTTGCATTCCTGGTCACACACCAGATGACAGTGGGGCGGTGCCCGGGAGGGGTGGGGGTGGGACGCGCGGCAGGTGGAGATCAGAGCCTGGAGCAGAGGGGGTTGGTTGGCTGTCCTTCGGGACGAGAGCGGGCAGCAGGCTGGCTACAGGGGCTCCTTCGCTGGTCCGTCACTTGGTGGGGGCTTTGGGTAGGTGTGAGCCAGGGCTAAGGACACAAAATGTACCAGTGAGACGCATGGCCAGGGAACTGGGAAAGGACAGCACGTGTGACCGGCTTGATGGTCCAGCGGGCCCTGAGAGCAGGTGGCTTTGACCTGTGCCTGGGATGCGACACCCTGAGACTGCAGGGTGGCCGAGTGCAGGGTGAGGACTGTCTGACGCCTGCCCCGCCCTCCATGCTTTTCTTCTGCAGGTGACCTCCGGGCCAAGCCACCTGTCAGGCCCAAGCCCCGGGCGTTGCCCGCCAAGCCCGCGCTGCCTGCCAAGCCCTCCCTGCTGGTGCCCGTGGGTCCTCGGCCACCCCGGGGCCCTCTGGCTGAGCTGCCCTCCGCCCGGAAAATGAACATGCTGGCTGGGCCCCAGCCCTATGGGGGCAGCAAGCGGCCCCTGCCTTTTGCGCCAAGGCCTGTGGCTGAGGCCACCGCAACTGAAGTGGCCCAGGAGCCCCCTGGAAAGGGGGAACCGCTCCCCTCAACTCCGCCAACCCGCTGTGCAGCCCCAGGGGGTGTACGCAAGGCCCCTGCCCCATTCCGCCCAGCCTCGGAGCGCTGCGCTGCCTCCACAGTGGAGGAGATCCTCGCCAAGATGGAGCAGCCCCGGAAGGAGGTCCCACCTAGCCCCGAGCGGCTCTGGGGCTCGCGCCTCTCCTTCAACCAGGATGGCAGCTTGCGCTACGGCCCCAGGACTGCTCTCGCCAGGGGCTGGTCCCAGGAGGGACCCCCAGAGGCCCCAGCTCTGGCAGAGTGTCCAGAAGAGTGCAGCAAGACCCCCACGACAAGGTGAGAGCCAGAGACCTGGGTGGCCCTCTGCGGCTGTGGCCTTAGTTTGCCCTTAGATCTTGGGCAGAGGTGGTCAGCACAGCGTCTTTCCACGGTGGGCAGTGCCTTCTGGAGTTTGTGGTCTGAAAAGCTGTCCATAATTCTCTGCTGGGCATGGTGGCACATGCCTGTCATCCCAGTATTCTGGGAGGCTGAGGCAGGAGGATTGTGGGTTCGAGCGTAGTCCAGGAAACTTAGCAAAGAATAGAATATCTGTTTCAAAATAAAAAAGGGCTGGTGTGTAGCTCATACAGACCCTGTGTATTCAGTGTCTAGAATCCTCAAAAGGAAGAAAGAGTTCTGTCGCTATAGTCCGTTAATGTTGAGTGCACAAGTTTTAGTCTGTGTATGCAGAGAACCAGCCTGCCTCATTGACTCCGCGGCTGGAAGAAGCTATGTTTAGATCCATTTTGGAGATGGGGAAACCAAGGTTCAAGGTGGCTCCCACAGTTGCTGAGCAGGTGGGGGCAGAGGTGTAGGCTGTCCTCCAGTCTGCTCTGTCCTGGCAAAAAGCCCAGGGCCAACTGCCTGTTCCCCCTGGGGCAGAGCTGGTTGGGACCTGGGTGTGCTGTGAGCAGTTGGCTAGGGACGCTCAGGAGGTCCTTTTGGGGTAATGGGCCCAGGATGTTGGGCAGAGAGGTGGGGGGCCACCCCAGGAGCCAGTGTTGGGCAGGGACAGCTAGTGTCAGGCCCCAAGAGCACTGCCCTCCCTGAGGGGATGCCAAGGCCCTGGCTCGGCCCCCGCCCTATTGTCACCTGAAAACCAGAGTCACCTTTGCTTCTCACAGACAGGGCCCTGCAATATAGTCAGGGTCACACAGGGCACACTCTGCCAGCAGGACTGGGTGAGGGGGTTGCGGGGGTGCAGGCCAGCTGCCCTGCACTGAGGGAGCTTTGGTCCCTGGGGTTTAGGGCTGGACCTGGTGCTGTCCCCAGAGCCAGGCCTTGACTCTTGTGGTGCAGGCTGGTGGGGTGCCCACCAGCCCTGGGTGGGGGCCAGAGACACTCTTGCCTCTTGGTTCCTTTGCTTTATGCCTTGCCTATGTTTCTCACAGGGGCCCGTCCTCTGACCTGGCTGTCAACGGGGACCTGGCTCAGCTGGCCGCCTCCAAGCCACCAAATGACGTGAGTTCATCTCCCCACCCCAGGCCAGTCAGAGCATTTGGCGGGGAGGTCCCCTGAGGTTGTTTTCCACTGCCTGTGTAGTTCAAAAGGGGAAACTGAGGCCTGTGGACTTGCCTGAGGGCTGGGTGCCAGGTTTCTCAGTTCCCAGGCCAGGGCCCCTGCTGACTGCCATGCTCAGGTGTGGTTCTGGGGCGCATGCTCATAAAGAGCAGCTCTGCTGCATGTAAGGACCCCAGCACAGGCTGAGTGTGCAGCCTGCTCAGTCCTCTCCTCACCCCAGTGGGGACCTGCTGGTCCACAGGAGGGAAGAGGAGGTGGGAGGGGCCAGAGGCTGGAACGGACGTGTCTGCCTCCAGAGCTCCCTAGAGGATCAGAGTAGGAAGCCTTGTTTTTTGGGGTTCTTCCTCTCTCCCCATTTCTGCCCCCACAGTACCTGTTCTCCTAGGAAATTTGTAGCAAAGTGGTTCTTGTTGTTTGAAAGTTCTTGCTGACCAGCACCCCCCGCCACCCTGGAATAGAGGCCTGTGTGCGTCTGTCGTGCCCATACTGGCTTAGGGTCTGCCACAGCAGGTGTCAGGGTGGCAGCAGAGAATGCACAGGGCTCCCAGTGCTCAGAGCCCGACTGCCAAGGTGGGGAGGCAGTCATCCTCCTGCCTCAGCCTCCTGAGTGTGCAGGTTACGGGTGTGTACCACCATACCTGACGCCCCTACGATCTGTGGGGGTTGTGAGAGGTGAGCCCCAGGATGGCTTTGGCTTCAGGAAGGTCATTTCAACCCTAACCAGAGAAGGCAAGTGGTAGAGTGAAGGAGGAAGTCCGTTCGAGGACTGGGAGCCTGTGGAGAGCCAGCTGTTGCTGCCAAGAGATGCAGGGTCAAGAGGGAGGTTTAGAAGAAATGAGAGCAGTTGGCTGGTGGTGGCAGGGAACCAGAGGGACGGCTGGCTTCCGCCCCCAGCAAGGACAGTGCCTGTCTAGGGAGGACGCGGGTGCAGTGTCCTCTGCCATTGAGTTTGGCCATGGGGCTGAGCTGCCTGGCCAGGAGCCAGGAGAGCGCCGTGAGGCCCCAGAGGGACCTGCAGGAGACTGGTGTTGTGGTGGAGAGAGTGAAGGCCAGGGAGTGGGAGGGTGAGAGGGTGTGGGTGAGGGACCCCATGAGGTACTGGGGCAAGGGGGCAGAGGGCTGGACGGGGGCAGCGCTACCACAGTGGAGGTGGCAGCTTTGCCTGGGGGTACTGGGAGAAGGAGGCTTGCTGCCTGGGGCCTGGAAGGGACCCCTCATATCTCCAGGGTTAGATAGTGGGCAGAGGTCATGTTGATCCCAGAGCAAGTGAAGGGTTTGTAGGAGTCACCCATGGGGGGCTTCAGTGGTCAAGGCTGCTGGCATGGGCCCTGGGGCCAGAGTGTCACAGAGCTGGAGGCGGGGCCCGGGCAGGGGCTTTTAGGGGCCAGCCTGGCCAGGTCCTGGAGTTCTCGCCCCACCACATGGGGAAGCTGAGGCTCAGACCTGCAGAGGGGCTCTCAGCTCCTGGGAGGAAATGCCGGGCAAAGCTGGGGCTGTCCTGCTTCTGCTCTGTGGGTGACACTGGGCCCCATAGTTTATGGCTCTTTCTTGGATGCCCCCTTCCCAAGTCCCTGATCATGAACCATGGGGGACCTTCTGGTGACCAAGCTTTGGCTTGGGTGGTGGCAGGAAGGATGACCCAGGTACCTGTGAGGTACAGATCTGGGTGACAGCCTGCAGAGGACTCTTGTGACCCTGGAAGGTGGGGTGTCGCTGCACTGACCACAGTGGTCCCTGGCTGCCTGAGTCCCGGTTTTCTGTCTCCAGGTGCCTGGGTCAGGGGTCCCCCAGCCAGCTCGGCAGTACCTGACGGCCTGGACCACTTTGTCTTGCAGGTTCTCACCAAGGCCTGGGCCTCCACCAGTCCAGGCTGCCCTGCGGACATTGCTGGCCCAGCCCCGGGGTCTCCCCAGAATGCCCCAGCTTCTGAGACTTCTCCCTATCACCCTGGGACTCCGCCATCCCCAGGCACTACCCGGTCTGCTGTTCCTGCTGCTGCTGAGGGCCTCTGCCAGCTACCCAGCCCCGGGCTCCCCTCTGAAGTAGCCACAGAGATCCCAGGAGCCAGCAGCCTTCCGCTTGAGCTTGTCTCAGGGCACCCCAGTGCTGAATGCCCGCATGCCAGCCCACCAAGGCCTCTGATTGAAGGGGCTGAAGTGCCAGAGCCCAAGAGGACGTTTCCAAGAGGGGAGGACATGGCCCTCATGGGTGACTCCAGCCTGTGTCCTGCCAGCCTGGCTCAACGCCGCTTCTCGGAAGGTGTCCTCCGGCCGCCCAGCCAGGCCCCGGAGAAGCTGGGGGGCTCACTGGCTGCCCTGCCCCAGGCTCAGGGGAGCCAGGCGGCCCTGGATCGACCCTTGGGGAGTGGGACGGAGTCCAGCTGGAGCCTGTCACAGTCCTTCGAGTGGAGCTTCCCTGCCAGGCTCCCGGGTCCAGGCCTGCGGCTTCTGGACTCTCCACCGCCCTCTCCCATCACTGAAGCCAGCGAGGCCATGGAGGCTGCTGAAGCTAGCAGCTGCACTGTGTCCCTGCAAGGGGAGGCGGCCCAGGCCCCTCCTGGGGACACAGGGAGGCCTGTTTCCTGGGTGCAGGTGGAAGGCCCAGGGGTCCCCCCATCCCCAGAGCTTATGTCAGATGCCCCATCTCTGCTGCAGGCTGAGGAGGGGATGCAGCCCCGGGAACCGCCCACTGGGCAGGAGGCTCCTCTCCCTGCGGTCACCAGAGAGGCTGCCCTGGCCCTGCTGGAGCCCGTTCAGGGCCAGCAGCAGCCAGCACCCTCCGACCAGCCCTGTGTGCTCTTTGCCAATGGCCCGGGTCCTGAGCAGGCGTTGCCGGTGGAGGAGACAGTGACCCTGGCCCGGGCTGAGACTGCCCAGCCCACAGCTGAGGCCCAGGACTGGTGCCCGGTGTCTCCTGAGCCTGCAGGGCCTGGTGGCAGCTCTCTCTGGCTGGATGAGCTCTTGGCATCCCCACCACCACTGAAGGACAGGCCCTGCTCGAGTACCCACCCTGAGGTGAGGACATGCACCGTGTGGAGACCAGGCCTGGGGACTCATCCCTTCAGTGGGGAAGCTCACTGGAAGCCTTCACAAGCTGAGGGGCTTGGGAGTGAACCTTTGAGCTTCAGGGTCCTTGATTTCATTTTATTTGGGGGCCCTGGGGGCCAGAGCAGGACCGTGAGGATGTTAGACAGGTATCACTCCTGGCTTCTCCGGAGTTACAGCATTGAGCCCCGTGTGGTGGCACACTCCTGTAATCCCAGTACTCGGGAGGCCGAGGCAGGAGGATCTGTGTGAGTTTGAGGCCAGTCTAGTCTACATAGCTCAAGATCAGCTTGAATTACATAGCTAGACCCTATCTCAGGAAAGTGGTGTTGTCTCTTGGAGTTGTGTGGGTACAGTGAATCACAGGAGGTGCTGGGTGTCGTGTGTGTTGCGAGTGTGCAGTCCATTATTGTCACGATGTTGTGTAAGGCAAGATAGTGCAGCTGAAGGTCAGAGCCGGGCTCAGCCTCTGCCAGCCCAGCAGGCCTGCCTGGCTTTCTAGCCCAGTCCTGCTGTCTCTATGCCAAGGCCTCCTTGAGTGTGTGACTGCCACAGGAAGGAGCCTAGGACAGAGGGAGTGCTGGGTAGGCCCTACTGTGACCCACGTCCCTGTGGAAGTGCAACGGGCCCAGCGAGTGGCTGCTGCTGGCTCTGTGAGGTTCCGGGCAGGGCATGGGGTGGGGTGAGTGGAGGAGCAGGAAGGGTTAAGACTCTGCAGTAGGTGTGTCTGTCCCCGGCCAGGGTGACTCAACGGGCCTCTGGGCGGGGCTGCGGTGCTGCAGCTGCCGGGCAGGGGAGTGGAGCCAGGGTGAGGAGCGGAGCCAGAGGGCTCAGCGCTCGCCTGCCCGACAGGTCCAGGCCAGACGCCGCTGCCGCACCCAGCAGCCTGGGGCGGTCGCCAGTGTGGGCGGAGGGGCCATGGCTGGGCCTGGGGACGGGGAAGCCAGTGTGTCCATCCTGCAACGGCTCCTGGCCAATGCGGCCCTACGGGACGAGGCTGGCCGGCTGCGGGGCCCTGAGCCAAGGGTGAGTGGGGGAGGCTGCTGGGACAGCGAGCCCCGGGAGCCTGTGGAAACCCCACCAGCCCAGGCTGCTGAGGGCTTCCGGGTGGCCCCGCAGAGAGAGGGCCTGAGGGGCTCTGTCCCCACTGTGGTAAGCTGCAGTGGGGTCAGTGCTCTAGGTCCTGGGCAGACCTTGTCCTGCGGGGAGCCAGGTGTTGCTCAAGGCTGTAAGCATGACCCTGCACCAGGGGTGGGGTGCTCTTTGGTGCTCTCACGTGTGCCATGCGATTCGTCCCTGATGAAGGATACAGTCCCTGAGGACCACAGTGTTTGGGGTGCTGCCGCAGTGTGCTCACAGTCACACAGCCGGAACCCAACCCCAGCTGTCGGGCCAAGTGGCGGCACTGACTTCATCCTGGATTGATTCCTGTTCTGATTACCTCTGAGCATTGTTTCTTTGTGTTTCTTTTCCTTACTCTCAGGGACTCCTTGGCTGGGCCCAGAAGGATCTGCACAGTGAATTCGGGATCGAGGCGGACCCCTACCCTAGCACCGCAGGGCCTTCCAGCTGGTCCCATGTTGCTTCTCAGGACTACAGCACTGGGGGTGCCAGCCCCGCAGGAGACCCGGACCTGGGGCACAGGGAAGGGATCAGAAGGGAGTGGGCTGAAGTGGGCAGTACCCATGCCCCAAGTGACGCCAGTGTCTCCAAACAGCTTGAGGCCCACGGCTTGGGGGTTGGAAAGCCAGCTCTACTCAGCAGCCAGAGCTGGGAGGCCAGTGCCCAGGACCAGGAATTAGGGAAGAGGGATTCCCGGGACACATTCTCAAGTGTTCATGTGGAGCTCCAGGACCAAGAATTTGGGAAGAGGGATTCCCAGGACACATTCTCCAGCCGGGATGCAGAGCTCCACAGCCAGGAATTTGGGAAGAGGGATTCCCAGGACA
>NW_004524815.1:1365593-1377897 GCF_000260255.1 Octodon degus | reverse complement strand
GAGCTCCAGGACCAAGAATTCGGGAAGAGGGACTCCTGGGATACGTTCTCCAGCCGGGATGCGGAGCTCCAGGACCAAGAATTCGGGAAGAGGGATTCCCGGGACACAGTCTCCAGCCGGGATGCGGAGCTCCAGGACCAGGAGTTTGGGAAGCAGGATTCACTGGATATGTATGCCACCCGGGAACCCAGCCTTCGGGATTGGGACTTAGGGGAGAGAGGCTGTCTGGGCACCCATGTCCCCCAGGCCACCAAAGAGCACACTCGAGAGTTGGGGAATGAGGAACCCCTTGGATACAACAGCCAGGATGCTGAGGAACAGGACCGGGAGTTTGAGAAAAGGGACTCCCAGTGTGGTGCCTTCGCCTGCCTGGCAGCAACACAGTGGAACCAGGGGCTCAGGCCAAGCACTTGGATGCAAGAGTACAGTGACAGTGACCATGAGCAGGACGGGGGCTGCAGTGTGCAGGCGACCCAGCAGCCCCGGGAGGAGGAGTTGAAGAAGACCCTGAGCGGCCAAGATGCGGGTGCTGCAAGCCAGCTGGAGGAGCAGAGCTTCAGGGGGCTGTCGGGGGACCAGGGTGGTGGGCTAGGTGGCCACATTAGCCAAGAGGTGGCAGGGCTCATGGGTGCTGGGGACGGGGATACCAGACAGCGAGGCTGGGCTGCGGAGTTGAGCTTGGGTGTCACACCGCAGTCGGAGGTGACTTTGAGCCCGGGGCTCCAGGACTGGAGAGAGGATTTGAGCCCAGAGCCTGCGGCAAAGAGCTCTCAGTTCGGCATCATTGGTGATGACCGAGGGGTCGGGGCTGGCCTGAGTGCACCCAGCAAGGTGGGAGGTGGCCACTTTGCGTCCCCCGGGGAGGAAGTGGCTGGCCGTGGGGACTGGGCTGACCAGCTGGGTCTCAGGAACTTGGACATGTCAGCCTGCAGGGCCCCTGGGGACTTGGTTGAGGCCAGAGAGGTGGCTGTGGGACAGGTGGGCTGGCCAGAGCACCTGGGCATGCAAGATGGTGGCCTGGCCAGCTGCTTGGAGGTGCGTGGGCCAGGGGAGTGCGGTGGCGTTGGCATTGGTGTTGGCGTGGGGGAGCAGGGTTGGACTGTGGACAGCAGGATGCAGAGCATGGCCGGGATTGAGGAGACTACAGGTGGCAGCCTGGCCAGAGAGAGAGGCATGGGGCAGAAGGGCTGGTCAGGTGCAGAGGCTGGCGAGTTCCTCAGAGCCAGGGAGTGTGGTGTGGGGCAGGCAGACTGGACCCCCAACCTAGGACTTGCGGATGTGGCCCTCGGGCTGAGCTGTAGCCCTGGGGAGCCCAGAGAGATGGCACTGGGCTGGGGTGAGGACCCGGGTCCAAGGGATCTGGAGGTGCCCTGTGGCCTGGAGTCAGGGAGTGCCCGGGGCTGTGGTGTGGGCCAGGTGGACTGGGCCCATGATGAGGGGTTGCAGACTGAGAGGCCTCCTGGGACCTCCAGTGAAGCCAGAGAGTGGGGGGTTGGGGAGGCCGGGCCCAGCCCAGAGCCCAGCTTGGAGCTTGGCTCTAGGAGCCCTGGGAACTCCTCTCCTCTCCTGGAGGCCAGGGAGTTAGGGGTAGGAGAGATCAGTGTTCCAGAGAGCCGGGGTGAGGATGGCCCCATGCCTTCCTCTGAGACATACACCACGGACCCCGGGACAGAGATGGAAGAAGCTGCCGGCTACGGAGCCAGGTAAGGGAGCCAGCCTTCAGGTGGGGGGCCCTTCTTTACAGAGGTCTCTCCCTTGGGCCCTGTGTGGTGTCAGTATTGAGTTCTGCTGTTTAGATTGTGTGGTGAGGTGGGACACAGACAAGTACCAGGTTTGCTTGAAGGGCAAGAGCTTGGGGTGCTGTCTGGCCACACATGGCTCAGGCTTTCTTGGTGACTTGAGCCTCAGCCCAGTGGAAGGCGGAGTCTTGAGCCTGCACAGCCCTGGTGGGCTCTGCTCCAGGACCCAGGCTGGAGCACAGATGCTACTGCAGGTGCCCGGGGACCACGAGTCTCCCTGGTCTGGTGGACCTTGCCCTCGTCCTTCAAGGTTGGGAATACAGCTATCCTGGATCCCAGGGGCAGCCATCTGGGAACCTGGAGTGGTTGGGGCCAGGCTTAGCTGTGACCTTATGTCCGGAGGCTGGTGAAGGACCAGGGTGGTCCTCCATGAGCATCCACAGCCCGCCTCTGTTTTGTGGCTATGGTGGCTTCAGGTTTCTGGAGCGGGTGTGACAGGCCCTAGCCCGCCCAGTGAGTAGGAGGCCCTAGGCCAAGGCGTGGGCAGGTGTGGCGGGGGCTGCACAGGAGAGACAGATGGGAGTGGGGGAGCGGGGCTGTGAGCTGCTGGGGCTTGTGGGGTGGAGGCGGAGCTGCAGTGTGGCTATGGGGAGGTGGGTAGGCGCAGGGCTGTGGCGAGGCTCCCGGCTCCTGGATGGGAAAGGGCCTGTGCTCGGCTCTTCCAGCACCCTGCCCAGCACCTGCCCCCTGGGAGGGAGGATTCCGATTCACTGGGGGCAAGGGGGCAGCAGGTGGCCTAGCTTGTCTTTGTGCCCCGTGTGCAGGGCCCGCCTGGGCCTGCTGTGTAGAGGGGACCCAGGTGGCCTTGCCTGCCCCTGAAGTGGCAGGAGGCAGGCCTGGCTGTGGGCTCTGTGACTGAGAGTGTTGGTGGGACCCGAACTTGGGGGTTCAGCCAGGTTCTCATGAAACCCTTTCCAGAGTGAGGAAGAAGCAGATGTGGGGCTCAGGGCAAGGCCTGCTTCTGGCCACCTCCCTTGTGCACTGATGGCAGATGCCACACACAGCGGCCGAGTGCCAGGCGCGGGTCTCCAGTGCGGATTGGCAGCCTCACTTGAGTCAGGAGCTACTGGGGCTGCCGAACTGGGGAAACAACACTGTGGAAAGTTCCTAAGGAAGGTCTGGCGGAGCAGGAAGTCCCGGAGGTTAGCTCAGAGCAGGCTGGCCCCCGGCCCATCTGCTCCCAGGGTCTGTGACCTCAGGCAAGTGTGTTATCCTCCCAGGCCCCTGGCCTCTGTGCATGTTAAGGGTACTTTGTTCCTAGCACCCAGGGCAAGGCAAAGGCTTGCAGAGTAACAGCCCCAGACCTGTGATGATCACCGGAAAAATGTCAGTCACACGTGTTTGGATCTGTTGGGAAGTTTAGCTGTGATGTCTGTAAAGTGAGGCCGTCAGGACTGTTTTTCTTTTTTCTTTCTTTCTAGACAAGATACTGCTGTTTAGTTTAGGCTGGCCTTGAACTCAGCCAGTCCTCCTGTCTCAGCCTCCCCAGTGCTGGGAATCTAGGCTTTTCTGGCCCCCTGGACATTTTTCTTATTGTTCAGCTATGGAACGTGACCATGCTGTCTGATGCCCTAGAGCCCACACCAGTGCAGAAGGAATGGAAGAGCCCCATCCTCTCCTCGGGCTCCGGTGCCACCATGTGCGCTCCGTGTCGCTCAGAGCTGGCTCCCCCTCCTCTGGTCTCCTGCTCGTCCCTGTACCTCCCTGGTGTAGCAGTGTACAGGCACCTGGGCCATTTCCTAGGAATCCCCTCTCCTTTCATGGGGGAAACTGAGGCCCGAGGCCCTGGGACCTCCGAGTTCCCAGGCTTGTGGGCGGCGCTGTCTGCGCCCACGGCCCTGGCCCTGCAGACCCTGGGGTTGCACTTTGCCTGGTGCCTTCTTGGTCACCAGGAAGCTGCAGCTCTGCAGGCCCATGGTGGGGGATGTCCTGTGCAGACGAGAAGGGGTCACCCTCCCATTTATGGGGTGCAAGTTTCCCCCATGGGCCTGCAGAACCTGGGGCTCTAGAGGTCCCAGTCTGAGAGCCCAGGGTCATGGCCCAGCCAGGAGGCCCCACCTGACTGGAAATCAGGGGGCTGGGGGCTCATGCCCATGCCCCTCTGCTGACCTCTGGTCCCCACCCCTTCTGGGGTGGCCTGGCCCTGGCCTCCCTGAGGTGCTCCAGTTTCTTGGTCAGCAGCTGGGGAGGGATAGGCTGACACCTTCCCCCCCGCCCTGTCCTCTAACTCAGTGAGGTCTCACCCACCTGGCCGTCCCATCCTCCCCTCTTGCTGCTGGGCTTCTGTGGGGGGTGACAGTGGGTATGCTCACAGCTGTTGTTTGGGATCGGAGAGCTTGTGTCCAGTGTGAGGTCGCAGCAGGCAGAGGCCACCTGAGCTGTGTGGATGCTGGACCAGGTGCCTCGGCAGGCCTTGGGGACTCAGCTCAGAGCTGAGTCTGGGCTGGGGCAGAAGGCCACTGTGCTGTGTGCAGAGGGGGGTCCACTGGGACATCTGTGAAGGGACTGGGTGTGGGGAAACCTCCCAGGCCAGGGCCAGCTTGTGCCAGGAGGCTGGTATGTTTGACTCAGTTCTCCTGGCAGTGGTTCTGTGGATCTCGGGGAGAAAGATTCGGTGTTGCCCAACACTTGGGACGCTGAGGCAGGAAGATAATCAGAAGTTCAAGGCCAGCCTGGACTAAATAGACCCTGTTCCAAAAACCAAAAGAAAAGAAAAGATCCCAGAGTTGGGGCAGGGGCAGAACATGATATGGGTGGGGAGGGCAGGGGGGCCAGAACTTGGCTCACCCCAGGGATGGGGACATGAGCAGGTAGCCAGGAGTGGGGCAGTGGCTGTGACCACTCAGTGCCAGCTGGGCTGAAGGCCTCAGACCCTTTCTCACCCCTGCAAGCCCAAGGTTCCCAGAGGTGTAGACCAAGCAGGTCTGCCTGGCCTAGCCACAGAGTCTGGGAGGGAAGATGGACACCCAGCCTGTAGGGGATGTCCCCAGGCCAGGCGATGGCTCAGGTCAGTCCTCTTGCCGTCTTGCAGGTGTCCAGCAGGCTCTCTGACAACTGGCACCTGGAACCCACCAGAGGGGCCGCTGGTGACTGGCAGTGACCAGGTGGTGGCGCGTAGAGAGTCGGCAGCCCTGGGGCCCAGGGTACTGTTGGAACAGGAAGGAGCTGCAGTAGGTGGGGACACCCTGCCCCCCCGGAGGCCCCAGCCAGATGGTGAAGCCAGCCATGTGGAGGAGGTGGATGGCACCTGGGGCCTTGCAGGGCCTGGGCGCGGGGAGCAGGACCTGGCCCTGATGCCACAGCGGCCGCCCCCAGGGCCGCCACGCAGCAGCCCCAGCCAGGACTTCTCTTTCATCGAGGTCAGTGTGGGAGCCCAAGCCGGTGCAGGGCGGGCAGGCGGGCGGCGGGGCGGGTGTGTCATGGGCATAGCTTTGTCCCCACCAGGACACGGAAGTTCTAGATAGCGCCATGCACCGCAGCCGGGCCCACCTGGGCCGCAAGCGAGGGCATCGGGCCCCAGCCATCCGCCCTGGGGGGACCCTGGGGCTGGCAGAAGCTGCAGATTCAGACATGCGCCTTTTCCAGGACTCCTCAGGTACATGGCAGTGTGTGTGTGTGTGTGTGTGTGTGTGTGTGTGTGTGCGCGTGCGTGCGCGTATGCGTGTGCGCACGCACGCATCTGGTGTGAGGGGCTGCGTGGTGGGGCCCGCCCTGGATGGCCAAGTGATGGCTCCCCTGTTCTGCTCTGCAGAGCCACGGGTGTCCCGGGTGCCATCCTCGGACGAGGAGGTCGTGGAGGAGCCGCAGAGCCGCCGGACCCGGATGTCCTTGGGCACCAAGGGGCTGAAAGTCAACCTTTTTCCTGGTCTGAGCCCGTCAGCCCTGAAGGTAGCACCTGGACATCGGCACCCGCTGGACCCTGTGTCCAAGATTTTCTGCCTTCTGCTCCTCTTCGTCCCCTGGCCTCCTCCTCCACTGTCACCCCAACCCTAGTCCTCAGAGGCCCCCAGGCTTGCATGACCCTGTCCCCCAGGGGGTCGTGGGTTCACTACAGGGACTGACTTGGGCGAAGGCCGGGCATGGGGCCACTGAGTTGATCTCAGCTATGTTGGAGGTTCTTGGATGGTGGAGGTGCCCCCTGGGAGCCCGGTGGAGACTGTGGCTGTCAGACCTGCTTCTGGGGTGCTGACCTGTCATCGGTGTCCTTCTGTACTGTCCCGCAGGCTAAGCTGCGCTCTCGGAACCGCTCGGCTGAGGAGGTGGAGCCGGTGGAGGGCAAGGGGGGCCCGAAGGAGGCCGCCGTGCAGCGCTCCAAGTCCTGCAAGGTCCCGGGGCTGGGGAAGCCCCTCGCGTTACCCCCCAAGCCAGAGAAATCCTCAGGGTAGGTGCGGGGGCCCCGGGCTTTCCCATGGCCTGGGAGCAGCCTGGGAGGGGAATCCGCTTTAGCTCTGTACCAGGTCCCACTCCCCCTCCTGGCTGCAGAGGTTCCCTCCCTCTGCTCCCTGCTCCAGCCCCATCTGCAGGTGCATCTTTTTTTTTTTTTTTTGGCGGAACCAGGAATTGAACTCAGACCCTTGCGCTTGCCAGGGAAGCGCTTATTCTACTGAGCCATCTCCCCGGCCCCCTGCAGGTGCATCTTATAGACACCTCTCTCCCTTCCAGATCTGAAGGGTCTTCGCCCAACTGGCTGCAAGCCCTGAAGCTGAAGAAGAAGAAGGTCTGAGGGGCCGGCGAGGTGAGGTTCCTTCCTGGGGTGCAGGAGGGTGGCTGGGAGGGGGCAGGAGCCCTGGGGTGGGCCCGGCGAGGGCCGGTGCCCAGGGAGGACGCTGGGGGGCGAGGCCGGCTGCCCCGACGCTTGGCTCTGCCCCGCAGGTCTCCCTCTGGCAGTCTCAGGCAGTGCCCGTTCCTGTGGGGTTCCTGATGGAGGACGCGGCTGCCGCCTCTGTCTCCGGGACACATTCATGCACTTTCTGTCGCCTCCCCGACGCCGCTGCCCGTCTGGTCCTGTCTGCGCTGCAGGGCTGGAGGGTTTCGGCCCCTCATTTCCCTCTGCTGCCGCCTCAGCCTCCCGTGGGTTTTCTTTTGATACCAATTTCTAGCGTTTTTATAAAGGCCTTCAATTTTTGTAATGGGTGGGACTTCTCTGCCTTGCGAGGCACCCTGGAGCCCAATGGCGTTTGCCACTTGAAACGTACAATAAAGCGTTTTGGGAATTGGTGTTGTCCACGGCTGTGTTTCCCGGGAGTCCTGCCCATGTTGGACATGTCCCCTCCCTCCCACGTGGTGTCCCTGTGGAGGGTGTGTTCACACTGGACACCAAGTGCTGGTCCAGATCCCTCGTCCCAGCAGCTGGATCCAGAAAGGGTCCCTAAGACTTAGCTGGGCTGTGGCGTCCTCCCCAACACCCGGTGAGGGAGGAGTCAGACGGGCATGCTCTTGGCCCTGGGTGCCCGACACCAGCAAACGTGTTTCCGTGTCCTGTGGCTGGAAGCTCAGGTCAGAGCCAGGCAGGATCTCTTTTGGTTAACTGATGGTCATTGTCACAATGTCCACAAGGGGAGGGGCAGGCAGCTTCCTGGGGCCTCTGCCAGGGCTCTGACCTCATCCCAAGGCCACAGTGTGAGCATGTCACCCCCAACCAGCTTGGGGGCCAAGACTTCAGCACATGTGGGGTACAGGGCACAGCTATGGCCTTTACTGCCTGGAGCCCCCCACCCCTTAAGGGCTCCATGCGGCCTGGAGAGATGGGAGCAGCGTGCCCCATCCTGTGCCCCGTGTGGGGTGGATATTCTTGTGCCAGGGTGGAAAGGGTAAGAAGTGGGGGAGACTGGCTTTGCAGGGTCCCCCAAAACCCAGACAGAGGCTGCCCTGCCCCGGGAGGTACCCACTCCCTGCTCCCTAGCTGAGGTGGCTGTGTGGTCGCAAGCCAGGTGGACCATGTGTGTCCTTGGTGGGCGCAGCCACGAGGCTCCTTGCCACACCTGACCCACCAGGGGCCTTAATACCTCACTGGGGCAGCGCTTCCACCTCAAGTCCCTTGGGGATTCCATGCGGGCGCAGTGCAGGCTCCCTCCACCATGCCAGCCCTGGGCAGTGGTAGCCCCTGTCCTCGGCCTAGTGTTCTGCCATCCTGGTTTTCCCAACTCCAGGCCTGTGTTGGGACCAACACTGCCCTCCTGGTGGCCTGGCCGTCGCTGACTCCACTGACTGGAGAAACCATCTTTTTTTTTAGCCGTCTTGTTTGCCTGTGCTTCTTAGTTTTTTGTTTTGTTTTGAGACAGGGTCTCACTGTGTAGTCCAGGCCGGCACTGAACTTGTGGCTTCCCTCTTACTTCAGCCTGCTGACTGTTGGGATAATAGGTGTGCACCACCATGCCTGGTCTGCCTTTTGCTTTTTTAAAAAATGAATTTGGGACCATCTATCTAATTGGAAAAGCTCACCCATGCCATGGACCCCAGCACAGTGCACGTATGCGGCTTTACAAGCCTGCCCAGAGATCAGCGTTCTGGAGCGTGTGATCCTCCTGGGGAAGGCCTTCCAGGGGCTTATTCACAGGGTGCAGTACCGCCACAGGCCCCGGTGGGAGGTGAGCTGGGAAGTGGCATCTTGGGAGTCCCTGAGGTGGGGAGGAAGGCATGGGCTCTGCTGTGCCAGGGGGCTGTGCCCAACCGCCAGGCCCTGTAGGCTAGGCTGAGCTCTGCCCCCTCCCCCTCGCCAAGGAGTAGAACTGGCCTGGGCCCAAGCCAAACACCTAGGCCTCATTAGTGGACAAACAGCCCTGCTCAGGAAGGCAGGGCTGGCTCTGTGCAGTGGGCCGGGCTTCCCTCCCTTGCTCTGTCTGGGTAATGATTTAGAGCCTTTGTTTTGTGTCTAAGACAGAGTGGGCGCAACACGCATGTGTGCACACACACACACACACCCATAGCACCCAGATGTGCACACATGCACACACACATGCACACACCCACAGCACCCAGATGTGCACACACGCACACACACACCCAGAGTGCCCAGATGTGCACACACACGCACATACCCACAGCACCAGATGTGCACACACACACACATGCACATACCCAAAGCGCCCAGATGTGCACACACACACACACCCATAGCACCCAGATGTGCACACATGCACACACACACACCCAGAGCGCCCAGATGTGCACACACACGCACATACCCACAGCACCCAGATGTGCGCACACACACACACACACCCAGAGCGCCCAGATGTGCACACACACGCACATACCCACAGCACCCAGATGTGCACACACACACATACGCACACACCCACAGCACCCAGATGTGCACACACACGCACATACCCACAGCACCCAGATGTGTACACACGCACACACACACACATACCCAAAGCACCCAGATGTGCACACACACGCATTCATGCAAATCACTGTCCTCCAAGGCAGGTGAGTCTGAGAAATAATAGAAGTAGGAGGGAAGGGCTACTTATTTTTGTTTTGGGGGACAAGGCCTTAGTATGTAGCTGAGGATTGCCTCAATTCGCCTGAATTTGAGATCCTCCTGTCTCAACCTCCTGAGTGCTGGGATTACAGATGTGTGCTACTACACCCTGCTAAGAAATACCACTCTTGCTACAAGGTCCTCGCTCGGGTGAGGCCCAGACTTCTCCAGAGTGGCTTCTCAGGGTCTGGAAAGCCATGGAAGGCCTGTGGCGGGGAGATCCCTGGACACGCCAGCAGACTGGCCAGTTCCTATCAGAGGTGACCTTGAGCAGTCGAGCCCAGGAGCCACTTGGAAGGCAGCAGCTTGCCACATTCCCGGCTCAGCCCTGTGCCCTTTGTGCTGGTAGGAGACAGAGCCCGTTCTCCGCAGGTTCTTCCAGACAGCTCCCACCAAACCAGTCCTTCTGGGACCATGAGCGACTCCTGGGGTATCTTCCCCTGGCCTGCTCCTTTCTTTCAGCACCAGGGACCAAACCCAGGACCTTCATACCGAGCTACACCTCCAGTCCTTTTAGCATTCTTTCTGAGACAGTCTCATTGACCTTTGATGGCCGGCCTCAAACTTTAGGTCCTCCCGCTTGAGGCTTCTGCCTAGCCAGCAGAGATTGCACCCAGGGGAGGCCTCATGCGTGCAGCCTGGGTGCCAGGGCAAGGGACATTGTCAGCGCTGAGCATCAGGGGACCCGAGTCATCCCACTGCCATCCACACCTGGTGACCCAGGAGCTGGAGCTGTGGTGCAGCGCCCTGCTGTGCTCAGAGCACATCAAGGAGGTTCAGGGCCCACCCTGGAGGGCCTCAGCTTGCCGGCATCAGTGGGGCCGCTGACCCTTGCCTTGACGGCAGAAGTGGGAGGGGGATTCCAGTCCAGGTTGTGCTCTGGGGGCCAGCGAGGTCCTGGGACTCAGCCCTGGCTCTGGTCCCGTTGGGGAGCCGCAGGTGACGGGGATGCAGTCTTTTTGGGGCTGATCCACCCCCATCCCCCTCCGCAGGAGGTGCCCTTTGGCCCCCTCTCCTGCCACCCAAGTGCGCCTCAGAGCAGGGTTGGGAAACCTGCTGGCAGCCTGCAGGGCACTCCGCCCTCCCTGGGGATGGCGCCAGGCTCTGGCTGCGGGTGTGGAGTGATAAAGTGGGCTTTGGTCATTGCCCAAGGAATGACTCTCACTGTACTTTTATTTAGGTAGCACTTTGCTTCCGAGGGCCTGGCTTATTTATTTATTTATTTAAATGTATATGGTACAGGGTCTCACTACACAGCTTGGACTCATGTTGATCCTCCTGTTTCAGCCTCCCCAGTGCTGGGATTGCAGGCGTGCGCCATCATGCCTGGTCTTGGTGGCTGGCTCAGTGTGCCTGGGGGTGGGACCAATGTGGCATGTGGTGCCGGGAATCCAACCCTGGTCCCTGCACTTGCATATGCAGGTGCTCATTCATTTTTTTAAAAAGCAAAGTTTATTGAATATTTTTCTGGTGACAAGAACAAGGCATATTTATTGTGGAGTGCTTAGAAAATACAGGAAAGGACAGCTGAGAAGAGAAATTGCTTGGAACCTCTCACCACAGATATATCACTACTGTTTTTAGTTTAGAAGGAGGCTGTTTTAGAGTAGATTTAGATGAGCACAGAGGTTGAAATGATAGCATGGCGCCATCCCCCCTCACCCCCAGCATCCTATCATTAGCACATACAGTTGGTACAAAGAATGGCACAGTGAAAGAACAGCAATATGTCACTGCTAAATAAAGTGTGCAGTTTGTTTAATTTCCTTAACTTCTATTTTTCTTCCCTTGATATTTTGAGACAGTTCTTGTTATGTAGCCCAGGATGGCCTTGAACTCACCACATGGCCCAGGCTGCCCTCAAACTTGTAGTGATCCTCCTGCCTCAGACTCCCGAGTGCTGCAATCATAGGCATACCTGGCTATCTATTTCTTATTTGCAGGGGAGGTCCTGGGCATGGCAGCTGGGGTCGCACACATGCCAGGCAGGTGCTCCACTATCCCACCAAGAGTGTCCTTTAAAAAATAATAATAAAAAAGATTGTTTCAGGATCTTCTCTAGGATCACATAGGACACGTGGCCAGCACATCTCCACAGGTGGCCCTTGATTGCAGTGTCTTGGACTCTCCTCGTTTCCGATGACCGTGATGGTTTGGAAACCCCGTAGTGCATCCTTCCACTCGAGTGTGGCCGGTTACCTTCTCCTGATGAGCCTTCTGGGGCTCAGGGAAGTGAGGGTGCCACCTGTCCTCGCGCCACCTGTCCTAGCAGCGCGTGCGGCATCTCTGCGGCTGAGCACCCGTGCAGGAGGGCCTGATGCTTTCTCAAGGTGAGATGGCCCTCGCCTGGGTTCCACACTGTACTCTTTGGAAGACACTGAGTGCTGGGACTGTCATGTGTGCACCCAGCCCGCCCCTTGGACCCTTGAGTCCTGACACGGGGCCTGGGTTCCAGCCCCAGGCTCGCACCGCCTTGCTACTGGCAGCGTTAGCATGTCGGCGCCCGTCGGCACCGCTCTGAACTGGCCTGTGCTTTGGTTTGGTCATTCACTGAATACACAGCCATGCAGCACGTACTCTACAGCAGGCGCAGCGCCCAGGCTGTCACCACAGAGACTGACTTGGTGACCTTCCTTGTTGCTAGGACACAGCACCTGGCACCCACAATTTAGAGCAGCAGAGGTTTACTTTGGCTCACGGTTTAGAAGCTTTGGACCTTATCTGGTTGGCCGCCTCCGAGGCAGAATGCCTGGGCACATGGGCACGATGGGGGCTCGAAGCATGCGGGCAGGAAGCAGAGTCCAGGGAGGAGGCACAAGGGAGGGCGTAATGTCCTTCAAGTCATGCCCACGGCAGCCCACCCCTAACAGCGAGGGAGCTGTGAGTCCACAATCCAATAACCCCTCAAAGCCTCATCTCTGAGTGCATGAGGCTTTGGGGGCACTGAATATAAATCATAACAGAAGTGGAACTGCTGTTCTAGCAGCGTGGATGAGAGCTGTGCTGGGCGCTGGGC
>NW_004524815.1:1363516-1364393 GCF_000260255.1 Octodon degus | reverse complement strand
GGTGGCTCCAATCATTATCGTTCTGAGGTAACAACAACCAACAACGCTTTGAGAATTCACGCAGAATACCGTGAACGCATCGCTTTCGGGAAGATGGCTGGCTCTGGGGGTCTGATTCTATGCTGTGGTGTGGCCCCTGCTCTGAACAGGGAGAAATGGTGGGTTTCAGTTAGAGTTCAGTGAATCTTCACCCCTTCCTCAATCCAGGTCCACTGACAACTGAGTTCTCAACCCCAGACAAAGAACCGAACCGGGGCCGCCCTGGGTCCTCCCCAGCTCTGCAATTTGGAGGGGCTCTGAGTGCCCCCACCCTAGGCCTGGCCTGCAATGGCCTCTCAGGCTTGGCCCGGCTTCCAGGACAGAGAGAGATTTCAGAGAAGGGCTGGCGGTTCCCCAGGGCCTTGCCCTGCGGATCGATGGCTGCTGCAGATCTATTGACCCAGCCGGTTGTTTTCGGGAAGCGTGTGCTGCCTTGCTGTGGTTAACCCCGGCCTGCCTGGCCAGACTCCGGAGCCGCTGTGCCGGGGGCAGAAGGGGGCGCAGGCTTCAGCCGCGCTACTTTTCGGGGCCCTGCGTCCTGCGTAGGCGCTGCTGACAGCATCCTCGCTCGGCGCTGCCCCGGCTCCCTGGGCGTTGTTCGCGCGCAGTCTCCGAGGTGCTGCCAATTCCCTTGACCTTGAAACGCCCCTTAGCTTTTGTGCAGGGAGCCAGTTGGCCCTAAAGGGCGCTGCGACCCCGCTGGGTGAAGCTGGACGCTCAGGGCCCCCAGATTCAGTGCAGGATGGTGGGTGCTTTAAGGCACCTTTACTTCCTGCGGGGGACAGGGGAGACACCTGCGGATGAGAAAGTAGTCTGAGCGCAGCTGGCGAGCTTTCAG
>NW_004524815.1:1361147-1362001 GCF_000260255.1 Octodon degus | reverse complement strand
CTAATCCAGCCCTGTAGCCGGGGACCTCACCCTGGCAGGGAATCAGAAGAGCTGCCAGCCCGTCCTGTCCCGCCTCTGTGCCTCCCTCGCACCTCCCGTGTGTGCATCATGTGCAAGTGCTAGCCACACCCAAGCGGGGCCTGGATTTGTGGGAGTCAGGCAGGCCAGGACCAGTGGTGCCGATAAAGCTGTTCGCCACCTCCTCACTTCCTCGGGCGTCGCTCCTTTCCTGGACTCAGTTTGGCTGCAGCAGGAAGGGGGTCTGGAGAGGGAGGGGAGGAGGGGACAAGGGGAATAAAAATAATTAAGCATTGCTAGCTAGTGTCACCCACCAACTTCCTAAGATGAATGTAGTGTTGCATACTATAAGCCTGTACTAATAAAAAATTTTAAACAAACATGTGCCACTCAGGAGACAGGCATTCTCTTAGGATGCTGGGGCTGTTGTAACAAATTGCCCCAGACTTACTGGAAGTTAATCGTTTCCTGATTGTGGGGTGTTTCCTGAGTTTGCACTTCCGGGCCTCTATGGCCATCTCCTTGTCAAATCCTCACGTGGCCCCTGCCCGTGTGCCCCTTGCTGCCCGTGTGCCCCTTGCTGCCCGTGTGCCCCTTGCCTCTGCGTCCACCCCTCAGGTTGGCTCAGGGCCTGCCCTACTGGAGTGCCAAAACCAGCCACGTTCTGAAGGATGCTATAGTTCCTCGAGAAGTTGTCCTTCTAGCTTGGGGGAGCAGGATGTAGCCCAGTAGCAGAGATGACTTTGAGGAGGGATGGATGGGCAGGGGTGGTGGCAGTGTGATGGCCAGGACTGGGCTTCATGCTTGGAGACCAGAGGTACTGGCTGTCCTTCTGG
>NW_004524815.1:1358017-1359497 GCF_000260255.1 Octodon degus | reverse complement strand
TGCCCATCTCAATTGCCTCAGCACGTGGTACTGAGGATCGTACCCTGGTCCCTGCACTTGCTCAAGCAGGCGCCTTAGTCCACTGAGCTATCTGGCCAGCCATATCTTGCTTTCTTTTTTTTTAAGCAGAATCTCACCACGTATCCCTGGCTGGCCTTGAAGGTATGGTGATCCTCTTGCCTCACCCTCCCAATTGTTGGGACCACAGGTGTACACCACCATGTTTGGAGGGTGGAGAACCTCTTACATTCTCTTTCCTCTGTGCCTTTGAGCTTGGTTTCTTCCTGGAGGTCAAGACAGCCCCCAAATCTCTTGATATTCTGTGGCTCAGGACCCTGAGTGGGCTTACAATGGCGAAGCCACACGGGGGCTGTGGGCTGGGTCAGGAGGAGGCCAAGCTTCTCCCCCGTTGGCTGGGTCCCTGCTGCGGTTTCAGAGTGCTCCCCATGGTACCAGTGTTAGAAGCTTCACCCCAAGGTCCCCTGTTGACGGCATTTAGAGGCAGTTCCCTGGGAGGTGACTAGGAGCTGTCAGGACAAGGGGTCCACGATGACCCGTGGCACTATGGAGGAGGGCGAGCTGTGGCTGGCCCAGGGCTTTCCCTGGCCATGCATTCAGCTGCAGCAACAGAAATAACAGAGACCACCGCACGTGAGAAGTCTCAGGACCCCTGGTCACCATGCTGTGAGGCCGCACTGTGCAGACAGCTCCCCGTGGATGCTGGCTGCGGGTCCATCCCGGCTGCTGTCCGTTCCTGGTGCCCCCAGGACATGGAATAGAAGTTGTCACCTGATCACCTGGGTCACCCCACGCCCTGCCCAAGCCCTCAACTACAAAATGCAGCTGAAGAACACAAGCACTGTTTGCCATGGTGCAGTTTTGGGATGAAGGAAGCTGGAGCGATGGGTGGTGGGGTGGAAAGCGCCGACCTCTGGGTGAGCTGAGCCGGGCCTGCGAGGGAGAAGGCAAGAAGATCCTGCCTGGTTGTCTGCTCTTTGCAGCTTTCCTCAGAGTTCCGCTCGTCAGAGGGGGCAGGATGGCCAGCTACCAACCTGTCTACCCAGCCCCAGGGTTGCCCTCTTATTGGAGAGTTGTGCAGTGTAGCGAAGGTGGAGTGGGTGCAGGTAGGTCCTGGGCAGGTCAGACTGCAGCCCAACACACCTGCAGCAGGGCTCGAGAGTGATGGCCAGGGAAGGGGACATCAGCGGGGGAGGGGGATGTTGGCGCCGTAGTGCCTGGAACCGTGCTGACGCCAGCTGTGTTGGACTCTTCATCCACACCACAAAATGCCATGAAACTTCTGTTTGGGGCCGTCTGCTGTCAAAGCCTGTGCTACTTCTGCTGTGTCTGTCTTTAGAGCAGCTGCCTGTGGTTCTGGAGCCCACGTGTGGCTCAGTGGAGCTCCCCATCCTGTGGGCCCACAGCCTTCCCCACGCCTGAGAGAGCTGTACCACCAACCCTGGGACACTGTAGTCAGCTG
>NW_004524815.1:1338184-1354772 GCF_000260255.1 Octodon degus | reverse complement strand
GCAGATGCTGTCCTGAGAGGGGACAGTGGTGGGGAGCTAGGGTCAAGGCCACGCCCTGGCCTCTAGGCCCTGCATGAGCAGCAGGTGGGAGCTGCCAGCCAGGATTCTGTGGCCCAGAGGCTGCAGCATCCTCTTGACCACCAGGGGCAGGGGAGGGTGTGCAGGCTTGGGGGCATCGTGGCTGTGTCCAAGGACAGCCTCAGAACTTCAGGGAGGGCTGTGCCTCCGAGGCTGGGCCCTGAAGTCCCCACTGGGAACTGGGAACCCTGAGGAGCAGGGGGGCGCATCCCTACCGCTGTCCCTGGTCACTGGTGCTGCTGCAGGCTGAATGCATAGTTAAGGTTTGCTTTTTATTTTGAGACAGGGTTCCACTGAATCACTCGTTGCATAGCTGGTATTGGACTTGCGATCCACCTGCCTCAGCCTTCCAGAGTGCTGGGACTCCAGGCATGCACTGCCAGGCCCAGTTCTAATTTAATTTTCATTAATTAAAATCTGACATTCTTTTTCCTTTTAGTGCTGAGGGGACATTGAATCCAAGGTCTGAGAATGCTAAGCATGTACTTTGTCACCTGACAGTACACCAGCCCCAGTCCCTGCAGGGGACAAGTTCAAGGTCCCACTCCTGAGAGGTGGAGGGGAAGCAGGGCGTCCATCCCTTGCCTGCCCCCACGCCCTGGCCTCAGGAGGCCCCAGGGATCCTGGCCTGCAGGGGAGCCGAGGCAGTGCTGTGCCCGGCTCCTAGCTGGCTGGCACTCTGAGTCTAATGAGCTGAGACAGCCGCACACGGCCATGCTCAGGAGTAGCTGGGCCAGCTCAGCTCTTGGTGGCTTTGCGGGGGCTGTGGCATGCGTGTCTCACAAAGTTCTTCCCACCACAGCATTCCTGGGGGCAGGTGGGGCACCGGGGGGCGCGTGGGTGTCCCAGGCAGAGTGACCCTGCCCTCCACTGCTGAGCCCTCGAGACTCGCAACCCATCTTCTTCCCTGGGAAGCACAGGATGCTGGTTTGTGCAGGCCCCCGGTGTGCGCTGAGCTCCCCCATGCAGTAGCGCCTCTGGAGGGCCCACAGGAAGGGGCCTTCTCCTGGTCGCAGTCGGATGGAGGCAACAGGATGAGTGACATAGACAGGGCTGCTGCAATGGCCTTGAATTGATGGGTTCAATTTGCTTAAGGAATCTGCCTCTGTGGTAGGCCTACTTCATGGCAACAGAAAAAAGCCATTATTTATTTAGGTTTTCTTTTTTAAATTAATTAGGTACAAGATCTTGCTATGCAGCTTGGTCTCATAGTGTTCCTCCTGTCTCAGCCTCAGTCTCCCCAGTGCTGGGATTGCAGGCATGTGCCACCATGCCTGGTTTGGGTGGCTGGTACCAGCATGGCATGCCTGGGGTTCTGGGGCCAGCATGGCATGTGGTACTGGGGACTTAACTGGAGTCCTTGCACTTTCCAGGTGGGTACTTAGACCACCCAGCTATCTCCCCAGCCCTATTTAGGTTTTCTTGAGACAGAGTCTCACTGTACCCAGGCTGGCCTCAGACTCATGGCGATCATCCTGCCTCAGCCTCCCAGGGACTGGGATGACAGGCCTATACCACCTCATCTGGTTTAAAAGTCAGTGTTTCAGTAATGAGAATTATTTATTTATTTTGGTGGAACCAGGGATTGAACTCAGGCCCTTGCACTGGCCAGACAAGCGCTGATTCTACTGAGCTATCTCCCCTGCCCCAGTAATGAGATTTAAATAGCCCTTGAAAATACAGAAAGAGGCCAGCAGGCAGATGCGGTGCCTCCCTTGCAAGCAGTCTGCAGGGAATGATCTGTCAGTCAGGAGGCAGGGAGAGGCTTTGCCCAGGGCTTGCATGGCGATGGGTGAGTACAGGATGGAGCTGGAAGGGCCACTTCCCAGCAGGCCTAGGACTGTGTGGCTGTGGAGAGGACAGCTGAGCAAGGGGAGGCCCAGTCACCAGGGCAGCAGAGCCTGGCTCTGAGATGGTTCCACACCAGCACTGTCCTGTGACCGAGGAGGAGGAGGAGGCCCGGCTTTGCACTGGGTAAGAGGACGAGGAACAGCAGGGCATGGCCGTGTGAGGCTCAGGCAGGGAGATCCAAAGCTCAGGTCCATCCTAGGAAATTTGGGAAATTAGTGAGAACTTGTCTCTGCCTCACAGAAAGAAGAAAGAGACAGAGAAAGAAAGGGGGAAAGGAAGGAGTGGGAAGGTGAGCAGGAAGGAAGGGGCTTGGGATTTAGTGAGGGCTGAGGCAGGAAGTTTGCAAGCTCGAGGTCGGCAACTCAGCCTGGACAACACAGCAAGAATGCGTAGAACCCAAGCCGCTACCCCTGCACACATGCACATACACACAGGCACACACACGCACACACAAACACACACGCACACACGCACACTTGTACATACACCACAGGCATGGTGGAGGAGGATGAGGAGCAGTTGGCTTGCAGGTGCTGGGAAGCAGCCGAGGTATGGCCTTGGGTGTGGACCCAAAAACCTGGAGGAAACCAAGGTCCTGGCTCTGGGTTGGGCAAGAGCAGCTTGTGCACAGACACTGGCTTGGGAGGCTGCAGAGGGGTCTTCTGGGTCTCCCGATTCAGACATCGGCTCCACTCAGCCCTGGGGAGAAGGCTGCTGTGTGAGTTGGGTTCCACAAGGTCACAGTGGTCTCGGGAAGTCCTTAGCCCTTAGCCTGGCATCCTGCAGCCTTGAGGCCCCCAGATCTATCTCCTGTTCTGCTCCTTACGTCCCATTGGCTGGTGGGATCTGGACCTGTCCTGTACCCCAGAATCTCTGCTCCTGCACTAGAGGGAGGTAAACCTACACACAGAACGCAGGGTCTCCGTTTAGCCTCCGTTCATTTCTGCAGGCAGTAAATGGTGTTGGTAGTGTCCGGTGGCCACAGTGTGGCTGTGTAACCCCTCCCTGGGGACCAGCTGTAGATTCCTTCACCCAGCCAGATCGCTGGGGTCCTTCTCTCTCCCTGCAGCAGGGGGAGGAGCTGAGCCAGGCCCGGCTGCTGTTCCACATCCCCGGAGGACAAGGCTGAGGTGGCAGAGAGGGGACACTAGAGCAGGGTGGGGTGGGGTAGGCAGGAGCGTGGGACATGTGCAGTGGACACGTAATACCTGCAGGCAGTAGTGGACACTAGTTGGGCCTCCTGCTTCCCTGGAGATCCCTGCTCCACTTGGCCAATCACCTCTCTTTTTGCTCTTGCCTGTTTTACTCCTTTTAACTGGCTTTTTCCCCCTTTGCCTAAAAAACAATAAAACCAAAAAGAATCTTTATTAAGCCACAACTCACATACCATATAACTCACCCTTTTTGTTTGCCTTGAGACAGGATCTTGCTGTCCTGGTTATCCTGGCACTCGCTGTGTAGCCCAGGCTCACCTCATAGCTCTGGCGACCCTCCTGCCTCTGCCTCCCAAGTGCTGGGATGACGAGCGTGCACCACTCACCGGGCTGCAACACGCCTATTTAAACTACACAATTCGATGAGCTCGCTACACAGAGGTGGCCACAACAGTGTCTATAATAATTTCAGGATGTTTTTGTCACTCTGTACAAAAGCTAAACCACACAAAAAATGCTGATGCGCACGTGTGTGCGCACACACACACACCACCAGCAACAAAATGAAAACCCACCCAGCGAACAAAGCCCAGCCCCCACAAAGCACCGGCAGGGGGCCGGGGGGTGGCCTCTGACACCCCCTTCTCCAGGTCACCCCTGGGCCATGCACACTGGGGCTACACTGTGTCTCATTGCTGCGTCCCATTCCATCGAGAGCGAGGCAGGGCAGAGCAAATGGGGCCAGGTAGAAAGGCGGTAAGGGATTAAGATTTTAAAGTCAGACTCAACCACAGCTTGCAGAGCCCCAGGTTAGTGGAGCCTTTCCCTTCCAGAAAGTTCATTAAAAAAATTCCTGAAGGTCTTAAGGATACAGTGGAGCTGGAAATCTGGGAGCAGGGAGTGGTGCTTCCTGTACCCCCAAGGAAGCGGCAGTGCAGGGGCAGCAGGTCACAGCTTCTCACGGGGCAGCAGGTCACAGCTTCTCACGCGCGTCAGCACGTCTCTTTCCTCTGTTGTTCATTTCTGTGGTCAGTCGCATGTTGATTTGTTGAGTGCCTGGGCGGAGTTACTTCCCTGATGCCTCCAATGCCCCTCCCGAGGGTGGCTCTCCCATCCCTTTGCTCAGCTGTGTGTCTGCCAGTGTCACTCCCAGGAGGAAGCCCTAGTCACTGTCTCACTGTCTCATTGCTGGGAATCAGCATCTGATGCTTGCGGGTACAGGGATGAGCTTTACTTCAGCTCAGCTTGCAGAGGTTTCGGCCATGTGGGCCAGCTCCAGGCCATGCAGTGGGGCAGTGGGGAGAAGGAACAGCCAGTGGCAGGGTAGCAGGAAGCAGCGGGATCAAGGGAGGAGGAGGGCAACAGGGCCTCCCAGGCCACACCCCAGACCACGCCCCTCTCCCAGGCCTCACCGAGGCCCTGCCCCTTCCTCCAGGCCTTACCTCCATCACCTGGAGGAATCCACCCTGATGAGTACCAGGGCCCCATGACTCACTCATCTCCTCAAAGCCCAGCAATGAGCACAGGAGGCTTGGGGGACACCCAGGTATAAAGCATGGCACCCCCAGGCTGTCCTGGAACATCCATCACTTTGAGGCCTAATTTAAGCAAAGTTGGGCCCTTCACAATCATGGTTCTGCCTTATTTTTTCCTGCTTTTTTCAGTACTGGGGGTTGAACGCTGGACCTTGCTTTTGACAGGCAGGTGCTGATGCTGCTGAGCAATCTCTCTGGTCTCGCAACAGTATGTTTAAGGCAAGACTTAGAGGTTTGCTCTGACTGAGGGGCTCTCCCACCTCGAGGATTCTCTCTGCTGAGCAACAGCTCGCGGTTATTCATCGCTCCCACGGCACTGCCGAATCTTCTTACCACTCACCAAAAATACCTCCCTCACTAGCGACAGCACCCTTGTGCTTAGAGTTCCAAGAAAACCTGTTGCCAATGAAGTCAGTTCCAGGGCAGGGCTTGGGGACTCTCTCATCAAAACCTCCACCCCTTCCCACAGCTGGGGCCAGGGGCAGTGGCCCACTCCCCTGGGACAGGATGGCTCTGCCTTAGTCAGCCCCTCTGGAAGCAGGGTGGGGACAACCAGGTCCCCTCATCCTGTCTGTGGTGCCTGGGCTGAGGCTCCTCCTGGTGGGGAAATGGAGTCCCAAACTTGAGCTGAGTTTCCCAGGAGGCTGGGCCAGGCTGGCCCCTGTCCCTCTGAGAGTGGCTCTGCTGCCCGGGAACTTGGGAGCGGATCCTGCTGCTGTGGTCACGCCTGCCCACGGATAGGCTTCCCTCACCTTTCTGGCTTAGCCGCTGCTAACACTGATTGTATATTTCCATTTGGAGTGTGCAGGATCCTGGGATAGTAGATTCTGTCATTTAACTTGAGGCTCCTGCTGGCCATGAAGGAGGTGTCCCTTCTGCCCAGCTGTCCTCCACAGCTTCAACTATCCCCTCAACCCTCTGCCTGGCCCCCCTCTGGTCACACTGCACCTATCTCTAATGGGACCAGCCTTCACCTGGACGTGAGGATGTGCATTTGTCTTTCTGGGCTTCTGCTACTCCTCTTACCCCAGCCTCTGCTAGGCTCCCCTGGGTGGCCAGGACGACAGGATCTCCTTTTTTGTAGCTGAATAATACTCCAAGCTGTGTAGGAACCAGCACAGGGTTGGGAGTCCCTTTTCATGTCTACTTAAGCTTTTGGGGTTTAATATCATTGTTACTTCAGTCAATTTTTTTGGGGGGGGGTTATACTTTCATGCTGGGCATTTAAAACTACGTGAAGGTAAGACCTATGTTAATCAAAATTGGCCTACCCTTTATCCATTTATCTATGTTATCTATTATCTATCTATCACCTGCTCATCTATCTCTTATCTATCATATCCATCTGTATATCTCTCATCTACCTAGCTTACCTATCATCTCTATCCGTATTCTATCACCTAGCATCCTTCTATCTATTCTCTATCATCTATTATCTATCTATGCATCATCTATCTATCTATCTATCTATCTATCTATCTATCTATCTATCTATCATCTATCTATCTATCTATCTATCATCTATCTATCTATCTATCATCTATCTATCTATCTATCTATCTATCTATCTATCTATCTATCTATCATCTATCTATCTATCATCTATCCATCATCTATCTACGTATCTGTCATCTGTCCATCATCTATCTACGTATCTGTCATCTGTCCATCATCTATCCTCTCTCTCTACCTCTATGCATCTATACCCGTTTTCTCTCTCCCTCTCCTCCCTCCCTCCCTCTGGCAGTTCATAAGAACCACCTTCATCACAGGCCACTGGCACGTGCTCCTTACATGCTTTTCATTCTCAATCCCTCTCCCCGCGGGATCTCCTGTCTGTCCTGGAACCGGAAGTCCTGGGGCGACCGAGGCGAGGCTGGGGTGCTGTCCCGCAGGCGGCCACGCGGTGGCAGCGGGCGTCCAGCAGTAATCCTGGACGAGCCCTTCTTCTCTGCGGTTGGTTCGGTCGCGTCTCCCAGCGCGGCTCCGAGTCGCTCCTCTCCTCCCGCGCATCACCTGTTCAGTAGCTGGGTCAGCGTTGCGGATGCCTCACACCCTGCAGCGCCCGAAGAGCAATCGGAGAGCGCACCTCCTCTGCCCCTGGCGCGGTCGCTGAGTGACGGCGTTGTCAGGTGTCCTCCAGAGAGCAGATCTGCGGGGTCGCTGGGCCAAGGCAGGCAGAGGTGGCGGGGTGGGGCTCCCTGGGGCCTCTGTCTGCAGGTGTGGCCCTTGAGGCTGGGGCAGGTGTCCGCAGGCCCGGGCTACCGCAGCACTGCGTCCGTCCCTGGGTCCTCAGTCTCCCTGTGGGGTCTGCTACTCGGTGCTCTCTCTGGGAGGCTGAGGCAGGACTGTTGCAAATTTGACCTGGACAACTGGGTGACTTGGAGAGACCATGGGTCAAAACAAAAGATCAGTTTAGCCCAAGGCCGGGGATGGCTCTGTGAGCCCACCCGCAGCTCCACAAGATGACAGAAGGAACGGAGCTCTCCCCAGCAACGCAGCTGGGTAAGAGCAGTCCGGGCAGAGGCCCCCAGACAAGGCCCACGTCTTCCTGCCTTGGTCTCCATGCCGGGGACCTTAACCCTCAATTCTGACAACCGTTCCGTCCTACTGGGGAAACTGAGGCTTGTGGAGGGTGGCCAGCAGAGCCAGGATTTGATACCAAGCCCTCTGACTTGGAGCTGACACGGTCACTCACTATTACCCCTTCTTCCTGTTGCTTTGGTGTTGCGAGACGCGGCTTCCCTTTGCAGCCCGGGCTGGCCTTGAATTGAGCTTGCAGCCCTCCTGCCTCAGCCTCCTGAATGCTGAGATCAGAGGCGGGTGCCACCACGCCCAGTCGCCCTAGGACTTAAAAAAATGTTTTATTTTTCTGAGTCCATGTTTGCAGCGCATAGCGACCCCGTTCCTTGTGGGGGAGTTGCTGCGCATGCGCACAGCGCTTCTTACTCTTTTTATATGCCCTTCGCTCACCCGCGTCTCTCAGTCACCTTCCCGTTTGCGGATTTGTCTGTTTCTTGTTATTTTTCATTTTGCTCTTCAATCATTTATATTTTGGCTTTCTCGTGTAAGAGGAGCTATGCGGTATTTACCGCACGTGTCTGACTTCTCTTAACGTTAAGGTCTGCTGTTGCATCCGTTCTCCTTCAAATGACTCATGCCCTCCTTGTTCATGGCTGAGTAGTACTCCATTTCATGTAAACGCCACGTTTTCCTCACAGCCTTGGGATGTCCTGAGCCCTTTCTTTTGCTCCTGCAGCTTGGCTCTCCTCTCTCCTCTCTCTCTGAATCCCAGGGCCTTTGCTCCACTCACACTGAGCCCTAACCAGCCCAGGATATAGACAAAGTGAAGATTTCCTTTTTGTAGATGGGAAAACAGTCTCAAATGATCGGGCTCTAGCTTGGGGGCTGCGGGGGAACTCTGACTTCTAAGTGGCAGCTCTGCCACCTGGCTCCAGCCCTTGTGCTCAGATCCACTGAAGGTGGGCTGAACAGAGCAGGGAGGTCTGGGCAGGGCTGACACTACAGGACTGGTGCCTGAGCCAGGGGTACCCAAGATGCTCTGGGGCAGGCAGCGTGGCTGAGCTTTTTCTCCTCTCCTCTCCTCTCCTCTCCTCTCCTCTCCTCTCCTCTCCTCTCTTCTCTTCTCCTCTCCTCTCCTTCCCTCCCTCTCCCCTCCCCTCTGTTCTCCTCTCTTTTTTCTTCTGTTTTGCTTTTTTGAAATAGGGTCTCACTATGTAGCCCAGGCTGGCCTCAAACTCATGGCAAGCCTCCTGCCTCAGCCTCCCAAGTGCAATGGAGGAGATTTCTACTATAGCCCTTCTACAGTTCTGGAGTCTGGGCTGCTCCTGTGCCAGGAGGGGCCAGCAGGTGGTCTCTGGTGGGGGCTGGGCTTCCTGCCCCTCGTGAGGTCCCAGGTGGCTGTGTGATCCCCTTAACCATCGCAGCACCCAGTGCTCTGCGTGTGGGGGGCCCGACCTCCTCCTGGCCCCTCTGGCCTTTCCTTCCTGCCTGGCCACCACCTGCTTGGGCCTCAGCTGTAGCTGGTTGGAAGCCCACAGCTGGAGGGTGGGGAGGCATAGGGCAGAGGCCCAGGAGGCAGGCGGGGAGGCCTGGGACCCCAACAGAGCCCCTCCTCTCTCTGCCTCCTGTCCTGGGGTCCACGCGGCTGGGGCTACAGACTCAGGTCCTGCGACCCAGGATGGCCGTGTTAGGGTCTGGAGCACGGTAGCCACTCCCCGCCTAGCCAGCATCAGTGGCTCCCGGGCACTCTGTGCAAGGCACCAGCTTCTGAGCCTCCTGTGCCGCAGGCAGGGCGAGCTGTATCTGAGCGCTGAGGGCTTCTCTTCTCCTCACCTCTGAAGGAGAAGGCAGGGGCTCTGGGCTGGGGTCTGGGGGGCTCAAGCTCCGTGCTGGGGCCTCCTTGGAGCTGGCCCGTAGTAGCTGTCTTGTAGGGACCCGCGGGGTGAGCCGAGGGGGCTGGGCCTCAGAATGGGTGATTCCTGGGCTCTGCTGTCCCCCAGGGCACCAAATGGTGGAGGGTGGGACAGCTGACCATTTGTTTGTGGGCAGATAAGTTTAGTGTGTGTGTGTGTGTGTGTGTGTGTGTTCCCTCCTCCCTTCCCTCCAGAAGACTGGGCCAGCTGTTAGGGACACAGCTGAGTTCAAAGCAGCCCTGCAAGGCGAGGGCTGAGCAGGAGGCGTGAGCAGGGAGCACTGGGCACCTAACACTGAGTGTGGAGTGCAGCGTTTTGATTCTGCCCAGGGCAGCAGCAGGAGGGCCCAGATGATCCAGGGAGCTGCCCTGCTGTTCTCCCAGGCATTTCTTCAGCCACTGCACACCCTGCAAACCTGCGGGCACACCCAGAGTGCACACTGGGGTCCCCAGGACCCCGCAGGCCCTGGCTGCCCTGCTTTGTGGCAAGGGCTGTAGATGCCGATGGTGCTGGAGCCCATGGGCTAGGCCCTGGCCCTCCAGGCTGGGCACAGTTGCTGTCGCAGGGAGGTCCCTAGGAGAGGCAGGTGAGTGTCCCCGGCTCTCCGGAGGCCTGCTGGGGCTCCTGGTGGCCAGGGCAGAGGACGGGCATCAGGCCTGCTGTCCCCCGGCTTCTCAATATTTCCTAGGCTCAGAGTGGTGGGGCACGGCTGTGGACTTGGGGTGTACCGGGCAGAGGCGACCTCTGCACAGAGATTGCTCCTCACGCGTGGGACAGGCTGAGGTAGCTGGGGTGGCGATGGGGCTGGCGGGGGTGGGGGGGACCCTCGGCTGCCACTGGCTGCGGCTGGCCCTTAGCTGGAGGCCTGACTGTGACAGCGCCCGAGGACTCTGGGTGTGTACAGCCGGGCACGGAGATGGGGGCTGGACTTCAGCCCCACGCCCCCAGCCCACATTCTGAGTCCCAAACGCTCAGGCACATGCGTCTTTGGGGAGAACCAGGCAGGAGTAGGGCACATTGGGGGCCTCACCTTCGGTCCTTGCCCTCCGGAGTCAGGAGCAATCAGTGCAACTCCGTCCAGCCACAGAACTCTGGGTTCCTCTGGGTCCTCCTGGGCTCCCTTGGGTCCCTCTCAGTCCCTCTGACAGGGAAAGGAGCATTTTGGAGCCCCGGTGGCCTCTCCTCCCCAACAGGGCAGGTCAGGATGGGAGCTGGGGACCATGGTATTCTCCCAGGGACCCCGAGGGCCCCTAAACCTAGTTCTGGATCCTTGCCCTCTTGCAGCTGGTGCCAGACAGCTTGGCCTGGGGCACCAATGCACTGACTCCGGGTGGGCAGACTGCTGCCTGCCACCCAGGGCATTGCAGGTGCCAGGTTCGAGCCCCACTCCCAGGAGTGACCTCAAAGCTCAGCACAGCATCTGCGCCCAGCCACGCCGCCCCCTGCGATGCCGTCCAGGCATCGTCCTCAGAGTGGAGGCTTTTCTTGGGGAAAATCGTGATTTGGGCTGCATCCGGGCTCTGAAGTTTATCAGCTCGGGACCTCAACCAAGTTCCTCTGCCTCTGCCTCATCTCCAAGTTGAGCTAATGAGATTGCCCACCCTCCAGTGTGTGGATGGCTGAAAGGGAAGAAATCTGCAGTGTTTGGAGCTGCGCCTGGGCACGGCGTGAGGCCAGCACACAGTCTTTTCTTCCTGGTTTTCTGAGCCAGAGTTGTGCTATGCAATCCACGCTGCCCTTGGACTCACAGTGGTCCTCCTGCCTCGGCCTCCCTAGTGCTGGGATTTCAGGTCCTTGGGCTTCAATGTATGACACATGGTCAATTTCACTTCTGTTTCTCCGCATCTTCTATCCCTCTTCCTTGTCTGTTCCCGCTTTTTGTAAAACTATAGAATTAGTTCCCCAAGTCTCTGGCTCTGAGAATTTCCCTAAGAATCCAGAGTCAGCAGTCACCTTGACAGAGCCTAAGGCTTGGGCACAGTGGCTCCACTGTGCTCCTGGGCAACACGTCCAGTGCCGAGGGACCCTCCTCTTTCCTGTTTTCTTTTCTTGTACCCCAGGTCTCCATATGTTGCCTAGGCTGCCCTGAACTGGCCCAAGTGATCTTCCTGCCTCAGCTTCCAGTAGCTGGGATGGCAGGCAGATACCAGGGTGGGTGCCCAGCCTCTTCTTGGTAGAGAAGCAGGCCAACTGCTGGGGTTCACTCCAGTCTCTGTGGCTCCTTCCTGCTATCGGAAAGTGGCTCCTGTACCCACAGCCTGCTAGGCCTGGCCTCGCATGGGTCTGGGTTTGCAGGGCCCCTGACCAGCTTGTGTGCCAGCTCTGGGAGCGCCACCCTCTGGATGTGGCCAAGGCCAACTCCTGCCTCGGGCCCTCACCTCCACCTGACTCGCCTCTTCTGCTTTGCATGGCTTAACCTTAGCTGGCCTCCCCTTTGGGGTGGTGGGGAGCTGCGGGCTTTAACCTTTTCCTCTGCACCCTCTTGCTTCCTGCCCAGAGGTGGGGGGCAGAGTGAGTTTCGGGACCCAGAGCACTCCTCCAGTGGCTGCCTCTTCCTCTACCACCACTTCTTGTCCCCTTCTGGTCCCTGCAGTCCAGCAGGAGGGAGCCCCAGGATTGAACTGTGTCCCTGCTCCCAGCGCACAGGGTCACTGGCATGACGCTTGTTCCTCCGTCTGTGACCTGACTTCCTCATTGAATTCAGCCACTTATTCACTCAGCTATCATTTGGCTACTGATCACCTACAGCATGCCAGGTCCTGGGTTCTGTGTGCGCTTGGGGTAGAGCAGAAGAAAAGCCAAGAGCGGATCATCCGCAAGTCCCCTCTGTGGCCTCAGGCAGGGCACTGGTCTCCTGGAGCCTCAGTTTCCCCAGAGATTCAGGGACTTGCTGAGGGATCGTTTCGTCTTGAGGGTCTCTCCTGCTGTGACTCAGTCTCTATGCTTTGAGAGTTTCCATGTCCCTGCACGCTGCCCCAGCCAGCACCAGCAGCTGAGGGGACAGTTCTGCTCTGCTCTGTGAGCAAGCCACCACAGAAGGTGGAAACCAAGGGGCGGAAGAAGGAAGGAGGGGCAGGAAGGCCGCCCTGGTGTGAAGTCTGCTCTGGGGCTGGGGGTGCAGGAGAGCAGCCCAGCAGGGCCCCCAGGAGGCCGCCAGATGCGGGCCTGGTGCTGCGGAATCTCACACCCTTCTTGCCCTGCCCCTGCCCCTGCTGCAGGCCAGGCTGGATTTCAATCTGCATAATTTGTCCCCTTGCTGGAGCTAGGAGGAGGAGCTGGGAGCTCCCCAAAGGGCAGGCAGAGGGCTGGGGGGCCGGGGTGAAGGAGGTGGCAGCCTGAGGGGGCGGAGCGGGATCCCTGCAGGCACTGGAGCTCAGATAACTCCTGCCTGCTGGGTGGGGGCGCATCTGGCCTCCTCGCCGCCCAGTGACAAGCAGAGGGAGAAGAACAGCACAGAAGTGGGCTCTGACTCCGGATCCTTCTGCTCCGGACGGACGAGGGGGTGGCCAGGAGGTGGGCGGGAGAGGTCTGAGGCTGGGTTGAGGAGGTGGCCGGAGTGGAGCCTCCCGCCCGGCCGGCTGGAGAGGTGGCAGGACAGCAGCCGAAAGGGACATCCTAGGACTCCTCCTGAGGGCTGGGAAGGGCTCAGAGTGGCTGCAGCCCCCGCCTCTGCCCTGAAACTCTGGTGCCATGGCCCTGACCACCCTGGGACCCCTGCCCACGTCCTCCTTGATGCCTAGCACGGAAGAGGAAGGGGGCGAGTTTGACAACTATTACGGGGTCGACAACCAGTCGGAGTGCGAGTACACGGAGTGGCGGTCCTCCGGCGAGCTCATCCCCGCCATCTACCTGCTGGTCTTTTTCCTGGGCACTGCAGGCAATGGCTTGGTGCTGTGGACTGTGTTTCGGAGCAGCCGGGAGAAGCGGCGCTCGGCCGACGTCTTCATCGCTAGCCTGGCGGTGGCCGATCTCACCTTCGTGGCGACGCTGCCACTCTGGGCCACCTACACCTACCGGGACTACGACTGGCCCTTCGGAACCTTCTCCTGCCGGCTCAGCAGCTACCTGGTCTTCGTGAACATGTATGCCAGCGTCTTCTGCCTCACTGGCCTCAGCTTTGACCGATACTTGGCCATCGTGAGGCCGGTGGCCAGCGCCCGGCTGCGGCTGCGGGTCAGCGGGGCCTTGGCCACGGCAGGGCTGTGGGCGCTGGCTGCGCTGCTGGCCGCGCCGGTCATGGTGCTGCGCACCACGGGGAGCCCGGACAACAGCACCGGCGTACACTGCTACATGAACTATTCCCTGGTGGCCTCCTCGGTGGACTCTGAGTGGGCCTGGGAGGTGGGGCTGGGTGTCTCGTCCACGGCCGTGGGCTTCGTGGCCCCCTTCTCTGTCATGCTCACCTGCTACTTCTTCATCGCCCGGACCATCGCCGGCCACTTCCGCAAGGAGCGCGCCGAGGGCCTGCGCAAGCGGCGCCGGCTGCTGGGCATCATCGTGGTGCTGGTGGTGACCTTCGCGCTCTGCTGGCTGCCCTACCACCTGGTCAAGACGCTCTACATGCTGGGCAGCCTGCTGCACTGGCCCTGCGGCTTTGACCTCTTCCTCATAAACATCTTTCCCTACTGCACCTGCATCAGCTATGTCAACAGCTGCCTCAACCCGTTCCTCTACGCCTTCTTCGACCCACGCTTCCGTCAGGCCTGTGCCTCGGTGCTCTGCTGGGGCCAGCGCGGCTGCGGGGTGCCCTCTCACAGCAGCGGCAGCGGGGACAAGTCTGCCAGCTACTCTTCGGGGCACAGCCAGGGTCCGGGTGCCAGCGCGGGCAAGGGCGGGGAGCAGATGCAGAAGTCGCTCCCCTACAGCCAGGAGACCTTAGTGGTGGACTAGGGCCCTGGGACCGGCTGCAACTGCGCATGCTCCTGCTGGCCCTCACCGGTCCTCCAACTGTGCGCCCACCTCGTGCAAAGTCTTTCCCCTAGCCTCAGTTTCTTCGTTTGCATAAGATGGGGACAGGCACTGCAGTCCCTGCGCTGGGGAGTTCCGACTCAGCAGGGGCCTTCCGCTCGGTCCTTAGATCCCCACGTCTCTCTCTCCTCTTTGTTCCAGGCAGTCCTCACCTTCAGCGCGACCCTTCTGTCCCTCCACCAGCACCCAGCTGGGCCTGCTTCCTTGGGGCTCCTAAAGGTTACGGATCCCAAGGTGGGGGCTGCGCATGAGCAGAGAAGTAGTCCCGCAGTCCCGGTGCCTGCAGAGCTCAGGGCACCTGGCTGAGGACCCCAAGAGAGAAGCACTGGGGATGGGTCCCAGTGCCGCTCCCACCCCAGCCTTCGGAGAGCCGCACGTCCTAGGCTCCCAGGAAGCTTCCGACAAGAACAGGAGGATGTCCCGGTTACCCTGCGGGGAGTTGGGCTGGCAAAAGCCAGCCGGGTGGGGGGGTCCCTTTCCTCTCCGCCTGACCCCTCCCCTCCCCCATATCTGAGTAGGGGGCCGGGTGCCCGTGGGAACGCAAGCTAAGCCAGGCTTCTGGCAGGATGCATGAAGGCAAAGGGCCCAGCTGCAATGCACTCGGATGCGTACCCTCCACTGTGGTGGAGAAGAAGAGATCTGGGGGCGGAGAGGGCCCGGTGAACGCACCCCACTGGGTGGGGCCCCACGGCAGGTCCGTGGTCTGCGTCTATGCCGGGTTGCCTGCAGGGAGTCCCCACTGGTGTCCTAGCGGCTCCTCCTCAGTTTCCGCGTTGGGAGGGGCGCTGCTTAGAGCCCTAGCAGCCCCGAGTTTGCAGCGTTCCCCTCCCCCACTCCTGTTTCTGGGGTCCCTTCAGCTTTCAGAATGGCAGTGAAGGGGCTGATAGCCTGACGTTCCCACTGCCAGAGGGGCCTATGCGACTGGAGCAGGCGGCCCATCCTGTCCTGGGCTTGTCCTGGGGACTCTGCAAATGCAGGATAGGACAAATGCAGCAGGGACTGGAAGAACCCTGCTTGAGGTGTGAGGACACTTGGACTGCCTGAATGGAATCCTTTGTGCCGCAGAGGCAGGAGGATCTCCGTGACTCGGTCTCCTACCCTGGGGCCAGAACTTTCCAGTGCTCACTGTGGCCAGGCTGCCTGCAGGGCACCCAGGTGGCTACCCACGGCACAGAAGGTGGCGCTCCCTGTCCCCTTCTCCAGGCTGTCTCCTTGCTATCTCCCAACCCCTGTTAGTCACTGCGGCTCATCCAATAAAGTGTGTTGTGTAACCGTGCAGCCTCTTCTCAGGGAAATGTCTGGGAGGAGAAGCTGCAGCTCGGCTTCAGAAGCTGCTGGAGGAGGAGGTGGGGCTGGGGCAGGGGCGGTGGGCATCCTAGGAGGGAGGGGATGGAAGAGGAAGGGGAAGCAGCAGGGAAACAGACGCCTGGAGAGGAAAGGACAGTGCAGAAGAGGAAGCCAGGAGCCAGCATCGCTCAGCTCGGTGCTCTGAGCAGCACAGAACAAATGGCCCTGTTTTGTGGGTCTAGAGGCTGGGGGTGGGGTGGGGGTGGGGGGGTTGGGAATAACAGCATTCCTTCCTGTGGAGGTAGACCTAGCATCCATCCACACTGCCTTCCGCCCATCCGCCCCTCCTTCCTTTCTTCTGTCCACCCACCCTTCATCATCCATCCATCCTTAATTCTGTCCATCCATTCATCCATTTAACCTCCCATCAACCCACCCATCCATCTAGCCATCTATTTATCTCTTTATCATCACCAACTCCCATCCATCCATCATCTGTCCATTTTTCTACTGCCCATCCATCCTTCCTTTCTCTTTTTGTCCATCCATCCATTTATCCCTTTATCACCACCAACTTCCATTCATCTATATCCATCACCCGTCTGTCATTCTTTCCTTCTTTCCTTCTGTCCTTCCTTCCTTCCTTCCTTCCTTCCTTCCTTCCTTCCTTCCTTCCTTCCCTCCCTCCTTCCTTTCTTCCATCCTTCCTTCCATCCATTCATCATCTATCCATTCATTAGTTCATCTACTCCTGGGGCTTCACCGTTCAGCCAGTCCTTAACTTGAGTCCACAGAGATCAGTCCAGAACTTTGTGTCTCTGTCCTCAAGGCAGAGCCACTCTGAGGCTTCTGTGGTCTGGGTTGTTTCGTAGGTGGTGACCAAGGACTGGTTGTGACAGGGTCAGCGAGCAGCTGTGTACTGCGCACATTGTCAAGGGCTCTGGGTGTGGTGCTGACCACGGAGTCAGAGATTCCTGAATGCACAGTTTCTGAAAGCTTCCCAGATGGCTTCTGGGTGAGGCCTGGCGTGGTGTCATCTAAAGACTCTTCCTGGGGTAAAAATGTGTGCCAAAGATCAGAGATGTGGAGCCCGAGGAGCGCTCACCAAGGCCTACTGGGTAGGGGATGTGGAAGCCATCACCCAGGGGCCAAGCGAGCAGGGGCTTGACCGGAGCTAAGCATGTCCAGGCTGCTTCTCATGGTCAAGCTGCCCTAAGGAAGGGCTCGCTTTCCCTTTCTCATTCTCTTCCCTCCCCTCCCCTCCCCTCCCCTCCCCTCC
>NW_004524815.1:1333209-1338084 GCF_000260255.1 Octodon degus | reverse complement strand
CTCCTCCCCTTTCCCCTCCCACCATCTGTGCTGGGGATTGGACCTAGGGCCCCCCATATGCCAGGCAAACACTGTACCACTGCACTGCATCCTCAGCCCTGTCAAATGTCATTTTGAGACAGGACTTAGCTAAATTACTCAGGCCGGCCTTGGACTCAAAAGCCTCCTACCTCAGTGTCCCCAGTAGCTGGGATTTCAGGTGTGTGCCACCATGCCCAGTGCAAGAGAGGACTTTATTTTGGTGACTTACTTCTGACTCCTGTCTTCCTTGTAGTCTACTGCCAGGGGATCCTAGCTGGGGCCAGGCATTTTGGACCTGCTCTCTTTCCCTGAGCTTGGGGGCAGGAGATCCTACAAAGACACAGAGACCCACCATCCACCTCAGCAGCAGAAGCCAAGGGAACCTCAGCTGGGCTACTTGCAGGGCCTGGCCCAGGGAAAATGGCTCTTCAAAGCAGAGTCTGGGATGGGGGATTCCAGAAGTTTCTACTCACAATTAAACATCAGAGCAACACTCCTTTAGCTGTCTGGTGACCTAGGTCCATTTTCTGGTGCTGTAGTGACCATGTTCAAGGCTGGCTAATTTAGAAAAGAAGGCTGTTTAGTTAGCTCACAGGTCTGGAGACCCACAAGCTTGACGCTGATCCACACGGAGCCTGTTACGGTTTGTGTGCAGGTGTCCCCCTAACGCCTTCTGCGGTCATGGGGTTGCTTCCGGAGTTTGTGATTAATTCATGATCCAGTGCTGGGATTATAGGTGTGAACACTACCCATAATCCCGCACTGTGGCGGGCAATATGCATTACAGTGTAAGGAGGGAGAGAGGCCTGTGAACTGCATGACCCCTGCCCCTCCCTTTGCTCTTTGCTGATTTCCGCCGCCGTGAACTGCTGCCCTCTGCCATGTGTCACTCTGCCTTGGAGCCAGCTGAGTATGAACTGAAACCTCCACTACCTATGAGCTAAATCAACCTTTCCTTCCTTCATTTTGGATGTCGGGTATTTGTCCCAAGAATGAGAGAAGAGAAATTGAGAAAGAGTCCCTTCGGGGGCCACATGTGGCATCAATCCACAGTGAAGAGGGGAAGGGGCTTGGCCACAGGCAGAAGGGACTGAGTCCACACAGCTGTCTTGTTTTATAGTAACCTTAGTCACCGCCATCTGGCTTTACAAGACCTAATTCCTTCCAACCAGACTTAATCCAGAGTCACGAGATCTAACCTAGTCTCCTGAGAAAGCCACCAACCCAGTACCCCCAGCCTCTAACCACCCCTCAGGCTCTGCCTCCTGAGGCTGCTGCACTGAGGAATAAAACTGAGTTGTGTTGGCCCAACCACATGCCAAACCATGACATAGTGTGTTCATTCAACACACCCAAGGATTTGGTGTCTGCTACATGCCTGGCCTGGCTCAGGAGCTGGGGATCCTGCCAGATACTGTCTCTGTCTTCACGCAGCAACTTGGGGGGCTTGTTAGCTCCAGGTGGGTAAACTGGGGCTTGGGGAGAGATGGGAGCCAATCAACATGTGGTGATACAGCAAGGGCAGAGAAGATGGAGCGAGAGTGAGGGTTTCTTACTGTTGGGCGAGCTTGTGTTTGATCGGTGACCACTTTACTGAGACTCGTGAGGCCACCGCAGAGACGCTGGTCAAAGATGGGCCATAGGCGGGGAGGGCCCGAGGATGCTGGGGAGTAGGTGTGTTTTCTCATGCTTTTTATTTTGGAAGAGTTTTAGCTTTATAGAAAAATTATTGATACAGCACAGAGTGTTCCCCCAAATTCTACATCCGATTTCTCTTCTAATGAACATCTTACCTCAGCAAGGCCCGCCTTTTGCTATTAGCAAACCAGGTGGCTGCAATGCCGGGAGCTGATGCCCACCCTTGTTCAGAGTTCTTTACTTTTTTTTTTTTTAAACCTAATGTTCTTTCTCTGTTCTCACAACCCTAGAGGGTCCGCAGATCCTGTTTGATGACCTGGCTGGATCTGAGGACTTCCGGTGGGGTGTTTTATCTTCTGTATTTTTTTTTTTTTTTTTTTGGTAAGGAGAGAGAGAGAGAGAAGCAAGCAGTAGCATACAAGAGACTCCTGCTTGTCTGGAGTTCGCCAGTCAGGAGGAGAGCATGGCAGATGTCACTGCAGAGAGAACACAGGGACAGACATGGGGGAGGCGCACACCACACCGTCTGCACCACACAACGGGGGAGGCCAGAGAGAAAGTGCTGGCTGAAAGCAGGGTCCACCCCACTGCCACCAGGGCCTACACCCAGGCACTGCCCCTCTGCCAGGCCCTGTGTAGCCATCCCCGGCTCTGCCTGCTTTCTGCAGCAGCTCTGGAGCCCTCTTTCCCAGGTGTCTTACGAGGTGTGATCGAAAATACAGCGGGTGCTGCTGCCAAGGGTCACCCCCAGGAAAGGCAGCTCATAAATGCACGACGCCACGTCCACCTTAGTCTCCTGGTCTGGCACTGTGCCACTTCTGGCTCCTACCCAGAGTCCAAAGGACCATGAAAAGACATTTAGGAAAGAGGACAGAAAAGATACAGGTAAAGGTGAGAATGGGTGGTTTTGTTTACTGCGAGGAAGTTGATTTCCTTTAGGAGAGGCCAGAATGGTGCAGCACGAGGCACTACGGAGGCGTAGGGGTGGACAGGTACTGATTCTGAACCCCCCGCCCCCATGAAGCCAGGCCTCCCAGGCCTCCCAGAGCGGCCCCTTGAGAGCTCGGGACCAGGACAGCCATAGCTCAAGTGTTGGCTCCGAAGTGACTGGCTCTGGTGTTCGTGCCAGAAATCCTGTTTCGAGCCCCTTTGGCTGCATAAAGGGGCTCAAGGCTGGCGGGCTTCCTGGGGAAGGTGCCAGTGCCAAATGGAGCTGGCGCTGGGCCAGGGGTTCTGGGAACCCTTGCTGGGGAGTTACTGGCCCTGGGGGTGGACTCATGCGTGGGGAGGGGATGCACCACCACCAGTGAACAATACCTGGACTTTCTCATCTATAAAAATACCCAGGAAACTTCCTTTCCAGCCCCCGGAAGAGACGGTCCGGTTGAAGGGTACCTAGGAGGGCTTGGCAGCCTTGATGCTGAGCCTGGAGGCCATCTAGAGGTTCAGGGGGCTTCCTGTATGACGCAGGCGAGGTAGCCTTCAACAAGAGCGCAGCTGGGGCGCCACGCCAGGCGTGGCCTGTGGTGGACAGAGGATCAGAGGGGGACAGTGGTGGCTCAGAATCCCTGACTTGCCATCCTATGACCCTCAGGTCATAGGATGACAGCCTGGGTGTGGCCCCTGCTCTAAGGAAAATGGATGGAGCAATGGGACAGCCGGCTGGCTTCCAGGAGGAGCCCTAGAAGCCCTCGTGTCCTGGGAATCCAGCTGGCCGCCGCTGAGAGCTGAGTGGACTGTCAGTCGGTCAGGGCTGGGGAGGGCGGTGATGTTTACTATGCTGAGCGTAAGCTCCACAGCCATTTGAGGAGCGATGCATGCTAGGCCAGAAAAGATTCTGTCTGGGACTCAAAGGAGCTCAATGCACAGGCAAAGAGGAAACCACGGCGTGGTGGGGCTGGGGAGGGTCGGGCCCCTCCCTACTTCACCAGTGAGGAAATGCCTTCTGGAGTCACTTTATCAACGCTGTCGCTGTCATTAAGCAGCAGCTGGAGTGACTGGCTGAGCTCTCCTGGTTCCTGCTGTGCTTTGGAGGCCCCTCTTTGCTGCACAGCAGGTGGCTCTGGAAAGGACACTGGTCTGAGTAGAAAGGGATCAACATGGCCTCCAGTTTGTGTTCCCAACGACTTAACGTCTCTTCTCCAAAGCCATGATGCTCGTGTAGCGCTGTTCATCCTGTAAGGAGTAGCCAGGGACCGCTGACTTGGCCCTAACTCACCTCTTGGTGGACTCAGACCATTCCCTGCCAGGGTTTTGTGCGTGGAAGCATCGCTGGGCCTTGTTATTCAAATACAGATTCCGGTCCGAGGTCCAGGTGCAGTGGCAAGCGGTAAGGCGGAAGCGACACCCGGGATTTGGAGTCGGATTTATTTATGGGAACAGGCTTGAGCGGGTCCTTCCCAGAATATTCCCAGGCCCTGACCTCTGTTGTCTAGGGCTTGCATGAGACAAGCAAGCAGGAAGTGCAGAGGCAGAGTGGCTGGTCAGCTGGGGCGTGGCTTGTGCAGTGTGTGTCACAGGGAACAGCTGTTTCGAGGAGAGGGGCAACCGGAACCGGAACTGGAACTGCTACCTGGGCCGCTAAGAAACTCCGCATGCTGGCTGGGGGAGGGGAGCATTTTCTGCGGCACATGGAGCATCGTGAGCGTTTTGTTTCTGGAGGAATCCATCCTTGGGGGATGCGCTGGTTTGTGGACTTGAGAGGAGAGATGGCGCTTCTCTGCACCGGGTGGAAGAGTGAAAGCTGCCCCACAGGATGGCGGTGAAGCCACGTGTACAACGCTTGTCAGGGCAGCCCGTCTAGGGTGTGCAGGAGGGAGTGCACAGGCTAGTTCCCTGCCATCCTCCATGTGTGCCTCTCCCGGCCCTGGGACAGGTGGTGCATGCCTTGCTGAGACCAAGGGCATGAGCTGGGAGGAGAGCTCTGCCAGGGAGTGTGGTGGCTGCAGCTCTTCTTGTATTTAAGCTAAATATATACTTTTATCTTGGTGGTAACAACAAAACAAAGCTGGATAAATTGGACAGAAGTTTGCATATAAATTAATCTGGTCAGAAATTTGTTGGAGAAGCAAGATCAAAAATAGTATCCTGCATAAATAGGTTGGAGTTTTAGAATTCACAATTTCTGTAGTCTTTTAAAGTCTGCATGGGGCTGGAGAGATGGCTCAGTGGTCTAAAGCACCTACTTAGAACAAGCTTAGCAAAGCATCAGGGACC
>NW_004524815.1:1325403-1332555 GCF_000260255.1 Octodon degus | reverse complement strand
AGAGAGAGAGAGAGAGAGATCTGTTTTCACCATATCGCACCCAAGAAGCTGAAGCTGATAAGACATCAAAGTGAAGGCATGAAGAAGGCCTCTGTAAAGTGGCTGTGCTGGTAATAAGGGCCTGGCCTCACAGAGGTGGTCCCGGGAAGAGGCCAGTCAGCATGACTACCAAGAGACCAAGCAGATGATAGAAGAGAGAACCCTTTGAGAGGGCTGAGGGAGTCTCAGGAAGGCTGGTGGGCTCGGTGGTGGGAAGCTGGAGGCCTCTGGCTCTGGTACTTCTGTATCCTAAGTGAATTATAATGTGGGGTCAGCAGCGGAGCCCGAGGTAGAAAGTTCTGAAAGAATGATAAATTATCCCGTGCGATGGGAAAGCCCGCTTTTTAAAGATGTGTCCAGTGTTGACTCTCTGGTGAGATTTGGGTTTCTGAAGTTGAAGTGAGATTGCTTGGCTGGGTCTTGTGACTTTCTCGGCAGCATTTAGCCGCTATGTCACAGGCACAGAGACAGTGCAAAGCAAATGTGAAACCTTCACAAGCGGGGTTGGGGTGGGGGAGAGGGGTTCCAGGGTGCTGAGGTGACTTGTAATTAAAGAAGAAGAGTTTGTATAAAGAAGGAAGTGAAGATAGCGGGTGACTGCAGAACAGTGGATGTGTGGTGGGTCGGGCTAGAAGTGAAGGGAGGCACAAGCTACGGGGAAGTGGGCGTGTTAGAGGAAGCGAGAGAAAGAACCGAAAGTGGTGGCCAGAGAAGGGTGCGGGACGGGTGATTTCCAGTCACTTGTGGTCTGTGGTGTAGCTCTTGAGTGGCAGCACTGGTTTGAGGAAAGTCACTGGGTGGGGCCGGTGAGATAGCTCAGCGGACTGACTGCCTGCTTTGGTAATCACAGGGCCCGGGGTTCGATCCCCGGCACCACATGCCGCTCTGGCCCAGACCCTGGGTATGCTGAGCTGATGACCGAGTCTGGGTGTGGTGGAGCTTCCCTATAATTCCATCGCTGGGGAGGCTGAAAACAGGAGGATCATTATAAGTTCAAGCTGCGCAGTGAGACCCTGCACAAAATACAAAGAAAAAGAAATAACAGCGAAAGACACTCGGCCACTGGCCCCTTCAGCGTCTTCATTCCTGCTTCTGACATGCTCACTGGGCCCTCCCTGCCACTGTCTGCAGCAGCTCTGGAGCCCTCTTTTGTGAGTGTCTTCAGTTGTGCTGTCCTGGCTGCCTCAATGTCCTGGGTCCAGGCAAAGTGCTTCACGGTCATTTTGATCTTGGGGAGAAGCCGGAAGTCACACGGTGGCCGATCTGATGAAAGCCCCGGAAGGGCTCCGGCCGCCTGTGTTCGCGAGCTGTCTTTGTGTTGCATGGTGCCTGGCGGCGGTGCTCACTGCATTTCTGATCCTGTCCAATAAAGATGCTCATGAAAGAGGATCGCAGAACCACCTCAGGAAGTGGCAAGAACCCTGCGGATCACGGGCCATGTCTCTTTTACTGTCATAAATTTAAAACATTTGCTTGTATATTTGGATCAGGCCGTGTGACTCAAGTCTGGATGGACCATCGCTGGTGGACATGATGCCTTTGTGAAAATTAGGTCCAGTTGCCCTATTCCTGTAGAAGTTTGCCACCCCAGGGTGCCAGCGGGGGGGCTGTGGGTCACACGGCACTCACTGCTGCCCAGAGCCTGGTGGCCAGGGTAGTGCAGACCAGCCCCCCTGGACAGCTGTGCCTGGCAGCTTGGCAGAGCAGGGAGGCCAGGGAAGGAATCAGCACTCTGCAGGACAGACAGCCTCAAGGCAGCGGGAGCAAATCAACCCTTGACTGGACCAGATAGGGAAACTGAGGCTCAGAGCAAGGGACGAATTCCATCCAACACATGGGCCATGGTGGGGTGTGGGGGCAGACTGAATAAATTTCGCAACTCAGTGCTTTCTGCCATCCCATGTAAGGGAGACAAAACTTCCCAAATTACAAACTCAAAAATATGTTGTCCCTCAAAATCTCTTCTGTGGGAGGTGACAGACTTCTTCCTGGTGACGCTGCCATTGTTCCAGCCATTTCTGGAAACCCTCAGAGACAAGAGCCTGGAGCCGGAGTCTGAGTCACACACAGGATGGTGCATAGCACTGTTTGGGACCCTCCTGCTCTTCTCTAGCCTAAGTTGCCACCAGGGAACCAGGACTCTGGTGGCCTGGCTCTGTCTCACAGCAGTGCACGTGTGTTTTGTCCTGGTCTGGGCAGGGGTCAGCACTGGTGGCAGCTACTTGCTAGCCTTGTCGGCCTGAGGCTCACACCCAGGTGCAGCAGAGCTGTCCGCAGCTGTTCATGAGCACGTGGAATGTGACAGCAGACACGGAGCAGCCTCTGGCCACCCTGGAGAACTGGCAGGGAGCTCTGCATGGCTCCGTGGAATTCGGCCTGGAGCTCCGTCTCCGGGTCATCCACCTCTGCCTTCCCGAGCCAGCGAGGGCTCTCCAGGGAAGTGCATTCCAGCTGGCAGCTGGGGAGGTTGTGCTCAGCGCGGGGGGTGCCCCTTCACCTAGGGAGTCTGTCACCGAAAAGGTTGGTGCTCAGATGTAACAAACCAAGGTGACAAAGCTGCAAGCTTCGTTTGGCCCTGATTTAGGGGTACAGGAGCTGCTGGAGCAGTGCAGCCTCGATTGAGCCATGGTCCTGCTTGCTGCGGGGTTCTCTGCAGGCGTCTGAGAGCTGAGGGTGGGCTGTGTAGACCCTCTGGCCACACGCAGTCCGGGGCGTGCACAGCACACCACCGCTGCTCTTTCAGAGCCCCGATAATTCCAGCAAACGAGCACCTATGTGTCCAAGGCCCTGCTCTGTGTCTTGCACAAGCAAGCCGAACCCCTTGCACAACTGCTAGAGGTGGTACTGGCTGTATTTGGCAGAAGACCACGTGTCAGAAAAGCTGTGGCGGTTAGCTCAGGGTTCCAGCAGCAGTGTTCTGAAATCTGTGCTGACACCATGGTGTCCCCCTCCCAGGTCCCATCAGATGTTTTTCTTGTGCAACTTGTGACACAAAAATGACCTGCGTGCTTGCCGCGTTGCTGTGCCTTGCTCATGGCCTCACACCTGTACGATCTCACCCATGCCTGCCACGCCGTGTGGTGGGGCAGCAGGAGCTGATGCACTGTCTCCGGACTTCTGTGAAGTCAGGCATGTTTTCCACTCTGGCTAGGAGCTCATGTGCGGCGCACTATGGTCATTGAAAGTGTTCTCCCCGCTGGCCACCTCAGCCACGCATGGCTCCTTAACAGGTCCCAAGGTGAGAAGGGGCCAGGGCTCTGGGACAGCTCTGCCTTGCAGATGGGAATGCAGAGGTTGAGATGGGTAGGTGGGTTGCAACCATGACAAGGTAGGCTGTGAGGGGTCGTTGGGGCTTGCCTGTGGGTGGTCCGGCAATGCCAGAGGCTCCATCTTTCAGGCTTTTGTGCTGGGCTGTGGTGCTGTGCATCCGCCTTGGGCTCCTGGAAACCTGGATAAACAGCAGTGTGTCCTTCCCTAGAGACGGTGTCTTGGGCGACGAGCAGAGTCCCAGAGCCGCTCGACTGGCAATGGGGCTGGCTGTCATGGAATGCCTGTCCACCCCAGGCCCTTGGTGCTGCTCAGATCACCTCTGAGACCCATCCCAAGTGGAGGTGTCATCACCCCCAGGCGTTGGTCACTTGAGGCTGCACCTGAGCCTGCTCCTTGAGAAGCAGGTGGGGTTAGACTGCAAGGGTGCTTGGCTTGGGCCGGGGGTCTTGTGTGGTTCCGGGGACAGAAGGCCCACGGGTTGGTCCGGAGCAGAGTGCAGTGACTGAGCAAATCACCTGGAAGCCTGGCCAGGGCGGCCTCGAGACAGGAGGTGATGGTGCCAGGGGAGCCCCTGATGCCAGCTGCATCCGGACAAGTTGGGTCCAAATCCTCACCATGCTGTAAATAAGTGCCGGGCTCCAAGTGCAACCTTCCATTAAAGGGCAAAATGCTCTCGGCAGAAAGATGGCTTTATTTGGGTCTCACTGCGGTGGGTGGCGGCTCAGCAGGGCTTCTGCAGGAAGTGGCTCTGGTGGCTCCTGGCCAGGCCCGGCACCTCTGACCTCTCAGGGCCTCAGGGACTTCCGCTTGCCCAGGAGCAGGAGGAGGCAGGCGGAGGGGAAGCTGCAGGGCTATTTGGAAAAAGCTGACGTGGGGGAGACTCAGGTGGGCAGGAGGACCCACAGCACTGGCGTTGCCTCGGGCTTCGAGCTGGCTTCTATTAGCACTGTCTGTCATGTTACTGTCTCTCAGTCTTGAAATGGCCAAGTGACAGAGGGTCTTGGGGCCTCATCTCCCCATTTTTCTTTATGTAACAAAGCTCCAAAAAGGGTGAGCAAGCCTCCCAGGACCAGGGTCCGCGGTGGCACTTTGTGCTACTCTTATTGTAGCTTCAGAGGAGATGGCTGGAGCAACAGCAGCCTCGAGGGAAGCTCATGGGCGCTTTCCCAGCTGCCTGCACCTGGGGCGTGCAGAGTTGATGGCTCTGCCTTGCTGAATTGGTGAGGGGCCAGGGCTCTGGGACAGCCCCGCCTCACAGATGGGAACACTGAGGTTGGGACGGGTAGGGGGCTCGCAGCCATGACAAGGTAGGTGGTGAGGGGAAGCTGGGGCTTGCTGCTGGTCGGCAGCTACTGGGCGTGGTCATCTGCTCCGTGTGGACAGGAGTGGTGTGTAGGTGCCAACTGCTTGGTGCGTTAGTTTCACACAATGAACTCCTTTGATTCTGATTTTACAGTTCTGCCTGGACCTTGGTGCTGAGCCTGTGAGGAGCCCTCAGCATTCTGTGGCTCAAGATTAATTTTCTTTCTTTCTTTTTTTTTGTATTTTTTTAGGGAAGGGTCTACAGGGTGTTCAGGGTCTCACTACTAGATCAGACTTGTAGTGATCCGCCTGCTTATAGCCTCCCAAGTGCTAGGATTACAGGTGTGCGCCACCATGCCCAGTCTCAATTGCCATCTCAGCGTGCCCTGGGGGCGGGGTTGGCACGGTAGGCCTGGGGATTGAACCCCTGGCCCCTACACCTGCTTGCAGGTGCTTTAATCCACTGAGCTATTTGGCTGGTCTTAATTTTATTTTTAAAATATTATCATTATTTAAGTCTTTCATGTATTTTGTACAGGGTCTCACTACACAGCTCAGACTTGTAGTGATCTGCCCATCTCAGCCTCCCTGGAACTGATACAGCCTGCAGTACTGGGGATCAAACCCAGGTCCTTGTGCTTGCCACTCAGGCGCTTAGACCACTGCGCTATCTCCCCAGCCCCAAGATGAAGCTTCAGGAAGAGCTAAAGACATTGTACTACACTGATCTGTGCACACCGGGTCTGCAGCAGCGCAAGCGTTGGAGCTCAGTCTCAGGAGCAGCCTACACAATAAGGCCTTGCTTCACTGGTGCTGCTGTTTATAAACAATTCAGTTTGCAAACAGTGTTTGTCAGAAGTTTGGCTTCCTTTGTAAGCCCTGCATGGGTGCAGCCACCTTCCCCACACAAGCACAAAGCCATCTTCCCCAGAACTGACCAACAGGTTAAGTTCATAAACTGAAGTCCCATGGTCTGGTCATCAGCAGATTAGGTAGGCAGAGAAAATATGGCATTCACGGTGGAGTACTACTCTGCCATGAAGAAGCATAAAGTGAGTCTTTTGTGGAAAAGTGGAGGCACCTTGAGACCATGGTGTCCAGTGAGCTATGTCAGACACATGCTTGAACAAGGCGGGGTTCCTCTTCTGTGAGCAACTTGAATGACGGGAGTGAAATAAAGAGCGGTGGGGGCAGGAGATGAAAGGGAGCAGGAGGTGAGAGGGGAGGAAGGGTGAAAGGACCTGTGCTGAGCCACGCAGCAGGGCAGCCACCCAGGAAGGAAACCGTTGTGGGCAGCCTGCATGCGTGGATAAAAAGTACCTGGGAAACATGAGCACCTATGTGCGGGGCAGAGTGAGCTCACGGGTCCAAGTTCATTCCCGAGAGGGAGGAAGAGCTGGGGACAGCCAAACGTCCCGCGGGGCTCGGCGCCTATTCACGATGTGGCCATGCAGAGTGGACGGCGCATCTCCTCTGTCGGCCGTGCCAGGCCAGTGCTGGGAGGATGGGTGGCTTGGGCCAGGCACTGTCGCTGTCGCGGGGCTGTACAGCATCCATGGCCTCAGGTGGAGGTGCTCTGGTGTCGGAGGCGGTGCTGCAGCAGAAGTGACAGGCAGGGCCCCAGGGCTGGCACTGGCTCCACCCAGTGTCTCGGGCTGTGAGCCTAAGCCGGGGGGCTCCATACCCTCTCCACCTGCCCACCTGTGGGTGCCAGGCTGAGGCCCAGAAGGTGCCTGTCTCGTGTACTTTCCCTGGAAGGAATTCACACAAGCGAGGGAGGGGAGTGAGCTCTGGACTCGAGTGGGGCCCGGCCTGTGTCCCTGAGTGCAGGGGCGCAGGACTCCTGAGGGGCAGATACCAGGCAGGCCGCTTGCCGCTGGGTCCTCTGCCCCTTCCTCAGCATCTGGAACGCCAGGCCCAGGCGGGGCCACTGGCAGGGTTGGCGCTTGAGGCACAAGGAGTCGGGCAGGGACCCTGAGATGGGTGGCCCTGGAGGTCACAGAAGGGTGACATCCTTCTGTGGGACAGGTGTATTTGTGTGCAGCCATATGTGTATGGGAGCATGAATGTTGGTGTGTACGGACCGTGTGCTACACGTGTGTATGTGTGTGTGAACATGGACGAGTATGTACGTGGCTGAGTGTATGTGGACACGCATGCATGAGTGTGTACTTGGCTGTGTATGTGGATGGACAGGTGTCCTTGTCATGTGTGCATGTGTTCCTCTGGGGCCACAGGGCACTGGGCCTGGGCAGCCTTTGGAAGGAGGTCTCAGGATGCTCGCTGCTCCTCCCCAGAGATCCAGGTCCAATAGCTGTCTACAGCCATCCCTCACTCCCATGCTGTCCCCTTCTCCCAAATGGTGGCACTGTGCTTTGGTGTGACCCCAGGCTGCTAGGCGATGTGGTTCCCATGGTAACCACCAAGCCCTCTGGGGCTGGGGCTGTAGGATGCAAAGGCCCTTGTGTTCAGGTTCTGGTTCAGAGGGAGAGAGAGAGTGAGAGAGAGAGAGAGAGAGAGAGAGAGAGAGAGAGAGAGAGA
>NW_004524815.1:1259985-1325078 GCF_000260255.1 Octodon degus | reverse complement strand
AGAGAAACAGAGACAGAGACAGAGAACGAGAGAAAGAGAGACAGAAATAGGCACAGAGAGATAGACACAGAGACACAGAGACAGAGAGACAGAGAGAGAGAGAGAGAGAGAGAGAGAGAGAGAGAGAGAGAGAGAGAGAGAGAGGAAAGGGAGAGACAGAGGGATGCTAGAAGTCCTGGGGCAAGCTCAGGGACCCACTCCAGGGTCCCCACTGCCTGACCGTGAGTGTTTCCCCCTCATCTTCTGGATTTACTTTGACAATAGTCTTGTCCAGTGAGGCTCAGAGTGGCTCTTGCTGAGCCCCAGAACGCCCTCTCCGATCCTTGTAGCCTTCTGGGCTCAGGTTCAAGGTCTGGGGTCCCCTCAACCTGAAGGAGCTGAAGCGTGCTGAGCCTTCGATGCCCACTGGTGTCCCTGAGGGAGAGGCCACTGCTGGCGTGGACTGCTCTCAACCCCGGCTGTGGCCAGTGTGTGCTCACACCGGGAGCTGAAGCTGCACAGAGCTCTGTGCTGTGGCCCACCTGCCCAGGGTCTGCAGGAGCTCACAGTCATCGTGGGCAGGGGACACCAGACTACCAGGTCTGCAGCAGGCTCCTCTTGCTCGACCCCAGGACCCGGGGTCCCCAGGGGTGGGGGCAGCCTGATCGCCAGCGCCTGTCAGGACGTGGCGGCCAGCTGCCGGGTGACCTCAGATGCTGTTTCATGTCCAGCGACACAATGTCGGTCCCAACCTTTGCCCAGTCTGCGCTGGATGGAGCGTGGCCCATGGAGGAAATCGTCTTTAAAATAGAAGCGGCCCTCCTCAGCCTGCCCCCGCTTTTCCTGCGGCTCCCTGCTCTGGTGGGAAGCCCGGTGAAGTGTGGCTGTTTTCCTTCTCTAGTGGACCAAGACCGGCCAGGCGGGACATTCACCACTGGAGAGGCCGTTGGGGCCAACTGTCTTACAGTGCATGACAACACTGGGTTCCTATGAGGGATGGGGCGCCCCCGCTGCACCCCCATATCAAGCAAGAAGGGAGTTAGGGGCTGGGGAGATGGCTTAGTAGAATAAGCCCTTCCCTGGCAAGTGCAAGGGCCTGAGTTCAATCCCCTGTTCTGCCAAAAGAAAAAAAAAGAAAAAAAGAAAGGAGCTGATTATTTTGGGTCCTCACTTCATGCCTGTTTTCTAGGGGTCTGGCGTGGTGGCCTCTAGCACATGTGGCTATGTCAATAAAAATGCATATTATTTAAAGTTAAATGCATATTTCAGCTCTTGAGGGTAGACAGCACAGCCTGGGCTCAGCCGGGCACTCACAGAGGGCCCTGACATCTGGCTGGGCTCACCCCACAGCCCTAAGTCCATGGGGCTGCTGGTGGGGCCTGGCCTTAGTTAAAGAGTTTTAAAACTTTGCCCAGGTGACTCTAACATGAAGCTCTTCCTGGGCCACCATGTTCCAAACTTATCTCATGACGGGGAGAAGAGTCCTGTGGGGCTTCAGCAACACCAGGGGCTCGGGGACATCTCCCGAGGCTGCGATACAGCAGGTGTGGGAAGGCCTCAGTTAAGTTTTTACAAGCGCCCCAGGTGTCTGACCGGCCAGGCATCGAGCTGGGGCTGGGCCGCCAGGGCTGCAGTACCGTGGGCTTTGTTTTAGGTTTCAGGAAAGGGAAGTGGAGGGTCAAGAAAGGCCGGGCCCTTGACCCCGCACTGAGGCAGCGGCGCTATGGTCTTTGCACCTGGAGAAGAGCTTCTGGAGTAGTGTGGGTGTCCACATCACGCTGTGGAGAGACGCGTGGCCATGCCAGAGTCACACCAGGTCATTCCGTGAGTGACACCCCATCACACCACCGCACTAGGGAGCTCGGGTATTCCATAGACCTTCCACACTTGCGCCCTGCTTTGTGAGGGGGGAACCCTTGTGTGCCTGCCTTCTTGGACACGGACCTGGATGTGGATGTGGATGTGGCAGTGCCCATGGCAGAGGTGAGGGACTGTCCATGCTGCAAGGGCAGGGAAGGAGGAGAAGCTGCCGTGGGCCCCTGGCCCTTCCCGAGAGCGGAGGGCTTCTTTTCCCCTGTCTGCTCTCTGCTGCGGCAGGGAGCTGCTGGCTCTCACCCTCCTTGGCGGTGCTCCAGCCGCTGGCTGGGGGAATCAGGGTGGGGTGGGGTAGTTCTTTCTGTTGGCCAGGGACACAGGCAGCCCTGCAAGCCCTGGTGCAGGCTGGGGTTCAGCAAAATGACAGAGTGGTAGCAGGAACGTCCCTGTATGCTTTGCTACGAAAGTAGCAGCTGCTGTTCAGGGACAGGACATGCTCTGAGCTCCCTCTTTATGTATCCATGTGTTTAATCGCCACTCTGCAAGCCTAGGTGCATCCATCTCCCTCCCTCCCTTCCTCTCCCCGTCCCTCCTTTCTATCTCCTCCCTTTCTCACACACTCTCTCTTTCCCTTCCCCTTCCCTCCTTTTTTCTTCTCTGTCAGTCTCTGTGGCTGTCTCCTATCCCAGCTGTTAAATGCACGCCTTTGGGCGTATAACTAATAACGAGCAGAAGTGAGATTTCTAACCCAGCCTGGGCTTCAGGGCGTTCATCCCAGGCTGTCACTCAAACAGGGGGAAAAAAAGGAAAAAAAAAAAAAAATCCAGTAACAAAAAGAATCTTTTTTTGGAGACAGGGTCTTACCATGTTGTTCAGGCTGGCCTGGACTCACTACGTAGCCCAGGCTGTTCCCAAACTCACGGCAGCCTTCCTTCCTCGGTCTCCAGTGTGTGGGGAATAGGGGTGCATGCTGCCACGACCAGCTGAGAGACAGAATCTTTGCTCCGCATTTCCCGAGCCCCTTTAGTGCAGGGGGACACTGGATTTGTGCGCTGCCCTCGTGTGGCATGGCCAGTTGGGCCCTGCTATGCCCAGAGGAAGAAGGTGAAGCCCCAGGCAGATGTGCTAGGCCAGGACTGGCCAGCTGGCTGCGGTGGCGCTGGGTGCTGAAGAAGCTGTGGTTTGGGCCGCCTCGTGGTCCGACACCACTGCACCTCTCCGTGGCACCCAGCCTGCTGCATGCCCGCCCCCAAGTGTCTGCGCAGCAGTCTCCTCCAGGGGGAATGTCTGTGTCTGGGCACAGCCTGAGCACACCTAGGCTGGGCATCTCAGGCTCCATCTTGGTTCCAGCTCCATCCCAGGGCAGGAATCAGGTAACTCTGGATGCCCTCTGGGGAGGTGCTGCTCCTGGTGGCTCCCCACTCCCACCGCCTCCCTACTCCCACCGCGGTCCTCCTCGCAGGGATGAAGACGCTGCAGTGCGGGAGAGGGACGTGGACCACAGTCACCAGGGCGACTCCTCTGTGCCCTTGCCCTGTGAGCGCGGCCTCAGCTTTCTGCCTCTCCACTCTGCTGTAAGTGGGGCGCCTTCAAGCCCAGCACCCGCCAGCCCCGAAGGGGAGGCTCCCAGCGTGGGTGGCGGGGCTGCCGAAGGATAAGGACGAGGCCCCAGGAGGCGCTCAGGAAAGGCATCTCCAGGCTTCGCAATAACATCCTGCAGCAGCAGCAGCAGCAGCAGCAGCAGCAACAGGATGTGCCGGGCGGGGTGCAGGGCGGCCCCACTGCCCACCCTCCTGCCCTGGGCTTCATCGCCCCAAGGCTCAGCCCCAACCCTCAGGAAGTGGCCGTGGGATCGAGACAGAGGAGCTGCTCCCCGTGCTTTGCAACTGAGCGGAGGCCGTGGGGTGGAGTCCCGGGGAGGAGGAGGGGGAGGAGCTGGAATGCCAGTTAGGACGCCCGCAGGATGAGCCGGGTGGAGAAAAGGGCCTGCGAGGGAGACGGGGTGTGAGGAAGGTGGGGACCGACTGCGTGGGGCTCCGATCAGGGCAGGGGGAATCCTGGGACCCGGCGTCCAGGGGCTTGGGAGACCACACTCCGGGCGAGGTCCACCCAGCGCCAAACTACTACAGCCTCTCAGTCTCTCTCTCTCTCTTAATTTAGGACAGGGTCTATAGGGTGTAAAAGGTCTCACTACGTAGATTGGACTCATAGTGATTCTTCTGCTTTTAGCCTCCCAAGAGCTGCTGGGATTATAGGTGTGCACCACCACGCCCAGTTTCAATCGCCATCTCAGCTCGCCCCGGAGGCAGGGCTGGCACGGCACACCAGTGACTGAACCCCGCCAACGCTCTGTGCCTAAGCATGTGCTTTAGTTCGCTGAGCTATCTGGCCGGCCCCTACTACAGTCTCTTGAGTAGAGAAGAAACATTATTTTTTGTTTTTTAAAAAAATTAAAAGAAAAATTAAAAGAAATGCCGTCGCAGCAGACGGCATGCAGGATACCTCAGTTCTTTTCCTCCCCCATCTCTCGGTCCCCTTTCTTCTTGCAGAATGTCCTTCTCCCCACTTCCTATTGTCCTTTTTATTTTATCATTGGAAGTAGCCCACTGTCCATCAACAGATGAACAGGCAGGAAATGTGACATGTATACACTGTGGAGTATTACTCTGCCATAAAGAAGGATAAACGAGCCATTTAGAGGAAAATGGAGGCCCTTGAGACCTTTGTAGGAAGTGAAATGCGTCAGACACACAGGCGTAAAGATCACAGCTCCTAGTCTGTGAGAAGTCCAACAAAGAGCAGAAAAATAACATAAAATAAATCAGAAATGAAATGATTTGTGGGCTGAATGTTGGCATGTGTCCTCCCACCAACCAATACCTTCACCAGGACCTGTTCTACCCTTAAGCCTGGGGGCCTGGTGTTTACTCTCGGGGCTGGGGTCCCCTGGAGGGAGTGAGGGGTCAGCCTGGGCCCTGGAGCTGGCTCACCGTCTGCGCTGCCAGCCGATCCAGCACCCGTGTGAGTCCCTGCTGGCCTGCCTGGCTCCAGGTCTGAGCAGAGAAGTTTTGCTCAGAGGGTTCCTAAATGCCCTTTCAGAGAATATATTTTGTGATTCAAGCTGAACATAGTTCCTTACCTGCAAAACAAGAAGGGTCTGGCTTCGAGTAGTGAAACAGAACAGGGCACTTGGAAAATGCTGCTGACCCAAGAAGTGCTTTGGGAAGGGGGGCTGGGACAGCAGCTGTCCTACCCTGAAAGGGAGGGGAGGAGGTCCCCACATTCCCACCACTGCCGAAGTGCAGCTGGGGTTTCCCTCGGCCAGGGGCCATCTCCTGGGGAAATCTGGGCATCCTGCCTGGAGGCGGTGGCTGTCCTTTCCAGGGTCCTTGGGGCCTAGTCCCTGGAGTCCTCTCTGGCCCTCCCTGTGAAGGCAGGGAAGCCAAGGGGTAGATGTCCCGAGGCAGAAGGCCAGGCCACCTCTCTCTGGGGATGCACTTTTCTCATTGGTGAGATGACCGCTTTCCTTCCCCTGAGAGACAGCTGTTTCCTAGGCAGTGGGTGCTGGTGAGAGCCAGGGTCACTCCCTGGGGCTCCCTGCAGGATGGTGGCGGGGATGCGTGTGGAAGCCCAGGCCCACAGGTGTGGACAGCGACTTGGGCCCTCTGCGTGATCAGAGCTTGTCATTGGTGAGAGGAGGCGGCAGGCATCCCAAGGAGAACCCCCAGCCACCCCGCCTGTCCCCGCCTCCACCAGCACGGGGTGTCAGGTGGGCTCAGTGTGAGCAGGCAGGCCATGGGGGTGGCTGTCCCTGCGAGGCCTGGAGGGGTAGCCTGGAGCCACCCTGGTGTCTGAGTTTGCCAGAAGAGATGTGGCCAGTCTCCCTTGGGGCTTTCTGAGGGCTCAGGGGTATTTGGGGGTGAGTAGGAGGAAGAGAGAACAGACTCCCCTTCCCCTCTCCCCTCTTCCCTCACCCCCCCCTCACTGAATGCACCCTCAGAAGTACACAGGAAGTGCAGAGAAGCGATGGCTTGGGGACAGTTCTTCACCCACAGGCAGGGGAGGCCAGGAACCCTTCCCTATTTTGAAGGAAAAGGCCCTCAGATGTCCCCAGGGGAATAGGAGGGAGGACGTGTGGGTATTGTGGGACCCGCGGTCCTGTCTGGTCCAGGCGGGAGGCTGGGCCCAGCCAGCAGGTGGCCATGCACACACGTAGTTGGAGCACAATTCAGAGGGATGGGTTTGCCGACAGAGCCACGCAGGGCGGGCCCCCACCGTGTTTCCTGGTTCTGCAACCTGGAGTCTGCGTGTCCACTGGTCCATGCCCTCACCGGACCGCACAGGCCAGCAAGCCCCGAAGTAAAGAGGGTCTTTGTATGCTGGCAGTGTCCGGGCCAAGTCCTGAGTCCAGCCTGTACTTCCCCAGTAGGGTGTGAAGGCTGAGAAGGAAGTCGCCGTAGACACCACCCGGCCTCCTTCTGTTACTCTGGATAAGGAACCCAGGCCTACGTAGTGGTCCACGGCCACCCAGAGAGTTAATTAATTAATTGATGGGCAGACTGCCTGAGCCTATGTAAACGCCGCTCTGCTGACCCCTAGATAGCGGCTGTAGTCTGCTGAGGAGGGAGCCGGCTTGGCTGGGGTCCCTCCACATGCTTTCCCAGGGGTCCTCGTGCTGGCGGGCTCCTCTTGGGGCCGCCTGACTTGGCTTAGGGAATCCAGATGTCTACACTGCACAAGCCAGCTGGATTTTCCCATGTCGTGGTTCCCAGCACCGGGGCCATCAATCAGCCGCCCCGGCCGAGGGGGCAGGGAAGGAATTCCCAGCATCCTGGTGCACTCTCCAGCTGCTGAGTTTATGGCCAGGGCCCATCCCTCCAGCGCCCCGGATGTGAGCCTTCCAGCTGGGCAGGGGCTAGCAGCTGAAGCCACAGCTTGCCACCTTCTGCCTGCATATGGGTCTGTGCTCTCTGGAACCAAATGTTGTGCGGCTCAGACAGTTTGACATATTGTGCTGGGTGTGGGTGTCAGCGACCCTGGGGGACGTGTCAGTGTGGGGGCCGACTCAGTGGGATTCCTTTTGAGAAAAACAGGCAGGCTGTTTGTAGTTGGGATTGCACTGGGAATCCTGGATGGGTTTTTCTGGGAGCTCATTTTTGGGGCTCCCTGAGGAATCCTGCGGCACATGGGGAAGTATGAAGGTTTTGGAATCGTACAGCCTTGGAGTGGCATGGGGTGGTTGGGGGATAGTTGTGTCCTAGCTTTGGTGATTTTGGGCTGTGTGACCCCGGTATTTACCTCTCAGAAGCTGTCTCTGGTTAAGTGGGAACAAGGAGCTGTGTTTGATGTGGCATTGTGTGAAATGAGATAATTAATGGGAAACACTTAAGACATTGGCTAGCGCAGAAAAAAGTACTCAATAAATTGAAATCGTTGTTGTTACCTCTTGATTCTGGAGGCTGACATCAATCCAGACTGAGTCGGATTGATTTAGACCCATGGAACTGTCCCCTTCTTCTCTGGCTGCTCCTCAGGCCTCTCGGGGTTCGCTGCCATGACAACGGGAGAGGAGTGGAAGGACGGGGTGCTTGGCTGCAGGGACACCGCGTGGCCAGCCGGCGCCACCTCCAGTGGGGGTGATGCCTGATTAACGGTCCACTGGCCTTTTCTCCTCTCCTCTCTGGCCACCCCCGATGGGATGGAGCCGCCCTGCCCGCGTGTGCCAGACCCTGTTGGTGGGCACAGTCACTGGTGCCACCGAGTCTTACCACAACACTGGGGCTGCAGGGGAGCTCGGGCGAGGAATTCCAGACTCCCCTGTGGATGGCAGATGGGCAATGGACCCCCGAAGGGCACGCAGGATGGCGAGGAGCTCACCCAGCTGGGCCTTGCATCAGGGTTTCCTGCCCATATTGTTTCTACCTCGCTGTTACTGTCTGTCTGTCATGCTTTGAACCCCCCACTCCCACCCCAGTTCCCGCGCGGTGCCACTGTCGAGCCCGGACACCGCCCGGGTGGCGAGGCCCCGGGCGCCCTGCCCTTCCACATGGCTCCATGCGACCTTCCAAAGTGCACTTGCGGGCAGAGTCCGCTCCCTGCTGCCCTGGGCTTGGGTCTTTCTGGCCTCCAGAAGCCTGAGAAGCGAGAGCCAGCAACTCTGAGTTGGCCACGCCCCTCGCGCGCTCTGCTAGCTGCCGTTCATTCCAGCCTCACGTTCTCCCGCGCTCCGTGCTTTATCTCTGCCTGTCCCTCGGCTCAGAGTGGCTCCCTTTGCGTTTCAGCTGCAGCTGCGAAGCCCACTCCCATCCTGCAGTTTTGGAGGTCTTTCTTCCTGAAGTTTCCTGGAGGCCCTCCATGGAGGCTGGTTCTCATTGGGCAGGGCTTTCTGGGTCCTCAGCTGTGTGCCCCGTTGTCACCTGTCTTCTGTCCTAGCCTCACCCTTCCCAGGCCATGTGCAGCTAGATGGCCCTGGCCCTGCCCCGTGCACCCGGGCACACACAGCAGCTGTGAGATGCGGCTCGCTAGCAGCAGGGCTGGGATGGTCAGGGGCGGGCAGTGGGCCTCTCGCTTCCTCGCCTCCAGCGTGGGCTGCAGCCTCTCTCCAGGGGCCTCACTGACCTCACCCGACCTTCATCAGGGCTGTTTTCTCCTTCACTTGGATCAGGCTGTGAAAAACAGGAAGACTCATTAAAAGACCGAGCCTTTTGAGCCAGCAAGTGATGGCTGATTCTTTTTGCAGACACCAGAAGCTTTATGCGTGGTGGCGGAGGGGCTTTTCCTGCTGGTCCCAGGAGAAGCTCCTCCACTTCCTGGAACCCTGCCAGGCTCCACGCCCACACCCTTCTCTCACCCTCCTTTCCCTTTCATGGGGGGGGGGGTATCTCCACATCTGTGTTTGGGGCCTTGGTTGCATCCAGAACCTTCTCTGGGAGATCACCCCATTCCTTCCTGTTCAAAGTGTGGCCCACGGTCCGGCTGTATTGGAAGTTTGTTATTGATGTCACTGCCAGGTCCCTTTCCAGCTCACTGCTGATTCACAATCTGCCCCTAAAAAGATCCCCAGAGAGATTTGCTGCATGCTAAAGTTTGGCAGGAGCTGAGCTAATCCACATGATGGTGTGTAGCCTGTAATCCCAGCACTTGGAAGGCTGAGGCAGGAGGATCTCTGTGAGTCCTAGGCCAGTTGTTTTTTGACCTTGGAGAGAGAGACGGAGAGAGAGACAGACAGACAGACAGACAGACAGACAGACAGACAGACAGAGACAGAGAGACAGACAGAGACAGACAGAGACAAAGAGACAGACAGAGACAAAGAGACAGAGAGAGAGAGAGAGAGAGAGAGAGAGAGAGAGAGAGAGAGAGAGAGTATGAGTGAGCTCTGGGGAGGGATTGCCCTGTGGACTAGTGGCAAGGTTAATTTGTTTTAACAGATGCTTAGTGGGAAAGCAGTCACGTAGCCTCCGCGCCAAGCCCTGTGGGCGAAGTTTTCAGTGGGGTCTCTAGTTCCTGCACCCTTCAGTAGAAACAAGTTCGCTTGTCATTAACGGCATGGAAGGGGTCCCTGATAAAGGGAGGGCTGACTTCAAGTGACCTAAACCTTGGCGAGGGAGCCATCCCAGATACGCAACAGTGCGGAGCCAGCCCTGGCTGCCCTCTCGGGACGTCTGGTGGCGGTTTTCGTCTCCGAGGCTGGTGGTTCTGCTCTGTCCAGGGTGGGCCACCCTCTGAGCATCCCTGCGTCTTTTACCTCCTGAGATCTGATCTCTGCGGAGGGAGCCGCTGCCTCTTCCTGAGGGGCCTTGTTACTGAGCTGACATTTTCTCAGGGCGCCTTTCTTTCTGAGGAAGGCTCTGAGTCTTCCTCTGCTCATCGGCACAGGCCGTGGGGGAGAGCCGCCCTCTCGTCTGGAGCCCGCAGGTGCGCCTGCGTTAGTCCTGGCAGCTTTATCATTTCTCAGAGCTCATCGCTTCTGGTAGCCTGATAGCTTTCTCTGCTGTGGGGAGAGATGGAGTTTAGGGTTCCCTGTGTGGAAGAAATCCCACACGACCGTGTGCCTACAATGGAAATGCCTTTGCTTCTGGAAAAAAGATGTGTCTGCCATCATTCCAAAATAGCACGTGGCAGTGCTGCTCTGCAGAGGCGGCTCGCGGTGCCAGAAAGTCCCGTCGTCCCCTTGCTAACTTTGTCGTCCATGTCAGACTCACTTGTCGTCTTTGTGCTACGGTACTGAGCTGTCCTAAGGGAGAGGAGAGAGAAGCCTACTTCCGGCAGGCAGCTTTCTTCTGGGACAGTCAGAATCAGGAGCTGGGATTTCCCCTGTTCCTTCCATTTCTGACTTGCTTGCTTTTAGAATAAGACTGTCCTCAGTAATATGAAGAAGCTCGTTGCTTTGTTGATTTTTCCTGTGTGCCATGTCTTCTAACATCAATAGTAGGGATTATTTCATCGATTGAGCCCTGCAGGGCTCGGTGCAGGTGGCGGCCCACGGCATGAAGACACTGAATGACTGACTTAGGCGGAGGTGGGAGGAGCTGGACTCGAGCTCGCTTCTAGGGTGAGGGGGCCCCTCTGGGTTTCAGACTGAGGTAGCAGACCCATTTTTTGTCTCCAATACGTCTTTCACTTGTACACTAGTGTTTAAGTCATGTATTTTTTTTTCCTGAAAATAGTCCTAAACACAGATACTTAAGGCAGTAAGTGAATTGTCCCCCCTGCAGTCTAGCTTGACAGCTCTGCTGGCTCTGTTTTGGGGCCTCCCATGGGGTGCGTGGGGTGGGACGTGCCCGTGTGGCCCTGATGTGCCAGTGCCATACTTCGGTGGCTAGAAAGCTGGCCCCAGCTGGCCGCCTGGCGTGGCTGGGCCTCTTTGCTCTCCATGTGGCCTCACTCCATGCCCTGTGCGTCAGATGCCACAGTAGCTTGGAGCTTCCAGAACGCAGAGCAGAAGCTGCCAGGCCCTCTTAGGCGAGGCCTGGCAATGGCCTGGCCTCCTTTCTGCCGCCTTCCTTGGGTTTGTGGGGTCCCAGATTTGCAGACATCTCATCAATGGGACTGCTGTGGTGCATGCTCGTGGTGTCATCATGGACCTGGAGGGTGGCCATGGGCAGAAGCCTGGTGTCCCCCCTTTCAGCTCTACAGCATTAGGTAAGTGACGTAAACATCTCTCAGCACCAGTGTTTTCCCCATAGAGGAGGGACGTGTAACATCCCTAATAGTGAAGGTGCCTCACGCCTCAGGCACTGTCCTAAGCATGTTCTATTTCTTTTCTTTTAATATCTTTGAGACAGGGTCTCCCTATGTACTTCAGGCTGGCCTTGAACTCACTTTGTGGCCCAGGTTGGCCTTGAACTCACAGTGCTCCTCCTGCCTCAGCCTCCCAAGTGCTGGGATTACAGGCCTGCATCACCATACCTGGCAGCATTTTCTATCTAAGGCCTCCTTTAATCTTCTGTCACCCTAGGAGGTACTTACTCAGCATGTCCTACCCAGTTTACAGGCAGAAAAGCTCAGACACACGGGGTGGCATCTCCTGTCCAGGGTCACTAGGTAGCGGGGGCTGGTGGAGGGCTTTGAACCCCAGTGCTGGCCTTTCCCCGAGTGTTACGTCCTGGGGGTGGTGAGACATCGCCATAGGCTGGGAAGCGCTTGGCGCTAGATGTAGAGTGACCCCAGTGCCTGGGGTTACAGTGAGTTCCTACTCGCGGTGTCCACAGCCTCGGAGAGATATAGTGGCCACAGTCACCTGTCACTGCCGGCTACGGCCAGGGCAAGCCGCTGGCTTCCACCTGTCTTCCCTGGTTCTAGGGGCGACTGCTGTTTCAGGCATGTGTGCCCAGCTGGAGCTGAGCTGCACCCCCACCGGCTCCCTGCCCTGCCCAGGGATTTCCCACTCCTCTTCAGGGCCACAGCCTGGGACTGACACCCGCCCCAGCTCATGGACGCAGATACAGGGCTAGGACTCGGGAGCTGCTGTTGCCTTAAGGCCAGGTGCCGGGGACAACTGTCACCCCAGCATTCTGGAAGGGGAGCAGGGGGTCGTAAGTTCAAACCCAGTATGGGCAACTGGGGGACTTAGGGAGACCCTGTTTCAAAATAAAAAAAAAATTAAAAAGCGCTAGGGATGTAGCTCAGGGTAAGAGCCTGGACTATCAGGAAAAGAAGTCTCCCGGGAGCGGGACTCCGGGAGTGAGAACCGCAGCCTGCCTGAACCAAGGCTTCACACCTCCCCCACCGCCTCCCGCCCCGGGCTGGGCAGCTTCCTGACATTATGAATCTGTTTGTGTATCTGCTTCCCCTCGCGGCCTCCCACCTCACTCATCAGGGCTTTCTGACTTCTGTGACTCTTTGTTGGTGTTATTGTTTGCGTAGAGTCAAGACAGTCTTTCCGCCACTTACATCTGCCTGAGGATGCGTGTGGCTGAAGTTGAAACAACCTGGAGTTATTTTTGATTCCTCTCTGCTGCTCTCTTGATATCCCGGGTGTCAGCAAGTGCGCTGCTGTCCTTCCAGATGCGCCCTCAGGTTCCCCAACCCACAGGTGACCGGACGCCTGGAAGGACACCTGTGTCCAGGTGCGTGCAGAGGCCCCCCCACCCCCCCGGCACACCAGCTTACGTTCCTTCTCATCTTTTGGGCATTTGCGCACAGCATCTGGAAGGGCCTTTGCCACGTGCAGTGTGTCCCGGCACCTGGAGCCACATGGTCAGTGTGTCGTCTGGCCTCTAAGTATCCTTTGGATGTTTATTTTTAAAATTTTTTTTCCTTGTGTACTTTTTCTTTTTCTTTTTTCCCATAATTTTATTGACAAAAAAAAAGCAATGAAACAGTTTCAAACCAAATTGGTAGGACAGTTTTAATAATTAACACATTGCATACATTCTTCCTAGTGGTTAATTGCTGTACAAGATGTGGACATGATATCCTATTTATAAACACCATTAGAACAAATCCCTCTATTCATTAAGAGAATGTAACTGTATATCTATCCTAACCACTTCGAAAACACAGATACAAAACGGACATTCATCTGTATACCCTTTTTTGTTAAGTTCCGTTATTTGAATATTATAGGTGTGTAAACTCAGCAAAATATTCTAAAAGAGTCCAGTAGCCCATAATAGTATTGGGTCTTCCGCTTGACTGGCAATGTCAGAAATTGTTGACCTGAGTCCCCCACAGCTCAACCTAACAGCGTGGCTTTACTTCTTATATTTCGTTTTTATACCATCCTTTGGATGTTTAAACCGAACACATTACAACAGTAAAAGATCCACAGCAGATAACTTGCCTCCAGATAGCCTCCTTTGCTTGGAGCCTACCCATTCTGGCCGTCTCGCCACTGTCCGCAGCAGCTCTGAGTCCTCCCTTCTGAGTGTTTTTAGTTGTGTTGTCCTTGCTGCTTTGATATCCTGAGTAGACCCAAAACGTTTCCCTTTCACGACTTTGCAGAAGAGTTGGAAGGTGCACAGTGGCAGACCCGGAAATAAGGACACCCCGCGCTTTGACGAGCTGCCTTTCTGTCAGGTGGCGCTCGGCAGTAGCATTCACCGCAATTCTGGATCCTGACTCAGAAGACATTTATGAAAGAGGGCTCCGGAGCTGCTGTAGAAAGCGACAAGAACACTCCAAAGCCAGGGGGAGGATGGTGAGGAGGATTTGTGGCCGTGTGTGCTTTACTGTAATGCGCTGCTAAAATGTAAACGCTCACCATACATGCTGATTCCTTCTCATAGTTGAATGATAAAGCAGCGACTGCCAGGTGCAGTGGTGCACGCCTGCAAACCCAGCACTTGGGAGGCTGAGGCAGGAGGATTACAGTGAGTCTGATGCCAGCCTGGGCTACCAAGTGAGCTCAAGCCCAGCCTGAAGTGGACAGTGAAAGCCTGCCTCAAAAAGATAAAAATAAGCAAAGCCATACTACCGCTTCACATGGCTGTGCGCCTCTCGGCCAGAGTTGTCCTGTGTCAACCATTTCAACAGCTTTGGGTGTTAATTGTTGTGTCCAGCACCTTGTTTGAATACTGGTACAGAGGCGGGGTGGTGGTCAGTTTTGTGAAAATCAGCCAAATTAGGTGCCTTGTGGAATGTCATGATGTGTGTTCTGACGAGTTTATGTGTGAAGCTGAAAGCTGGGGAACACGCACTAATATGCCTTTTCTTATAACCCTTTTTTATTTTATTCCTTTATGATCTCTGCCCCCGTGTTGAGTGGTTTGGGGAGATGGCCAGGGACACAATATGGCCAATATTTTTTTTTCCTTCAGGAAGTCTCTTAGCCATTGTCCAATGGCTGAGCTGTCCTGGCGGCTGTGACTTCTGTTTGTTTGTAAGTCTCTTTGAGACAGGGTCTTACTATGCAGTGCAGGCTGGTCTTGGGCTCACTTTGTAACCCAGGCTGGCCTCGAACTCACAGTGATCGTCCTGCCTCAGCCTCCTGAGTGCTGGGATTACAGGTGTGTGCCACCATGCCTGACCCAGCAGTGACCTCTGGCGACGTTCTAAACTCTGCTGCACTAACCCTTTAGCTTGGTAATCTTCTCCCCCCTCTTATCACAAGACACATTTTCAGCAAGGGGCTTCGTTTCCTTCCTGCATGTCACGCTGTATAACTGTTTACTTGTTCCAGGCACTTTTGATCTTGGCTGAAATGGCTCCAGATCAGGGTTGTGAATGCTTTAATTTTAAAGCAGCTCAACCGTAGAAATGAAAAAGAGAGAAAGGAAACAAGGGAGGCATTAAAAAATGAAGGGGTGACTGTTAAGAGATAAAATCCGAAAGAGGCTTTGAGAACAAGCCCCCTCACGGTGCCTTCACGGTGTGGCTTAGCCAAGTGGAGAGATCTGAGAGGGAGGCTGCAGCTTCTCTCGGTTGTTTTCTGTGACTGCGAAGCTGCTGCTAAGCGGGAGGGGTCAGGCGTGGAGGAAGAGAGGCAGAGAGCCTGGAGGGCCTGGGAGGAGCTGCGAGCGAGCGCACCGAGACACTACCTCGGGCCTGGAAACACAGCAGAAAGTTCTAAGCTTTCAGGAGAATTACATTGCAGGGAAAGCGTGCAGTTAGAATGCTCTCTAACTACTGAGGCCTCAGGCGCATTTCAGGCTGGGGACCTTGTGCCTGAAGGGGCCTGATTATGAGGGGAGCAACCCTCACCTCGGAACCCCAGGCCTTCCAAGTGCTCTGTCACCAGGATCTCAGAGGCGCTCTGGGCAGCAAGCACAGTGTACGCGGGCCCCCCTTTCTGAGCAAGGGTTTCCATGTGCTCTTGTTTTAGCCATGTGTCAACAGTGCACATCGGGTGTGTGCAGAGTGGGGTGGGGTGGGCGGAGGCGAAGACACTTTCCTTTTGAGTTTCTGGGTCACTGGGCCACGAGGACACTGAGTACTTGGTCCTGGCCAGTCTTGAGCTTGGAGCCTGCTGTGGTGACGGAGTAGGACAAGGGTTGAGGGAGAATGAGTTAGGTACTAAGTGACTGCAGACTGTGGAGAGAACGGTGGAGCTGAGCAAAGCCTGCCCTCTGCCCGTGGGTGCACAGGCCTGGGTCCTGGCCAGTGGAATACAGCAGAATTGATGGAGAATCCTTTCAGCTTTGGCTGCTCCTAAACTCCTTGAGATCCTTCCACTGAAGGACCCTGTGGACTCAGGGATGGACGGAACCACATAGCGCAGGATCCTGTGTCCCTGAGAAACCCTGTGGAGCAGAGCCCTTGACATGCACCCAGCTGGGACATGTGCAAGAAATCAGCCTTTATTGCATGAAAACTCTAGTAAACAAGAGCTTAATCTGTTGAGATTGGGGGACCATCTGTTGCCATGATTGGCCTACCTGGACCAGCCATCAGAGCCTTGAGTCATTGGGTGTGTGGGTTTCCTCTCTTGCCCTCTGACCTCCTTCCACGGAGCCCAGTTAACCTTTCCTCTATAAGCTTCTCATCCGTGGTCCCGCTAACTGAGGAATGAAAATGTTAAAAAACTACTTGGTTCTGTACCAAACACACAGGCTCTTTTTTTGTCATTCACTACCGTAGGGCAGTGATTTGCATGATGCTGACATTGCATGAGGCATGTAAATAGCCTGGAGAGAACCTTATAGTTAGAGTATAAGGGAGGAGGGGCGTAGCTCATGTCGAGCGATGCACCATTTTATGGAAAAGACTTGAACATCCACCGGTTTGGTATGCACAGAGGCCCTGGAACATATGGGGCCTATCACCCTTGGACACCAAGGGGCAGCTGTAATTGTAAGGAAGCCCAGGGGCTAAGAGCTTATTTCTCACTGACAGTGGAACTCCCCACCCCCAATTTCTCCTATTGCTCTGATCACCAGAATCCAGTCAGTCACCAAGTATCACTGTCTCAGCTACTTAACTAGCTGTCCAACTTTATCACCTGTCTGCATCTTGTTTATGTCGTGGTTAGAATAAATTGGGTTAATCTACTCAGAGTGCTTAAATAGCTGACACACAATGAGTGCTCAGTGAACGTTAGCAGCACCAGCAGCACCACTCCCACCATCGCCACAGTTTGCTAGTTATGTGGTTGGCATTAGGAACAGCACTAAATGAAACACACAAGGCCTAGTCTTCTGTGATACTGTATAGTCTGTATAAATATTTAGAGAGAAAGGTTTCCCTTCCCTCCAGCCTACTCCAGAAAATGCTAATTATAGTCGGGGATGTTCTTTGTTTATCTGGATGTCGTGAGTCAGTATCTGTGTTCCCTTTGGCGGCTCGATTCTGTGAGTGAGGCTTTTGCCTGTACCCCGCGGCAGGTGGAGTGGGAGACACAGAGGGACGCTAAGTCCCTCTTGGGAGGAATCACTTCCGGTTCGGGTGGACTTCCTGTTGAGCACCACTTCCTACTTACTTAGAGTACTGCAATGAACATGGCTGCTTCGGTCCCTGGGGAAGAACACCTGCCTCCTTATGCTGTGCCTGTCCTCAGGCTTCACCGTCCACTCATCTCACTTCTGACCACATGCGGGCAACATTTGCAAGACCCAGGAGGTTCTGAATGCTTTCACTTCTTTATTAGCCTTTGAGGATAGGAATGAAGTTTATCCCAGGAGTGTCCTTGTCAGCCCCCACACCGTTCACTCAGGCACCCGGGTTGCCTGTCCACCTCAGTTGGTGTCCTTTTGCCCCCACTGCTGGCTTGGGCCATCTCCCTGGCGCGTGCCCCCAAGGATGCTAATTAGCTAGGCGTACCCACTTGCCTTGGCATGTTTTAGGGATGACGCAAACTGCAAACAGCAACATGTATAAAACATATGTTCTTGTCTTTGTGTAATTTCAGATACCAAAATATGCCTACACACAGGGGCTCTGCGTATAGACACACGCATATTCCTTTTTGCCTGGTAGAAAAGGCTTCTCCAATGTTTCGTCTACTCCCACACACCCCTCCCCGGCTGGCACGGCTCCTGATCATTTCCATCTTCTCCCTCCCCACGGACCTTTGGTGCATGTGTTTTGGCATGCGTCCTTTTGGTTCCACCTAGTTCCTTTCTGTCTCTCTTTCCTTCCCTCCCCCGCTCTACCTCCTCTTCACAACTCTTAAGAAAATATATTAAACTATATGCTCTTTATTATTAATGTACATTTATGAAAAATTCTTCAAAGTTACAAAAGAGGATGGTTATAAAATCAGCTTCATACAAAGGTTGGCGTCTTCCCTCGAGACCCTCCCCACCCTCAACCCTCCCACAGCCAGGCATCAGCACTGGGCAGGAGACCCTTAGAAAAGCCAAGAGCTCTTTGGGTCTAGCTCTCCAACAGGTGCTCTGGCAGATGCGGTGGTGGCTTACAAGAGGACCTTGTGACTTCTCTCCCTGGCTTCCCTTCTGCCTTCTTCTGGGATGGGGGAGAGCAGACAAACTTCTCTAGCTTTGGAAGATGCCTTCTGAGGAATCAACAATGACAGCTCCTGATGTGGGCTAGCACTGGACTGGAAGGCAAGGAGAAAGCTTCATGGAGAAGCGGGGCTGTGAGTGTCTCCGATGGTTGAAGCAAAATGCCTAGCTTGGTCTGTTTAGCCTCAGATGTTCGTGTCCTTGAAAGGGGCCGTGGAACTCTATAGTACTTCTGGGGACCTGTACCTGCAAGGTTCCCTGGGGATCCTGTGAGAATGGAAAGAGATGAGAGCTGGGGGCACCAGAGACAACTTGTCCGGAGAGCTGTGGTACACATGGGGGCTCTTTCCAAACAGCAGTTCTTCGGCACACCTTGGCCACCACAGCCCCAGCTCTGCCGGCTGGCTAAGGTCTCCTGTCCTTGGGTGCAGCATGAAGGAAACTTGGGGAGGTGGGCACATCTTGGAGGGGGCAGGCAGAGGTGGAGGGAGGCAGGGACAGCTCAGTTCCTCCTGAGGACGCCTGTGCTGCAGAGCTTTTCTTTTTCTATTTTCTGAGCAGCCAGGCCACCCCAAGCTCGGCAGGCTTCTGTCTGTAGGTACAGAGCACACCACGCAAGCGTCGGATGGCTGAGTGGACTGCATCAGAGATCAGCCAAGTTGCAGAGAGATCTTCCCCAAGCCAGTAAATAACCCACAGAAATGGAACCTCAGCGACACACTGGGACTCAGAGATGTCCCATCTCACATGTGTCAGCTAGGGGGAGCACACACGGTAAACTCCCGTGGAGACACCAAAATGGCTCTGTGGTGCCCATGCAGACTTGACTTCGAGAAGCTGAGCTCTGACAGACTGAAGAAGGTGGTGGTGGTGGTGGTGGTGAGGAATTCCTTGTCAGGAGGGAGGTTTAGTATTCCCCTAACTGTGCATGATTAACCAGGAACTTTCTAGCAGCTAGAGATGCATACAACTCCTCAGAAACCTTTGCTGTTTTGTGGAGACCAAATTGTCCCACCGTAAAGGACCTTTGATGGCAAGGGGTTTTGGTGTCTTACCTGCTTCTAGCTCTCTGCACAAAAAAGGTGAAGAAAGTACATGTCTTAAAATGCATGAAGTGTGTTTTGTCAGAACAGTCATTCCTGGGAGAGCATCCTGGATGGACGGGGCCTTCCTCTAGCAGAAGCTTAGCTACTGTGTCTGGACTACTACTTCTGAATGCCCTTGTGCAGATACTTCCGGCTCCAACTGGACTGGTGGACTGCGGCTTGAGGCCGCCACCTTTGGCCATGTCTGGGCCTTGGTCTGCTTCAGAGTCACAAGAGCAGGGCTCTGGCCCTAGTTCCGGGGACAAAGAGTTGAGGTTTCTGGGGGGTGTTTTTAGAGGACTAGCTCAGTGCAGATGGCGTGTGAGGGGGTTCTTTGATGACGACACCCCATCCTTCATTCATTTCTTTGCTAACGAAGGAGAGGTCAATGGCAGCCCTTGGGGGCTCAGAACAAGAGAGAAGCTGCTGCTCTCAGACTGCCCGGCCTCGCAGACTCCGGTGACAGTGTCCTGTGAGGTGCGATGAAGGACACAGCGAGAGCTGTCACCGAGAGCTGGCCACCGGAATCATGATGGCGCGTCCTCTTCCACCTATTCACTCGACCTGGCACCGGGTGCTTCTGGCTCTTCTCAGAGTGGAAATGACCATGAAAGGGAAGCATTTTTAGTAGACTGAGGACATCAAGGCAGCCAAGACAGCATAACTAGAGACACTCCCGAAAGAGGCCTTCGAGAGATGTTCCCGAGGGTGGCAAGGATGACGGAATAAGTGTGTTTGAAGCGAAGTGGAAGGAGATTCGTGGCCACGTGTCTTTTATTGTGATAAAAGCCTAGACACTGCCCACACGGTGTGTCAATACCTCGCCAAGTGCAGCTTGTCCACAGCAAGCTCAGCCCTGCCTCTGAGCAGCATTTCACTCCCCGGGACTGGAGGATTCCTGGCCACTGAATCTTGGGCCTCTGTGCTCAACCCCTAGCACCGGGCTGGGGCTGAGCCTGACCCTGCCCTGAGGAGAGGTGGGCTCTATGTCAGGGCTGCCGCTATTCCATCTGCCTCCCACATGCAGTAGAGAAAAGCCCGGGAGAGGTATGGGAAAGGCCTTCCTGACCTGTCCTGGGCTGAGCCACCCAGGGACGGTGTCGATGGAGGTGAAGATGACAACGATGACAGTAATTGTGCTTTGTGCTGTTGCCTGGCTTGTTGGCGGAAAGATTTGTGCAGTTTCCCTGACTAGGGATGCCAGAGTCCTTCTTTGAGGGTCCCCCAGATGAGCTGGGATACAGTGGTACTTGGCTACCTACTGCTGAGCCCTCTGTGAAGTGGGGATCATAGAAGAAATCCTGGTGCTGTAGGGTTTCAATGACAACGGCAACATTGCCCAGAGGGTGCTGGCCCTCCGGGGCCCACATCGCCAGGTCTGAAATTGGAATTTATGTGGCTTTTGAGGGATGGTGGTGCTCCCCAGCAAAGGGATCTGACTTCATCTGATTTTTTTTGAGACGGGGTCTCGCTATGCAGTTCAGGCTGGCCTCGAGCTCACCTCGTAGCCCAAGCTGGTCTTGAAATCACAACGATCCTCCTGCCTCCGCCTCCAGAGCGTAGGGATGACAGGCGTGCAGCCCTGCTCCCAGCCCCACCTGATGCTGAAGTAGCAGTGGCCTTAGCTCTGAGCCTGGGCCTCTTCACCTGCGAAGCCGGAGCGGCGGCGCTCGCCTCTGAAGATGAGCTCAGGAAGGGACTGTTGGGAGTACAAGCATCACAGTGGTGATATTTGGAAGAGCTCAGGGACGATGGGCTGCTTTGAAAAAGACACAAGCCTGTCCAAGGCCATGGCTGAGGTGGGTTCCTCCTGCTCCAGCCCCAGGTGCTGCCATGCTGTGGGTTTGTGACCCCGGGAGTCCCCAAGGCTAGGCAGAGTGGCACGGCCAGAGCAGGGAGGACGGGTGCTGCCCAGGAGGTGGGAGCCTTATCAGCCCCAGGGCAGCGCTGGCAGCCACGAGGACGATGGCTGGTGCTGGAGGGGCACTCAGGGCTCTGTGCAGCCCCCCTCCTGGCTCTGGCCACTTGCAAAGCAGGTGGCCCAGCCCACAAGCACTCCACACTTGTCCTTCCTGATTCTGAGACACCCAGGTGAGGTCCTTGCCTTGGGTGGCTGTAACTGCGCTCAGAGTCCCGGCAGGTGGGCACAATGGGACGATTCCAAGTCTCTGTCCCCTCCTGGAAGTGGTGCCTGGGGCAGGGCCAGTGTGCTCCGCCTTAGGTTCCCAGTTCCTAGCACAGTGTCCGGAATAGTAAGGAGGTGCTCACACTATGTAGCGTCCTGATCTTGCTTGAACCACCACAGAGGTGGCCGGGGTACCTGGGCCCGAGAGGGCAGCCAGGGAGGGGTTGCACGCCTCCGTCAGATCTCTTCCTCCTCGCTGGCCTTGCTCCACCGGTGGCAGCAGTTGGCTGTGATGCCTAGCAGGAAGTTGGTGGCCACAGAAGCGATAGACACGACGAAGCCCACGAATGCAATGAAGAGGTAATCATCCAGCGTCAGCGTGAGGTGGCAGGCTTTGAAGCTCTCCTCCGTGAGTGAGAAGAGGGGGGCGCCCTCAACTTCAGGGGGGCCCCGGCACTCAGCCAGCTGGGAGTCTACAACACAGAACCAGGAAGTTGAGGAGGAGGCAGGTAGGGGCATCCCCACCCCCCAGGAGAAAGGAAGCCACCAGTTTCTTCTGCATGCCAAAAATTTCCTGATCTTCTTTGGTCTCCCCAACAGCCCTAAAGGCATTTTTTATCCTTACTTTTATGGATGTGAAAAAAAAAATTCACTGCTTGGGGAGTTCAAGCATTTGCTGAAATTCCTACAGCTACTGGCCATGATGGCCCTGGGCTCGTGGAGCCTTGGACACTGGGGAGACGCTGTCATTTCTTAGAATGGTCAGCCTTGCGCCAGGCCTTGGGTGACTACCTCCATTCTGCAGAGTGAGGCTTTCACACTTCCATCCTTCTGCGTTCCCTTCCCCCACAGGACAGAAGCCAGGGTCCTCGCTGCCTCTCGCACTTGTCTTAAGGTGGGAAGGAACTGTCTCTCTGTCCCTTGTGAGGGGCTTTTTTCCTGAGGGGTCTCTTCACAGTCCAGGACCTCACATCTGCTGGGACTTCCCTCAGTATCGTTTACATGTGGGGCTTCTCTTTACGAATCTACATAAAGTAACAACCCTGCTTCACAGTCCTGAGACTCCCATCCTACCAACTCTGCTTCATTTGGCTGCAAGTCATTCATCACAACCTGACAGTTCCTATTTATTGTGTGTCTCCTCCGCCTGGACGTAAGGAACACTATCCCGCCCACGGTGAGTGCTCAAGTGACCTTTGCTGGGTGAATAGAGGACTCTGCCTCAATGCCCAGCCTTTCTGCTGACCAGCGTGGTTCCCAGACACACTGAGCACGAGGTCGGGAGCACCAGATCACCTCAGACACCTCACTCTAGCTGCACAGTTCTCGGGCCTGTCACCTGTCACCTAGTGCTTGCTTTCTTTGCCCGCCAGATGAGGACAGTGTTGGAATCTCCTTCCTGGAGTTATGGGAGGAATCAGTGAATCAGGTCCATGAAGGGTGTGTGTGAGGGGCAAGCGAGCGTGAGGTGCTGGCCTCTGGGACGCTGGCCTCTCTGGGCCTCACTGGAGGGGCCACCCTTTCCTTTTCTGTTCTCTCCCGCATGGAGGCCCCGCAGCCTCCTTCCACGGCCTGCTTTCAAGGAATGTGTGACGCTGTCTGTGTTCTCATCTCACTGTTCTTAGAGGTCGGAGCAAGGGGCAGCTGGCCAGGCAGCTGCCGCATCTTGGTTCAGGGGCACCTGCCTCCTGCGAGTTTTCTCCCCTTTCTGGTTCTCAGGCCTCAGAAGAGGAGATGACTCAACCTAAGTTTTCTCAGGGTAGGCAGATGCTCTGGGTTGATTCTGAAAGTTTTCTGGGTAAAGAACAGGAAGATGGACTGGAATCGGTCCTGGTGACCAGCACATGAGATCAGGGTCCAGCTTGGGACAGTCCGCACTGTTGGCAGTGTGCTAAGACCCCAGGGCACTGCGTCTGGAGCTGTCCCCTCAGGGGCTGTCCCCTGGGACCTGGAAGCCACTGAGCTGGAGCCTAACGAGCACCTGAGTTGAATGGGGGACATGGGCCAGTCAGAGGGGACGTGGAGGACCACGCAGGGCGCGGCGGAGCAGCACGTGGATCCTGAAGTCAGACTATCCTAAGAACACCCTCAATAGTTCTGTGCTGCGTTTTCGCCTGCATCATGGGCGACAGAGAGATCCCAGTAGACCGGTCATGGAGAAACACCACGAGGGGAAATGTCACCAGCTCCCTCTGTTCTTTGTGCCCAGGAGGACAGCTGACGAGTGTGGCATGTTATGGAATTGGGTCCCGTCCCTGCGTGGTCTGCCTGCTTTTTCTCCATGGGTCTGTGGCTATCTCTGTCCTTCTCAGGGATGCAGGAGTCCCACCTGTTCTGATGAGTGAGGGGCATTGGGCCTGTCCTGCTTGCTGGGGTCTGGGCTTCCCCAGGACAGTGGGGAGGCGCTGGAGAGAGCTGGGCACCCGAGCCCTTCCACACAGGAAGTCTGCAGCACACAGGACATAGGACTTGGGACACAGGACAGCTTGGGCTGCAAAGGCTGAGCTGGCAGTGACGGCTCCAGCAGCCTCCCTCCTGCCTCCAGCCTCGCCCCATCTCAGCCCCCAGCTATTTTGGTCGCAGAGAATGTCCTCCCACGGCTCCGTGGAGACACTGGAATCGTGACCCACAGCGCCCCCAGACTATTTTGGTCTTAGGCTCCCCCTCAGCCCTCCTCTCTCTCCTACTTCATGGGGAGCATACCGAGCCCAGGCTGGGGAAGAGCCCTGGGACGGGACTGGTGACTCCTGTGGGTCTGCAGCTGGGTATGTGGGCCAAGGCTTAGCATGTCCCGTGGGAGCTGGTGGCCAGGCCACTGCCACACTTTGCTTCTGGGCCAGGCTGGGCCCCATAAGTCTATTGGACCTGTGCTCCTCAGGACCCTGCAGTTGGGACTGGCTGCTTAGACTGCAGCAGCCTGGCCCTGCCTTGGCCACATGGCCCACACGTACCCAGATAGCCCTTGCTGGAGTCCTTGGCCAGCCCCAAACTCAGGACCTAACTCTGATACTTCAGCTGTGGGTCAAGGTTCCAAATCTCTCTGTGCCTCAGTTTCCTCCTCAGTAGCGTAGCAGCTCCACTGATGCTTTGCGAGGGTATGCTGGGCTTAAATGCGTAATGTGCTTAGAGCAGGGCGTGGTAGGTAGGAAGTACTAAAATAAACAGTGACTCTCACTTACTCTTTTTAGAGTGTGTTCGTAGCACGCAACACTTCAAAGGCAGCTGGGTAGAGTAGACTGAGGCTTAGAAGTCAAATAAACCCTGATTTTGGCCCTATTACTTTCTAAGCGAGTGGCTCCAGATACTTTTTTTTTTCAGTCTAACTCTCAGTCTGTTCATCTGGAGAAGCGAACAGTAGCGACCCGGCCTGGATGAGAGAATGCATGCCAAGCTCGTAGGCCCTGGTGGAAGCTAACGAGCAATGTCTCCCTAGCTCCTCTCCCTTGCTTACTGTGCGCCTGCCTTGCTGGGTCACGAATGCCACAGTGGCTAGGGGACAGAGGTTTCACGCAATGCGTGGGACTCCAGGGCTGCACATGCACTGCATGAATGTAACAAGTGCCTGGCAGCACACACTGGACCCCCGGAGGCTGCTCAAGACCCCCAGCCACTCCCTCTCTGGCCACGCCTGTGCTTCCACAACCCCTCCCCCAGCCTCCGCCCTTACCCGCTGTGCAGCGCTGGATTCTATTCCGGAGCCACTTGAGCAGGGGCTCCATGGCACAGCCGCACACCCAGGGGTTGCCCCCAATCTGCAGGGTCACCAGGCCTGGCAGGCCCTCGAGGGCCTCGAGGCTGAGAAACGCCAGGCCGCCGTAGCTGAGGTCAAGGTCCTGGAGCCGCACGAGGCCCTGGAAGGCCTGGGGGTGCACCCTGCGCAGCCAGGGGTTGTGGCTCAGGTCAATGCGCACGAGCCCGTGGGCCGCCTGGAACATGTCAGCCGGCACGTGGCTCAGGTTGTTGTAGCTGAGATCCAGGTGCGCCAGACGCTTGGCGTGCAGGAAGAGCCCTGGGGGCAGCTCCACCAGGGAGTTGTTGCGCAGATCCAGCACGTGGAGCTCCATGTAGCAGGTGAGGTAGCCGGGCGGCACGGTGCTGATTCGGTTGTGCGCCAGGCTAAGGTTGCGGGTGTCCATCGGCAGGTCGGGGGGCACAGAGAATAGCCGCTGGCTGCTGCAGTCCACCACCTGGTTACGGCAGGTGCACAGGACCGGGCAGCTAGCACCCCCACCCGTGGGCATCACCCCAGCTGCCAGGAGGAGGGAGAGCAGCAGCAAGGCCGGGTGGCAGGGCCCAGGCCAGGGGAGCTGAGCCCAGGTATCACCCATCTTGGGCAGCTGGCACCGGCAAGACTGAAGGGGGCCCATCAGGCAGTGTGCAGGGAGCCAAGTCAGTGCCTGGGGAGGCAGTGGCATCAGAGGCCCCAGTCCTGAAGGTGGGGCTTCTGGCCACGTGGCCCCATGGTACCAGCCTCGCCTGGGGACCCCCAAGCGCCACAGGAAGTCACCTTGGGAGCTTAGGGATCCAGGAACCCTGCTGGGATCCCCCACGGTCTGGGGAAGATGATCAAAACTCGAGAAAGGAAGAGAGCAAGGCTGGCCCTGGAGCGGCTGCCAGCAGGACCCAGGAGGGTCCCTGCAGCTCTTTGGTGCCCCTGCCACCCATGCCTGCTGGACGCTTCCTCTTGATGCCTGGAGGGGGCTGGGAGGTAGGGCCCTTAAAGGTCCTGGCACTTCTTCTGAGGAAACTTAAGCCCTGTATCCAGCCTGGGGCAGATGAGGAAGCCAGGGCTGCACCTGGGTCTGCAGCATCGGAGGGAGGCCGCAGAGGCCGGTTCTGCTGGTGGCCCAGCTGAAGGCAGAGGAGGTCCTGGTTGGGGGTGCTGAGCCGGGAGCCCCAAGGAGGACAGTCTCCACGCTCCAGCTGCGAGCCACAGTCCTCAGCCTTAGTGACCCCTCGGAGCTCCAGGGAGGCTCTGTGCTTCCCAGAAAGGGGAGGACCCCACGCGACACCCACTGCCTGGGCCACCCAAGGTGGAGAGAGTCATGCGTCCCAGGGGCCCGGGGCGGGGTCGGCAGGGCTGCTCCGGCTGCTCCTTCAGCCCCCTGAGACCAGCGGTGCATTCAGCAGGTGGGGGCGGAATTCACACTGTGAACAAGGAAGGCACTCAGGGCAGAATCGGGCCTGAACCTCCCACCTCCCACCTCCCACCTCCCTTGTCCCTTTCCCTTTTTCTCTCTTTCACTCCAGCCACAAAGTTCTGTGTGCTGACTTTCAGATATGAACCTGGGGTCTGCCCCAGCTCAGCCCCCAGCGGGCACCGCAGCACCTGCCCATCGGCTTTCTGTCCTGGGCTGGTTGCATTTTATTCTGCTCAGAGCTCCGCCCCATCAGCCTGAGCGCTCCACCCGCGAACAACTCCCTAAGAAAACCGGCAGCCACGCTGTGGTCCACCGCACATCCTTCAGACGCTTTCTAGGCCGCCCCCCCCCCAGCTTCTCTCTCTCACCCCCACGCTCCCCACTCTGCGACTCTGAGTGTTGTCTCTGCTGCCTGCGCACACCTCCCCTTTCCGGCTGCACAGCCCCTGCAGACCCTCCCTTGCCCCCAGCGTCCCCGCCCCGGCGTCCTCTGCGCGCTCCCTGCACTCGCGGCCCAGCTGAGTCCACACCCAGGCAGCGGCCTCGGGGTGCGCAGCGCTGCCCCTGCCCCCTGTCCATCCCGGGCTCCCCGCGCCCTTGCCCCGCCTGCGGTCCTCCTTCGGCATCCCTGCACCCCACCATCCCCGCTGGCGCCTCCATCCTCAGCCTCGCCCACAGGGCAACCCCGGGGGAGGGGTAGCCCCACCGATCCGGAGCCCTTTCCCACCCGGGATCCCTGTGCCACGCCCCAGGCGTCCGGCTTACCGGTTCCAAGGACGCCTGAGGGTCCGCGGCCGCAGCTCCCCGCTGGCTCCTGGGATCCCGAGCCGGTGCCGACCCGGCTCCGCCCTCCCCTGGCTCTGCTCAGTCTGCTCGCCCGCATCCCGGGCCAGCGCTGCATTGCCTTCCGGTCCGGGGTCCCCGAGTCCCTTCTGTTATCCGCACCGGGAATCCGAGGGAGGAGGCTTGGTGGAAAGTTCACAGCATCCGAAAGGCGCGTGGGGAAACTCAGCGGGGGCTGAGGCCGCCTGGGTAGGTGGCTCCAGCCGAGCCCGGGCTTCCCCTCCCTCCCCTCCCTCCATCCCTGCCCTCCCCTCGCGCTTTCTCGCTCCCCTTTTTCCTCGAGGGCCAGGTAGTGACGTTTCACCGTCTCTTAGCAACTGCCTCCACAGCTCTGAGCAACAGGAGAACTGACTGCGGACCCCACCAAGATGGGAGGGGAGAGAGGGGCTCTGGGGCTTCACAGCACCCTGGGGCAGGGGACAGGGCCTAGGGATAGGAGCAGAGGCGGGGACAGGGGCAGGAGAGAGGCACCAGGGCCTAGGACAGGCTGCAGAGGGCCAGCGTGGACTCTCAGGTGGAGTGGGGCAGAGTTTAAGAGCCTCAGGCCCAAAGGAGAACAGGGTTTGGGCTGGGGAAAGGGACTCAGGGTGGAGGAAGTAAAATCGGAGGCAGCAGGATTGAAGCCTGAGTAAGAACGGAGGAAAGCAGAGGTGTGTGGATGTCTCCTGGAGTCTGTCCCCTGTGACGCATCTGTCCATCCTGATGCACCTGCTGCCTGCCCTCTCAGTGTGCTTTGGTCTCCAGTGCCGTGGACTGGCTGAAGGCCCCTCAGGAAGGGTGCTCTGGTCTCTGTCCCTTGATTGTCCCTAACTCTTGCCCCCTTGAACTCTCTGGAGCTATGAGTTTTGGGTAGGCCAAACTCCATTGCTTTGGGATCAGAGAGCCCACAGGGGACATGAAGGTCCCAGTGCCTGGGTCAGTAGGGACCTCAGGGCTCTGTGGACCCTCAGGTGCTGGAGCTGCCGACAAAGCCTTGGGGCCCTTTTCCCTTTCCGCAGGTCTGATCCTTCAAGTCAGGACTGGAACCTTCAGTCATTTCTCCTGCAGCACCCGAAGGACAAGGGAGGGTGACATTTGCTGTTTCTTCCAACCTATCAAAGTAGTCTATTGCCATTGTCCTTTCAAAAAGACTGGCTTGGTGGCTCATTTCCTTTTTGTCAATAATTGGTTTTTGAGTGTTCCCCGGATGTGGGTAAGTGACAGATGGAAAGTTCATACCTGCGAAGAAGATGGACTTAGAAATGTCTCTGAAGCAGATGCTGGCCCTGTGTTTTCAGTCTGTGGACCTGGGGCCACTTGGGTTAGTCATCTTAGGTCTTGGGGAAAACAGAGCAAAGGATCGTTGATATTGTCCCCTCCTAGTCCTTTTCCTCTGCTGTGGGAGAAAGCCTGTTTTCCTCCTGTGCTCTTGTGCATGTGAACACCTGGAATCTTTCATGTTCGGCAGGCTCCAGTGCATAAATCTTTATATATCCAGTTGACTGAGGTGTCTGTGATTTGTGCCCTCTTCCCCACTGAAAGAAACCAGTGATTTTCTATCTGATTTATGATCATAGAGATAAAATCTTGATCTTGTCAGGAAGATGCATGAACACACAGCAATGTATAATCCAAATTTAGCATCAAGCTTCATTAACCCAACATGGCAGAAAAATGAACTTATCTCAGTGCAAAAGATCATGAAAGGTAATCACGAGAGGTCTAAGGGATTCAGTAATGTTTATACTTAATGTTGGCTAAAAATAGAATGGAGATTTTTCTCCCTTTACATCATATGAAATTTATATTTACAACGAGAACCAATAACATGGGTGGAGGAATATATCAGTGACAGTTTCTCTGAGAAATCTGGTCCAGGCAAGGTTGCTTCGGTATCTTTTGAAGCTTCGCTTTTCCTTCTGTGAAATAGGGTAGCACTAATGGCGCCCGGTGGCATCATTTTAGATCTGCAAGTTGTTATTAATAAAATGCTTATCATACAGCGAGCACAACAGATAGGTGATTTTGGTAGGTGACCCAACAAACACCAGAGCTCACCATTGCTGAAATGGCGATGCAGAAAGGCAAGCAAACCGATTGCACCAAAATGAGCAAGGAAGAAAGAAACGCCACCCACTTGCTGATGATTTGAAGGTGTTCTGGAAGGAGCTGAGCTGTAAAATCTCCAGGAAAGCCCAAACGAAGGCCATTACCCGTGTATGTAGTATCTTCTGTCAGGATGAACTTCACTGAGGTAGATATGCTTTAAATGATTTTCCGCTTGTGATGACTTTGTGACTCATTAAGGAACCATATTAGTCCCCAAAGTAGTGGTTCACGGCACACCATGTGCCCTGAGAAAGATATTTGTTCTCAAGTAAGTTTGAGAAACATTGCATTAAATAAAATGAAACTTTTTTTTTTTTTTTTAAGTTGGGGGAGAGCTCAGAGCTGGGGAGATAGCTCAGGGGCATGAGTGCCTGCCTGCAAGAGCTTTCTACCACACAAGTGATCGTGGTAAATTTCTAGGTGAAGGGATTGGGTGGTAAAGAATATACAATATCCAGCATTTCCTAAACTTATTTTGGATCTCTATTTCTACGCCTCCCTCTTCCCTCTTTCTTTTTGTTCGCCTCTTTTTCTTCCTCTTCCTTGTTTTTACTAGAGCTATACACATTGGCCACACTTTTCAATGGAGCATGGCTTGGGAAATACTGAACTAAAATTCATTAAAGCCAACGCTCGAGTGTCTTTGCCATAGTGCAAGCAGGTGGCTTCTGTAGAGGTCATTTCTTTTTGTACAAAGAAATACCACTTGTCTCACTGTTTGGGAGTTTTGATATATAAACAATAAGTGCATGTTGAGAAACTGATCATGTGGCTAAGCTGCTGCTCTTTGAAAAGCGGCTTTCTCCTGCAGATTCTTGCAGTGGTGCGGTGGAATTTTGAACTCCAGTAAAATGATATATTAGGCCGTAGCATGGCCTCTCAGGGTCTCTTGTAGGTTTTGCAAACTATGACCCTCAAGGATTTACTCCACTGAGAAAATATACAGAAATCATTCAAAGAGTTACAGAAGATGAAATGAGTTAAAAAATAATTTCCATTGCTCTGACTCCCTGGGTCCGTAGTCAATTAGTTTGTAACAAGGACAGAAAACCTTTGAACATGTGAGAATTCATTTAATCTGCCCAGTAAGAAATTTATTCAGGGAAAATTGTGAAGGCTTTGTAGAAGGAAGATAGGGTAAGAAACGGAAACTGAATCTCTTATGCTGGGAAGATCTAAAAACAGGAAAGATGGCAGTGTGTTATCATCATATAACAAAGCGGTTAGCAGTCCCTAGAGGTGGAGAAGAAGGCAAGCAGGATGCGCAGGTGGGGGTGACAAGATGGTGGTGAGGTGGTGGCGGGAGGTGCCGAGGGCGGCGAGGCAGACCCACCTGGCTGGAGGAGTGGGGAACGTGCCACAGCCGGAGCCCTCAGTGGCGCTGCTCACTGCCTGTGCTTTCCACAAGGACTGTGGGCTACAGCATGTGTCCCACAGGCGGGTCTCTCTACCAGAAAACGGTGTGACAGATGGGGCCGAGAGTAACCTCGAAATGACCTCTGAGCGAGGTCATTTCACACCGCGGTTAGCCCGCGCTGTGGAAAGGCAAACTGGTCCAAGGGAAGAAAGAGAAAGAAAATAACGGAATGGGAGTGGGGAAGAACCCACGGCCCCACGGGTCCTCGCTGTGAGCGAAAACGTCTTTCTGTGTGCTGAGGGAATGGATGCTGTCACGGGGCACAGGACAGCTCTTGTCAAATCCACAGCATTAAAAGGCCACAGGATTTTTCTGAGCAGAAACTGACAACAAAATAAGAGCGAAAGGGCAGAAAGTCAGCAGACACGCAGACTTGAGGCCTCAGTGTGTGAAATATACTAAGGCTTGCTATGATCATATCGACTGATAAATGTAAATCGCTCTGCTGTAAATCCAGGAAGGACAGCCTGTGAATGTGTCACTGCACATGGCGCAAGGGACATTGTAGACGTGATTAAGTTATGGATTCGGGGTGGGGGGACAGTGTGTGATGGCCCAGGTGGCTTTAGTGTCTTCATGAAGATCCCTAACACAGAAAGGGGGAGGTGGAAGGGCCAGAGGGGAAGGAGGGAAGAGGTGAGCAGAGGTTGAACCCCAAACGCTGTTGGCTTTGGACCTGCAGGGATGGCACGTGGATGGATGCAGAAGGTCTCTAGAGGCTGCGCTGAAGGAGCTTGGCCTGCTGGGCCCTCCACAGGGGATGGAGCCCTGGTAGCCCATTCTCGGCCTCTGGCCTCCAGACCCACAAGATACTAAAGGCAGTTGCTTTAAGCAGCTTGTGGTGATTTCTTGTAGCAGGGATAGGTAACTGCTATAGGAAAGATTACCGCCTCCAGCTTACGTCTGTGTGGAATCCGCAAATGTCGCTGGGTGTGAGTCTCGTGATTAGATTTCTAACCAACCGACTGCATGCTAAGTAAAGGAGAGATGACCCAGAGGGGCCTTTCTTAATCCGGGGAGCTCTTAGCAGGACCTGGCCTTTTCTGCTAGAGAACGGACTCAAGAGATGTGTATTTTCCATGGCTACCTCCAGGAGTGGAAGGGGACCCTTGAAAGGACTTGAAAGTGACCATTGGTTGCTAACATTGATTCCTGGCCACCAGTCAGGAAGGTAGCAGGAACTACAGTCCTCCAGTGGCAGGGACCTGAATGCTGCCAACGCTAGGTTTGGAAGAGACCAGCCTCGGGCTTCAGACATGAGCCCAGCAGCTGCTGGCTCCATGACGCCTGGTGACAGACCTCTGGGTGGGAAACCCAGCCGTGCTGGGCGGGACCTCTGACCTCAGAGCCTAGCGAATAAACAACTGTTGTTTTAAGTCAGTCTGTGCTGGTATGTTACACAGCAATGGAAAACTAACAGTGATGCCAAGAGGAAGGCGTCTGGTGCTGCCAGCAATTAAACACACAGAAAGGACCACGTTGGGCTGATCCGCCAGATCACTAACAATCCACCGACTGCAAGAGTTCACAGCCCGGGTATGGAGCCAGCTACGTGCAGGCTTCATGGTGGCCCTGGGAACTGGCTCTGGCCCACTTCAGAGACTGCTTATCCCATTGACCTGGCAATTAGTAGAAATTAGTTATTCAAAAATATTCATAACAGGGGAACTGATGACAATGGAAAAGCTGGGAACAGTACGCACACCCCGCATTCACGGAGGGTGCTCAGCAAAACAGTAACACACAAGCAATGTGGGTGGGCGTGGTAAGTGCAGCTGCCCTCGTGAGCTGCTGCAGGAGCGCCTGCAGTCACCTCGAGGGAGCGGCAGGGTGGGGGTGGCCAGTGCTCCCTCGGGCTTCTGGCTCACCCTGCACTCTCCTCATCTCTGAAATGGGCTGTGTGCTCTCCAGCACCCCACCACAGGCACGGTGGGAACGTCACGGGTGTTGGCGGCATGGATGGGCCAGTTCTGAGGGTCAGGTCAGCGGTGCCTGCTGGTGGCTTTTGATTGCAGGAGGCTCTGGCAGCCCTGGTTGGGGTGTCGGTGCTGGCTTCTTCCTCAGGTCTCCCTGGGGACCCAACCCTGGTGGCTGCTGGAAGTGGCAGACCGGCTGCTGGAAGCTGGAAGAGGGTGAACTAACAGACAAAGCCTCGCGCTCAGTTTCTAGCAGAGTAGGAGGGAGAAATAGTGGCTGCTGCCACTTTGAGGTTCTGTGATCAGGTGACTTTTGCTGGTGGGACAAGCGATCAGGAAGCAGGCAGAAGAGAACCAAACTCTGCCCAGCAGCTGTAGCATACACAGGGCAGAGAGTGTGACTCAAATTCACCCACTTATTTGGCACCTACTTACTGAGCACCTACTATACCAAAGCCAACCAAGGTGCTGGAGTACAGCCCAGTTGGATTGTCCTGTACCATATACATGGCTGTATACCCGATGAGGGCATCTCCTTGCTGATTGGTCAGTGTCCATGGTACCTTGTCAAACGTCTCGACTACACTTCCTGTTTAGCATTGTACCAAGCAAAGTGGTGTTCACTTCTTGGTTGGGTGACTCAAAATAAGTACACAAATATTTGACAGATGGTGATGAATGCAGTGGAGAAAAACCCGTCTTGGGCAGAAGTTACATAACTGACCGGAGATTTCACAGCTAATAAGACATGGGCCGGGGACTTGGTAAATTTGAAAGCTCCCTCCTTGGACCTGGTCCTGTGGCCTTTGAAGAGGCCCTAGGGAGCCGCTGGCTGTAAGCCTCATTTCCTCCTACCTCAGGGAGATCAGAAGGGAGCCTTTCCAAGTTAGTCACAGAATATTCATCGGTCTCCTACCAGGCCCCACGCTGGGCACAGAGATCCAAGCTCCTTGCTCAGAGAGGGGAGGTGGGAAGATGGCTTACATCACCAGAGGGCTTCACAGTGCATCCAAGGGAGAATGCAGAACAGAAAGGGAGGCCAAAGCAAGGGTCTTCCATGGGAAGCAAGTCAGGGTGCTGAAGATGTAGCTGATCTTCCCTGTTCATGCAACATTGTTCCCAGTAGCCAAGGTGTGGCGTGGACCCGAGCCCATGAACGGCTAAGTGGGTAAATGAACACGCATAGCCACTCTGGAGCATGGTTCCGCTTTAGACAAGATGGAAGCTGTACTGTGTGCAGCCACCCGGAGGGCACTGTGCTAAGTGAAATAAGCCAAGCACGTGAGCATACAAGGGCAATTCCGCATGGTCTCCATTGCTGGTGAAGTGCGAAAACAGTCAGGTAAGTTGTGGCAGAGAGCAGTGTGGCGGGGACCAGGACTGGACGGGATGGCAGATGGGAAGGTTGTCAGTCAAAGGGGGAAAAGTTTCAAGTCAATGGGATGGATGACTTCATGGATCAATTTGACAGAATAGTGGTCATTACTACTACTACTAGTAATACCGAGAATAACGAACGAGTGCTTAGACACTGCCAAGACAGCAGACTTCAGATGTGCTCACCGGGGGAGGAACAGCACGCCTGTGATCAGTGTCAGGGAGCTCGATTTAGTCATATGACAAGGCATGCCTGTCTCAGTACAGCCAACAATGCCCCATAAATAGATGCGGGTATTGATTGATTGTAAAATGAACGAATATGCTCACACCTGTGACGGAGGGGGCCGGCTGCAGCGTGTATGCTCTGCCCTCCTCCTGTCAGGTGTGTCCACTGTTGGCAAGCTGATGCGGGGCACCTTCCCACGTGGCTTCCCCTGTCCCTCTTTGTGTGGGTGTCCGCTGAGGTTGAGCCCTTCCATTTGTGGATGTGATACATCCAGGGGTGCTCAGTGGTCCCTGAGCTGCTCCCAGGACCAGCCGTGATTCTGCGCTGTCCTCTGGCCTCTCCACTCGTCCACCCAGGACAGCTGCCTTCTTGCAGGCATCCTGAGACTCATGGGAGGAGGAGGGCAGGAGGGATCCCAGATCCTGTCACCAGATTTTCAGGCAAAGGAGACTTGCCTTGTCTAGGAAAGAGCAGAGAAGAGACAGGAACCGGGGAGAGCAGCAGGCTTCCTTCTGAGGCTCTTGGGAAGTGAGACCTATTTATAGATGGGCGTCACTATGCCTTGCCAACTGGGGCTTTGCCTGGAAACACCCGGAAGCCAAGTGAGGTCACATCCACCATGGTGACCTCTGCCTCCTGCTCCTTCTTACCTGTCCTCAGGGACAGAGTGCCTGAGGAGGTCTTGGTCACACAGCTGGAGTGATTTGTCCCCTCCTGTGTGCAAGGCCACCAGCTTTTCCCTTTCCTCATGGTTATCACTCCCGCCCAGGCGTTACTGGATCACAGCTCCAGAGCTGGGCTGCCGGAGCTGCACGCCGTCGTTTCCTGGCTCTCTGCTCCGGGATGCCAGTGTATAGAGAGCGCTTGCCGGGCCACTTTCTGCACCAGGCGCAAGGGCTAGCGCTTTCCATCACTTTAGAAACGTGTTTTTGTCAACAGGGCAAGGTCTTTCTGTTTCCTCTTTCTTTCAAACCACAATTTTAGAGATTAAGAGAAAAAAATGGCGGGAAGCTTGAAGGCAAGAGTTAGCAGCTGGAAGAGACTCCGAGGCTCACAAGTAAGCACCTGCCTTCTCCTCAGTGCTCACCTCAGCCAGGGGATAAAATCTCTTGGAGGATCTGAAGCTCATGTATGATGCCACCATCTTTCACAAGGAACAAAGGAAGGGATCAAAGAAATCAAATAACTTGTTCAGAGTGTCATAGTTTGTAAATGGAAGAGCAAGACATTAAAGTAGCTGTTCTCCTTCCAAAGTCCTGACTTACGTTGTCTTGCTGGCCCCCAGTTTTCTCTGCCTAGGAAACAGCAACAATAGTTCTTATAGAAGCTGGGAAGGGCATGGAATTTTCCACAAGGATGATGCTTTTCAGACCCTTCTTCCCATCTCCCGTTCTGCCCAAGTCCCAGGGTCCACAGAGACCCAAGCCTTATCCTGGTCCCCATGTGAGGGTGGGTTGGCCTTCCAGCCTCTGTGTGTCTGCATCTCCCTCTGCAAAAAAGTGGAAAAGAGCACTTCCTTACACAGGGAGTCGCTGAGAGCATTTGGGTGGGACTGGCTGACTCCTCGACAGCGCCTGTTTGCCTGGAGGATCTCAAGATGTCAAAGCCTCCGAAGGTCTAGGAGTAGCTCTAGGAGGTTCCTTGGTAGCTTGGCTCCACCAGCCGTCTGCTCAGCCCGTGAACCTTTCCAGTCCCACCTACCTGCTGGTCTTGGGCAGAAAACTTACTGGCTTTGCCCAAGAGGAGTTTCAGGCAAGGAGGCAAGACCAACACCAACTCAGAATTATTAAGCATGGAATTGAACTTAGCCCTGAGCTGGAAGAAAGTAGAGGCATTTGGGGGCTCCAGAGAGCATGTGGTTGCTGTGGTTTAGATCACAAATCTCATGTGGCTAGACAGGAGACTGGATCACAGGACCCTACACTCATCAGTGGGCTAAGCCACGAATGAGCTCCCAGCTAAGTGTGCTGACCCAAGGGGATACCTGGTCAGAAGAGGGGGTCGCTGGTGGCGTGACCTGAGGGGGGCACTCTTGCCCCTGGCTCCCTCTCCTTTCTCTGCATCCTGGCTGCTGTGGGTTGAGCAGCTTTCTTCCACATGGCTTCTGACTTGGAGCTGGTGACTTGGAGCTGGCCTACGTGAATTGCGCTCCCCGAGCTGCAAGCCAGTGCGACCTCCTCAGGTGCTGCATCTCTGTGCTCAGCAGACTGAGTACCAGAGTGACGGGAGAGGCCTGAGGAGAGATGCCTGGCTGAGCAGGGCTGGAGAGGCCCTGAGGGGGAGGGGAGGACACTGGTGGCTGTGAGGTTTTTCTCCACCCAAGGTTCTGTGAACATAGCCATCTCCTTGGCACCCCAGACTCGGAGTCAAATCCTTCACACCTTCCAACCATTCGAGGTGGACAATGCCAGACTTGTTTTATAGACGTGTATATGGGCAGGTGAAATAGGTGTGACCCAGTCATAGACTCATTTGGTGGTAGAACTGGATTCTAACTCTGGTCTGTCTGGTCTAGGCAGGCTCTGAGCTCCGCACCACAGAGCTGTACCCTGCGGCCAAGACCAAGCCGTGTGAAGCTGCTGCCCACCATGTGGGGAATGTAAGGGCAGTGGAAGGAAAGATCTGCTAGGGAAGAAAAGAAAGACTTTTTTACTGTCCTAGATACTTTCTTGCTGCTGGGACACAATACATGATACTGTGCTCCCCCAAGGAGCTTAAGGAGGAAAGAGTTACTTCAGCTCACAGATTGTAGAGATGTCAGGCGATAGCTGGCCGTAGAGACAGTCCATGGCAGGGTGGGCAGGAAGCGGGAGGCAGCGAACCTGCAGTGCTTCTGCTCCTTTATGTTTCATCCAGGCTCCAAGCCTGTTGGCTGGTGCCACCACACCCAGGGTGGGGCTTCTGTCTTCTCCCAGAACTATGGGGCAATCCCAGTTTGTCAGTGGACAAATCCAGTACCACACCCTTAGTCACAATGTTACACAGCCCTAATCTAGCTGCCTGCCCAAAGCCCCACCTATGTGCACATTAGGATTTGGGGGACATTTAGATATGTGCCTTAGCTCTACAACACTATTCTGTCTGCCTGCCTGCCTGTCTGCCTGCCTGTCTGCCTGCCTGTCTGTCTGTCTGTCTGTCTGCCTGCCTGCCTGTCTGTCTGTCTGTCTGTCTCTCCTTGTCTTTCTCTCTCTGAGATGCTGGGCCCAAGCTGTCATCTTTGGCTGCAGTGGGCACATCTCCACTGTCCTCAGTGCATTGAAGAAGGAAGAAGGGGTGTGGGAGAAAGTCACCCTGGCAGCTCCAGTGTGACTTTACAGAAGTGTGGGGTCATAAAGGTCAGGGGTTGAGCCATCCGGGAGGACAAGCTTGTGTGGCCTCAGGAGGTGGCAGGATGGTGGCCGAAGATGGAGAATGAGGTCGCCACTCAAAGCCAGGCCACCTGGGAGAGGCCAGGCCCAGCTTCCCTAAGTGCTGCGGCGCTCGGGAGCAGGTTGCATCTCTCCCTAGGCTTTGGTTTCTTCATCTAATGGCAGGGTGTTTGGGCCAGATGAGTTCTGAATAAATTGGATGACTGCGGAGTTCTAATAAGGACAGTGACTAAGCATTTTTCCAGGCTTCTAGATGATATTTAATCACTCTCCTTAATGGGATTATTCCCTCTGGGCTGCCTGCTTGGCTCTGAAATCTCAGGTCCCGGACTTTGCATCCACAAGGAGCTGGAGAGAGGCAGGAGTTCTCCCCCAAAGTAGTAGGGACTAGGTGGGCTGGGGAGATGGCACAGCCCTGCCTGAGTCTCAGAATAGCTGCAGCCCTCCTGGCATCTGCCACACTGGCTGCAAGCTCCCCTCCCATTGGCTGCGCCCCGTCCCTCCGTCTGGCAGGCACTGCTTTCCAGGTTTTCGCGGCACCGACAAGCAGCCCTCTCTGCACAGAGCAATGTGCCGGCTTCCTTCTCCAAGCAGCCAGGATCACAAATGCACCCCTTCCCAGCTCCTCCACTTCTGCTGTGATGGTTGAGGACAGAGGCGGTAGCTGAGGGCAGTGGGAAGGGACTTAGAGTTGGTGTCAAGGCCTTAAATGATTTTTACTGACTGCACAAATATATCTCTCTTGGTTTTAGCATCTTAGAAAGTTAGGTGTTCTCAGTCTATTGCTCTGCTGTCGCTGACCACGGTGGTCATCCCAGTGGTCCCAGCCAGGGTCCCTCTGGCCAAGGCCGGAGGTCACACAGTGCTAATATTTTGAATATCACCCCAGAGGTAATAAAGCCTGAGTGCCCCCTCAGAACTCACGTGAGGGTGAGGTGGGGCAGATAAAGGGCAAGAATGATGCAGCCGTGCAGAGTCCAGCGTCCCTGCCTATCCAGGCCTGCAGGACACGTCGCACCTTGGCTTTTCCCTCTCTCATTCTTTACCACGGGCCGCAGACGAGCTCCCCCTACCCCAGCTCCAAGGCTGTCTGTGACCCAGAGCTGGGAGCATTTCTTGGTGTAGTCACAGTGACAAGCTGCGGTGAGCCAACCCAAAGGAGCCACTGCCATTGTGATTGTCAACTTGCTGGACTAAGAGAGGCCTAGAGGATCAGTGAAGCTCCCTTGGGGTGTGCTGGGTGGGCCACAGGGGTGTGGCCTTGGGGGCCATTACTGGCCCCCCACGCTGTTCTCTCTGGACCTCTTCCTTGTCTGCTTTCATCCCATGAGCTGAGCAGCAGCTGAGCAGCCCTGCTCGACTCATCTCTCCACCACAATGCTCCTGCCTGGGCCCAGCAGCACAGACTGCATCCCTCAAAACCGTGAGCCAAATAGCCCTGACCTCGTGTGCACTGTGGGTGCCGGGTAGTGAGTTCCAGGGGTGGAGGGGGACTGGTGCCTGTGCTTGGGTCCCACCCCAGACAGAGCCCAAACACACCTTCTCCCACGTGGCAATGGCTCTGTGACCCTAATCTGATTCTTTCCCCAAGAATGTTCCCTTTGGCAAGGGTGGTGTAGACCTTCTCTTTAAATTACAAGCACAAGGAGCTTTTCATTCATTGCCCGTTTGGGTAAAAGAGTGAAATCCAGGCGAAGGACAGAGGGGCGGGGCACGGGGAGAGTCCCAGGGACGTGGAGTCCTCACTGGCTCTGTCACTCTGCCCTCGGTGCTACGGTTGCTCCTAAGAGCAGATGGAGTAGAGCGTGGCCAAGTGTGGGTCCATATTTGCCATGCAGCCTTGGGACTGGGCAAGCTTCTGCCAGTGCTAATGCCACCTTAGGTCTGAATAGAGCCAGCAAAGGGGCCCTGTACTGTGCAGTGGGAAGGAATTCCAGGGAGGGCGGTAGGAAGAACAAAGGCCTTGAGGAAGAAGAGAGACTCCATCTTCAAGGGTCAGGTCATGCATGGGGCGTTGGGAGCGGGAGGGGGAATGATAGCTGATCTCCAGCTCTCTGGGCATCTCTGCTGTGGGTCTGTCTCTGCCTGGACTAGAGCCGATGCTGGGACCTCCGCGACAGCTTCACAGCCCTGGTGCCTGCAGGCGTGAGGAGCGGGGTGGTCATACACAGGAGTCACTGGCTCTGCCTCCTGGTCTGGACACACCCAAGGGACAAAGGCTCCCTTTACCTTGCTTCCCTAGTTGCTCACCTGGAAGCCACTGAGAAACCAGGCTTCCGGAGGGACCTGCGAAGGGATAATTCCTTGGTGACAAGAAACGCTTCCAGGGAAAGGTCTTCCCGCCTCACAATTGCTGAGGTGCGACATTCCATGCACACGTGCCAAGTGGTTCCTCCCATTTGTTCTTTTCTTTATTCATCCAGCAAGAATGTATTGAGTGTCTGACATCTGCCGGGTACACAGAGGAGCACCGAGTACACAGAGGTGAATCAGCCACGCTTTCTGCTCCGCAGGCTGGCAGGCTGGGTGGGTGTGGAGGAGCAGTGGTGCAAAGAGTGGGAGAGACTCGGCAGGTGTGGAACCCCAGGCGGAAGTCCTGGGGCGGAGGGCAGCTCGGAGGGTAGGGGCCTGCGTGGGGAGCCGGCCTAGGCTGGACGCCGACAATGGAGGAAGTCTGGTGATGAGAGGAGCGTGGTGGGGCCGCACATACGAAGGCTGTGTGCGGAAAGAGTGGGGAGGACGTGGTGACAGTGTCGGGCAGCACGTCCTGGCTGCCCGCTGCTCCCCCTCTTTTGTTTTGAAGAGGAATTGTCTTGGGCTGCATATTGAATATATTGTAGAACTAATTGTGTAACTACCAACACTTCCTTTGAAAGTCTTTATCATCACATAGAGGGAATCAGGCCGTGGTGGTGGAGCGCGCCTATAACCCCAGCACTTGGGAGGCTGAGGCGACAGGGTTCTCATGAGTCCAAGCAGCCTGAACTCCACAGTGGGACCTTGCTTCAGAGGGAAGCGAGCCGAGCCGAGCCGAGCTGAGCCGAGCCGAGCCGAGCCGGGCCGAGCCGGGCCGAGCCGGGCCGGGCCTACTAACCAGCAAACAAAAAACAAAAGACAAACAAAACAAAATGAAACACAGAGAGAGAGAGAGAGAGAGAGAGAGAGAGAGAGAGAGAGAGAGAGAACAAAAGAGAAAAGAGAGGTGGCCACAGGTTATGTGGGTAGGAGCGGGCGGCAGAGCCTGCGAGCTGGTGCATGCAGGAAACAGAGGGCTGGGCTGAGGCACACTGCTGCACACTGGGCATTTGTACTCTGTTGTGTGGAATTGCATAGCCTGGGGGTTTCTGAGGAAGGGAGTGATGCCAACAAATTAGACTGGTAATATAGCATGCAAGGGGCAACTGAAATATACAAGGGCAACTGAATGTTTGAATTAAAAACTCTATGAAAGGAAAGAAAACACTGCCATGGATCCCCTACACACCCTCCATTCCAAACACACTTCCCCTCTGTTCTTGGCATTTTCTGGAGCACCTCTGGTAGTTCTCTTTCGTGAGTGTCTTTAGGAGATGCAAAAAACAGTGCAGTGGATGCTGCTGCCAAGCGCCGCCCAATGGAAAGGCAGCTCGTAGGAGCATGACGCTGTGTCCTTGTCTACCTTATTCATAGGCCTGTCACTGTGTGACTTCCAGCTCTTCCCTATAGGAAAAGTGGCCATGAAAGGGAAACAGTTCAAATTGATTGGGGATATCAAGGCAGCCAGGACAGTGCCAACAAAGACACTCACAAAAGAGGACTTCAACACCCGCTTCAGAAACCGCAGGCACCATGGGATCAGTGTATCTGAAGTGGGGCTGGGGGTGGGGTGGTACTTGGAAGAGGATTCGTGGCATTGAGTCATTTACTGTAGCAATAATGTTTCAGTGTAAACATGCACCGTATTTTGACCACCCTCTGCAACGCACCACAGTGCCCACTAGTAGCGAGAGCTGGCCTGCAGGGTGGGTGAGTGGTTAGTTGGCTGGGTTTGAGCAGAGTTACCGGCTCAGATGCCAGCAGCAGTCAGCAGGAAACGCAGAGAGTGAGGACCAAGGTCCTGGCGCCAGGGCTCCTGGTCTGTCTAAGGAGGTCAGGGGCACCCCTGCAACCAACTGCGGTCCCCCAGAGAGCCTGGGCTCAGGGCTGCCAAAGCACCCCGATTTCCAAGAGCAGCTGGAAACCCAGATCCTTATGTAAAGCTCTCACCATTTTTAAATGCTGGCAACTCATTTAAATTCTACAACACGTTGTGTGGGCCAAGTGTAACGCATCTGCCAGCCTCATCTGCCAGCGGGCCTCTGGCGTGCAACTTCTGGTTTGAGAGAAAAATTTCCTTTCCGCACTGGAGAGATCAAAGTGAGTTTGGACACAAAGAGCGTGCTGGCAGTGACCATCCCCTGCTCCTTCTAAGGAACACTGGGTCTTCGCAGCAGGTTCGGCTCAGCTTACTTCTCCAGGGTGCTGCTCCCCACCTCCCTCCGCTCTCCTCCTCTCTCACCCCCAAATATGTGTTTGTGTTCACGGCGTCTTTTCCACACCTCCGACCTGGGATAAACACACAAGCAAAATCTGCAGAGCAGGAGACAATGCAAGCAATTGCTGCTTCATGGAGAGATGGACGAAGCTCCGAAGCGGACTGGCGCAGACTGGCGCGGACTCCGGTTGCTGCCTGGAAGGACCTTTCCTGGAAAGGGGGGAAGCAGATTGGGTGTGAAGGGGAAGATGGAATGCTCATGGAGAGGGTGGGTGCGAAGGCTCAGCACTCTGGGCTTCTGCAGGATTTGTTCCCAGGCAGGACTGTGAGCCACCCTCTAGGCCAAGGATATATATCTGTCTTGGTTCCCGCAGGCCCACAGACCCAAGTCTGACCCAGGGGTTTTCTGCGATGGGATTTAGGGTATGAGGGGGTGGATGTCTGCTGCTGTTTTTGTTGTCTGACTTCCCGTCATCCTATTCTTCTACGTTTCTCTATGGATCCATCCTTCCCAACTTTCAGTCCACGTGCCTCTCACACGAGGGTTGGGCGCGTGACCCAGATGCGGCCCATCGGGTATCTGTATACAGTAAGGAGGTTAGAGTCCTTGAGAGTGACGTGCAGGCTTTCCTAGAATTGTTGAGGGAGAAATGGCCTCTATCGCGCAGGATTTGAACCGGGGACAGTGCAGGTCTGGAGCACCTGGCACCCGCCATCAGCGCCTCTGGAAGCCACGGGAGAGATGAGAGAGACAGATCTGGGCACAGATGATGTCACTGGAGCTGCTGACCCAAACTATGCCTATCGTTAATTAGCCCTAGTTGTTTTGGGTTGTGTAGTTTTTCTTCTGTAAATCTGTTTGAGCTAGGCTTTATTTTGACAGGAGCCTTCTAGCCTCACTGGAAGGTACGAAGAAGGGGTGCTCTGTGAAGCTGTCTGTTACCAACGAACCATCGCGTCCTTGTCCTGACCCCCGTTCTCCTGCGAGTGTGGAGAAGAAGGGGCTCTTATTCCCATTTTCACAGAGAGGCCACGTGGGGCTCAGTGAGGCAACAGTCCACAGGGCCATGGCCAGTCACACCAGCATAAAACTCCTGCTACTTTGAATCTCATTCCAGAGCTTCTCTGTATGGATAATGTCATGTTAAATTAAACTCCAACAATGTTGAACTCAATTACTCTAAAGTACCTCTGGAAATAGCCTCTCAGACTCATAATTCACACTGGGTAATTACAAAATAACTTTTTTCTCATTATTTCCGTACTTATGTACCTCCGAGGGAAGGGCTGGTGATAAATGTCAGGGTCAGGACAACTTAGATAATTATTTGGGTGTCTGGGTGATGAATACCTTTTTGTATGGTGTTGCTTTTTTTTTTTTTCAGAACTGGGGATTGAACTCAGGCCCTTGCACTTGCCAGGGAAGCGCTTATTCCACTGAGCCATCTCCCTGGCCCCATGTATAGTGTGCTTTTAACTGCTGCTTGATAGTCAGCCCCAAGAGGTGACGCTCCACTTCACGTCCCCACACGAGCTAGGCTCTTCTCTACATAAGTCGTCACAAGGCTGTTGTTTGTACCTCCATCTTTCTGGAATAATCCTGCGCCGTCTACTTCCGGCTCATTCGGCAGATCCTGGCTTCAGTGCTACTGATACACGGTCTCAGTTACTTTTCTCCCCTTGCTGGGACAAAATACCCGTCACCCCAAATTAAGGAAGGAAAGGTTTCTTTAGCTCACAGTGGCGGTTTCAGTCCCTACTCGGCTGGCTCCAAGGCAGAGCGGCACGTGGCAAAGGGCAGCAGTTCGTGGTGGCAGAAAGCAGCAAAGAGCAAAGGGAGGAGTGCTGTCAGGCCGCTAGCCAGCTCCTCTGCCTTGTCTGCTGCACTCAGGCCATCCGCCCCCCAGGGTGGGGGTGGCGCTCACACCTGAACCCAGCGTTGGATCACGAAGTAATCACAAATTCTAGAAACCTGCCCCACTGACTGCACGAGGCTTTGTGGGGACATCTAGACGCAAACCATAACACACAGGCTCTTATTCGATAAGAAATAGGGTTTTTCCCTCCCTGACCCTCAATTTTGTCTATCTCCGGCTGTATTATATTCTTTGCATTTTCCACAGTTGCAGATTGTACACCAAATTAAATTTTTTTTCCTTCCAGTTGAATGCCTATTAGCACTGCCATTTCCCTTCAATATCTCTATGTCTGGGCCGGGGAGATGGCTCAGTGGGACAAGCGCTTCCCTGGCAAGCGCAAGGGCCTGAGTTCAATTCCTGGTTCCGGAGAAAAACAAAACAAACAAACAAAAAGCCCTCTATGTTCTTGCTTCATTCTCTGGACCATTTAGAATTTTTTACTACTTGGAAAAATGACATCTGGAGCTGGTATCTCAGCGACATGTCTTACTTTGAGATTACTTTCAAGGTTGTTTTGTTCTAGTTCCCATTTTTCACTCTGTTTTCTGACAGTGAGAATCACTTGTTGAAAATATAATATATCTCACGATCGTTTCTTAAAGCACAAGAACTGAAAAATGCCGCTGAGGCATTTAGCAGCTGGCATGGACTTGGCGCACAACCAGTATTTGTTGATGGAGTGAAGTGGTGAACGACTTAGGCAAGAGAATCCAAGAATCCGAGGGAATAAAACTTGGGGCAGCAGGGTCGGGCTTGGTGGTGAGCAGTGCTGGGGCTGGAGGGTGTGTGTGTATGTGTGTGTAAGTCCTGGGCAGAGGTGACCCCTCTGAAGAACATAATAACAGAGGGGACCAACAGGACGCCAGGGACAATCTCTACAGATGGACTAGGAAGGAGTCACCAGGCTGCGGGCAGAGAGGGCTGGGGCCTGGTGCAGTTGTGGGCAGAAATCGCATCCTGGAAGCCGGTCCAGAGCGTATCTGGGAGAGAAGGGAGGGGCGGCCAGCCATGTCCCACCAGCCCCGCCTGCCAGGCGTGTGATTCCCAGCTGACTCCACCTGCAGTCATTTCCCACCTACTGCAGCAGATCACAGGTCCTCAAAAGGCGGCTCCATGCGATCCTTGTGATTCTCCTCCGTAGCCTGCAGCTCTCACCTCTCCAAGGCGAGCAGGCACCTTGAGTCCCCTGACCTCGCAGGAAGTGACACCTCTTGATTTAGCTCCCTGTGCAGTGTCAGCTGAGAAGCTGCCCCCCACCCCCACCCCAGTGGCCCTCTCCCCCTTCCCCTGCGCCCTCGTAGGCAGCAGCACCTGCCCGAGGTCACTTTGGGGCTCACCTATCTAGGGCTCTTCACCAGCCCCTAGTGCTGTGGCAGTGCAGGGACTAGGAGAGTGGTTAGAGGAAGCCACAAATCTAAGGAGCTGAGCACAGGGAGGGGCCAAGCCAAGTTTGCCAGCCAGCCAAAGGCCACTGCCTGAGCTGCTAGGACCCAGGTCTTCACGCAACAGATGTACGGCTGGTCCTGGATGGCTCTGGAAGGTTCACGACCGGCAGGGCTCGGGGTACTTCCGAGGGGCTCAGCACACTGAGACAGCTCATCTACCTTCAACTTGCCTAAGTTGCCTAAATCCCTACCAGGGGTATTATGGGCTCCATTTTATCGTATTTTTTCTTTCTTTCTTTCTTTCTTTCTTTCTTTCTTTCTTTTTTTTTTGGGTATGTACTTTTGGAGGCTCTGGTTTTTTTTTGTGTGTGTGTGCCAGAGATGGAATTCAGGACCTTCAGCTTGCCTGTCAGGTGCTTAAGCCACTGAGCTATATCCCCAGTCCTCCTGGCTCTGTTTTCTAAGATGAGAAAACTCATGCTTAGGAAAGACAGTGCCCTGCAGGTCACGTGTCATGGAGTTGGGCTGTCACACAGGGCAGGGTGAGGCTCTCCTGTGACCCCTCAGGGACTGGGGAGACTGAAGTGTGCCTGCCACCCAGTGAGGACAGTTCGTCCTGAGTGTCCTGAGGGCCATTTGGGGAGCAGTGCCCTGGGCGTTTCCTATACCCATGGGTACTGGTCATACCTCCCACGAACCCCTCCTTCCCTTCCTGCCAACCCCCTGGGGTGCTGCTCTTCCTGGTGGCCGGGAACTTGCTCTTCATCATTCAGCTCGTTACTGAAGAAAGTCTTTCTCCACATCCTTCAAACAGAATCACACAGCCGAAAAACCAAACACCACACACAGAGTGAGGGTGTCTTGACGGCTTAGCAGGGCTCATCGCTTTTACTGGGGATGATGAGGGTGTGGGCGTCCTCTGTGTGACTCAACTGCCACCCACTTGGGGCTGCCTGGGCTCCCTGTCACAGCCCAGCCACAGCCAGGGAGGCAGGGGAAGGAAGAGGCAATGAACCCTAACTCATAGGTGAAGGAGCCAGACCAGGATGGAGGAGCAAGCTCCCTCCAGCTCTAGCAGGGACCACAGGGCCCCCTGGATCTCCACAAACTCTGGAAGAACATGGGGTGGGCCCCCCATTTGGCTGTTGGGTGTCACAGTGAGGGGGTAGTCCCACCTCCACTCAGGTGGCCTTCTCAGCAGGAGGGGCAGGCAGGGCTCTGAGCAGGGAGCAGCTGGCTCCAGCACCCCGCGGGGGGTGGGGGCGCTGCTTGCCATTGCTTTTGCTGTCCCTGTCCCTGTCCCTGGGCTTGGCTCCATTCTTTGTCGCAGGCTCCACGTGATGCAAAGCCTGGCTGTGTTCTCTGCGCTCTGCCTGCCAGTGCTGCCCTGCTGGGAGCTACAGGAAACAGGTCCCAGGGCTGGTGCTGGCTGGGGGGTGGGGTGGTGGTGGGTAGGGTAGGGTCCCAGGAAACAGGTCCCAGAGCAGTGACTGAGCGCTGGGTGCAGCTCTTGAAGATGCAGGTTTGGCAAAAACTTCCTGGACAAAACCCTAAGTGAGCCAGAAATAATGCCAAGGGTCAACAATTGGGATCACAACAAATTGAAACACTTTTGAACAGCAAAAGAAACCACCAGTAGAGTGAAGGGACAAGGTACAGAATGGGACAATGTTTGCTGGCAGCTCCTCTGAGAACCATTCTCTACTATATAGAAAGAACTCAAAAATCTAGAGCCCCCCCACTGAAAGACCCAATCCGCAAATGAGCATCTGAGATGAACACACACTTCTCAGATGAAAAAATACGAACAGCCAATGAACATATGAAAAGACATGCAGCATCACTGGCCATTGGAGAATGCAATTTCCAACAACACCGAGACTCCATTGCATTCCAGAAAGAATTATCCAGAAGTCAGCTGATGAGGAAATTTAAGAAATCAGCTGTCAAGGCCGCGAGGTGCGGGTGGGTGGGGGAAAGCCCGGCTACGCTATCGGCGGAGTGTAAATTGGCACAGCCACTGGAAATCGGCAGGATATCCCTCGAAAACCAAAACTAGAAATTCCGTCCTACGCAGCTGTTCCCTTCCTAGGTGTCTTCTTGAAAGAGTTAAAGACATTACGGCCATCCAGGCATGCCTGGGTTTCTAGCAACACAATTTGCAAAGCTAAATCTTAGAAACAGCTTGTGTGCTCTTCAGTGGATGAATGGATAAGGAAAACCTGGTGCTGACCTTCATGGAGCACTACTCTGCCATAAAGATGGATAAGGTGTTCTTAGGGAAACGAATGCCCATCAAGACCGTAATGTTAAGTGAAATAAATGAGGCACACGGACCGAAACGTCACATCGTTTGTCCTATATGAGAAATTCAAGGCATAGATAAGGAGAGAAAAAAAAAAAAGATAGCTATCAGGAGGCAGAGGGATCTTTCTCCAATGGAAAGAGGAACAAGAGATGGAGAGGAAGAGGAGGGGAGGAAAAAGAATTTAAAAAAATGGATTTCCAAGTGCGGAGGGGAAGAGGAGTTGGAGGGAGGAGGGAGGCGTGGGAGGGACGGAGACAGAGGAGGAGAACTAAGGTGTGTCAGGGACAACGACCAGCTCCGCATGGCGAATGTGGCCACCACGTACTGCAAACACTTACTGAGCTGGTTACCATGGTGTCCTCGTGAGGCCCCACCCTGCCTGGCTCTCTGAGCTGCCCTTGCTGTGCGGGTTCTGCCACCTCCCCCCAACACCTCTCTTCCCATGATGCCTGGAGAACTTGTGGGGGCCCAGGAGCGTCTCTCCTGTAGCTTCCTCCGTTTGGTTTTCCAGGCCTTTCTGAAGGTCTCCCGATAATGCCCTGCCACTCCCTAGCCTGGAGAGGAGGTCTCCGAGGGGGAACAACCAAGCCGATCCACATGCCCTCTGGGGTCCCATAGCACCTGTCCTCCCCTCGTTGGGGCGTGCACTGGTGTGTAGGTGTGGCTCTGGTCCTGAGCCCTCTGGGGAAGCAGCCACAGAAGCAGTGAGGAGTGGCGCACGCTGAGCCCTCCCTGCTGCCGCCACAGTGGACCTTATCTCACCTAGTAATGGCTCTAGGAAGTTGGGGCCGCCATGACTCGGGACTGTTTCACAGGTGGGCTCTTCGAGGTCACAGTTACAGTGAGGGCAGACCTGAGGAAGGAGTTCGGTGTCCCTTCGTCCCATGAATTAGGTGACTGGCTGTGGGGTCTGTTGTGGTTTGGGGCTTTTGCAAGGGGAACAATATAATACAGGACACATTTTATAATCTTACCTTATAAGAAATCACCCAAGAATCACATACAATAGGCTCAGGAAATCTGTCCACACACATAAACACTCCAGCTGAGAGTCTGGGTCCTAACATCCTCCGTGAGGCCAGCTGGAAACCTAGCGCTCGTAACAGTGCCTCCCGAAAGTCCAACCGGAGGCCTGGAGCCCGCGGCACAGTCTCATGAAGGCCCACTTTACGGATCTACGCTGGAAAGGGCCAAAGGTCAGTGGAGGAAGCTGGGAAGTCCACGCCAGTGGATGAAGGATCTGTGCCAGCAGGCTGAGGGGTCTGAACTGGAGCCAGGAAGCAACACTCGAGGCAAGCACCAGCGCTCCCACCACAGCCATCCTCAGCAACAGTGAGGGCCCGAGCTCCTCCAGCGAGGAGGAAAGCTGAGTTCTCATCAAGAAAGCCCATGCGACAAGCTTGTCCATGAGGCTGAGCAGTGTGCCGTCTTCCCCTCCAGAGCCAGGAAGCGATGCTCAAGATGAGGCCCAAAGCTCTCCAAAGTTCATCAGGAAAGCCAGCATGACCAGGTCCTCCAGCAGAACAGCCCGAGAGAGCCAGCAGCTCCCAAGAGCTTCTCCAACAGCAGCCCTAACAGTGTCTCAGCAGCTTCACCTCTTCTGCCTTTACACTGCTGGCAACAGCCCTCAGGTGGGGCCCTCGCACCCAGCACCACGCTAATTTAATTCAGCTGGGTGTAATATGTTGCCCACTAGTTAAAAATCCACTAACTGGATTGTGTGCCAGTGGGTGGGCAGGGTGTGGCACACCGGGCAGGTGTGTTGGCCAGGCCAGGGCTCCTAGAGCTGGATTCAAGCAAGGCAAGGATGAGCAGGAAGGGCTGCGGGGGGTTCAGACGGGGCTGAGGAGCCTTTGGTGGGAAATGCCGGAGTTCAGAGTCAAGCCCCAGGTGGAGGAGCTGCAAGTGTCCTGTAAGAGCCTTTCAACGCCGAGAGTCAGAGGTTGTTGTATAATCCTTAAAGAAGTCGACAAAATCTTTTGCAAATATGAAGCAGCCCGGCCCCGGCTCTGTGCTGTTATTAAGTGGCACTTTGTGGAAGTTGCCGTAGGACAGTAAATGCCATGCTGCTGAGGCCGGGAGCCCAAGGAGGCTGAGGTCAGTGGGAAGCACTGGAGGGATGGCAGCAGGCCCAGCAGGAGTTTGGACGCTGACTTCCAGCACGCTGGGCAGGGGTCGGATGCACCTTCTGTGGGCATAAACTCAATTCTCACCACAAGCCTCTGCAGTCACAGGGTCAGGCAAAACAGCAATGACAAATTAACCCTGAGTCCTTGGTGGCTTAGCACAAGGAAAGTTTTTTTCCCCCCTCATTTTCTTAGTGCAAAGGAGACTGGGACTTTTGGAAATGTTTAAATCTTCTCTGTCTGAGATGTGTATGCTTCAGGGACACTGGGGTGAGGAAACAGCCAGCAGAGCAAGAACACAGGTTGGTTTTCTGCAGCCCGAGGACCTAGCGCGCTGAGGGCAGCACTGCAGCACACGGTGGCAGCCTAAGGGAGAGACGGCCAGGTGCATTTTCAACCCTCTCTGCCTGCTGAGGATGATGGGAATGAGGCTTGCAAGACCCCCGAGCAGGCTGGGGGCTTGCCCTGAGTGCAGAAGTGGAGGGGGCAGGAAGGTGGAGTCTCACGTTAGCCAATCGCCCTTGCTTGTGGCTATCCGTGCCTCTGTCGAGGGGCTCAGCCTGCCCAGTGGCTTGGGAAGCTGAGGCGGGAGACCTGGAGGTTAAGCCCTGGACTGGGGATGTAGCTCAGGGCAAAGTTTCCAGATTGGATCCACAGCAAGGCCTCACAAAAACCAAGCAGCAACCTCCTCAATAAGCAGACCACACAGAGAGGCCAGCCTTGTTCAAGCAGAGGGGTCGTGCTGCCTGGGATGGTGGTGGTGGGCACACACATCTGCCTCCTTAACTGCCTCTGCCAGGGGTCTATGGCCTGGGACCACTGGGCTGGCCCAGGACACCTTGTGGCCACACTGTCAGAAATGGCATGGGATCGAGGCTGGTTCAGTGTCTGTCTGCCTGTCTGCCTGTCTGCCTGCTTGCCTGCCTGTCTAAGCTGGGAGAGGAGCTGGTCTTGAACCTCTGACAGCTCGCCTCTGTGCCTGCCCTGTGTCAGCAGCACCCAGCACCATGGGGCTGGGACCGTGGAATTTGCAGGACAGCCTCCTCCTCATGGGTGGTCCGTGGACCCAGCCGCTGCCCCAAGCCGCCCTCTCCCATGTGTGTGGAGCCCCAAGGCAGCCAGGCCGCATTGCCCAGCCATGTCCTCCCAACAGCTTTTCTAGCCCGCTGAACCACGGAGGGAGACAGGGAGCCTTGCCCTGCTCTGCATACTCGCTGCCAGGGCTGGCCGGCTCTGCTGCTTCCTGCTGGGTGATGCTGGCCATGTGCTTCATCTCAGTCTTCTTCTCTGCAAGCTGGGGACAGGGCACAGGTTGCCTAACTCAGAGTGTGGAGAAGACAATGCACGTGCACTGGATATCGTGCCTGGCAGTAACACATCTTGGCTATAGTAATAAAAACGTATGTCACTTTTCCTGGCCCCCATCTGCCCGTGCCTGTGGCACCTGGGCCCCGCTCTATGAATGCTGCCTCTCACTGAGGCATCTCTTCATGGAAGCCACGCGGGCAGACCGACTCTGACTTTACTCTTCATTCTTCTGCAGAGGACCCTAGAGGAGGGTGCTTTTAGGAGACTGTCCCCAGAAGCGTAGCAGACGGCCAGATGACAAAGGAAACAGGGCCCCTTCTGTCTTCAGGAATGACTGAGTGGCATTCAGGTGTGTGAGAAGACATCCAATGGAGGCCGTGTGGAGGAGGGCACTCTGGCTCCTTGCCACAAAGCGAAGGGAGAGAAAACAGCAAAAACAGGGCATTGAAATTGGCCAGATAGCTCAGTGGATTAAAGCACCTGCTTAGGCAGACACAGGGACCGGGTTCGATCCCCAGTGTGCTGTGCTGGCCCTGCCCCCAGGGTGATGGGACGGCGATTGAGACTGGGCATGGTGGTGCACACCTGTAATCCCAGCGCTTGCGAGGCTGAAAACATGAGGATCACTATGAGTCCGATCTGTGTAGTGAGACCCTGTAGACCCTGTACTAAATATATACACAACCACCCCCCCCCAAACAAAAAACAAAAAACAAAAAACAGGGCATTGTACCCTCAGCTGCAACACCAGGGGGATTTCCCATCATCCCCTCTTTCAGGATTCCATTCCAGAAGATGACAATGAGGTTCCCTTCTGATGATGTCTTCCTGTGACTTGTGTCCCCAGGGGTGTCCACTCCTTGTTTCTTTAATCTCAGGCTTTACTAGAAAACCAAAAGATGCCATGAGATAACATCTCCACAGGAACGGAACCCCGAGCTCCAAAGCAAGCTCCTGGCACCTTCTCTCTGCTCTTGTTTGTTACTGACTTAACTGATTTTGGAAATAGTAAGGTGGAGCTACTGGGAGCCTTTCCACTGACCCACTGCTTCTAGGATGGCTTCCAGGGTCTTCCTGCTCTGGGAGACCTGCACCAGAGAATTCTGGGGCTTGTAGGGGAAGGGTTCCCAATGCTCACCGGATTCCTGGGGAAGGCAGAGAGGACCAGCGACTTCTATTTCCAGATTTTAGACAAGCCAAGAGAGTGGACCTGTGGAGGCGGCCACTCCGGACTCAGCAGTGACCTGAAAAGGAGCAGGGGGCACTTCTCACCGAGGCCAGGTGCCATTGCCGTGCTGAGAGCCAGCTGCATGAGCCCACAGGAAGGAAGCCCTCGTCTTACCTGTGTGGGACTGCTGGTGGCCCCACCCAGCACTGATACGATGACCCCAGCTCTGGGTGCCTCATGGGGACCTCAAGAGGCACAGCCCAGCATGGGGCTCAGATGGTTGATTCGGTCCCTGTGGCCACGTGGGCCACTCTGGGAGCCATGGGAAGGGCGTGCAGGCAGCTTTCCTTCCAGGGGCCTGACCCACAGCATCCGTCCTCTCCTGACCTGTTAGGCATCCACCCAGGCCTTTGGGAAGATAGCACTTAGCTGCGTGCTTGTGGGTACAGATAAAGCATTTGTTTATGCAAGAAAGGGAGATAACCAGCTGGTTCTGCTGACTCCTGCGCTGGCTCATGGTCACCGAGTCACCCCTCCGGGGTCTCCTCAGGGCAAAGTGTCCAGGGCCGCCTTCTCTGCTGCTTGTACAGAGGGAGGTCAAGTGGCCTGACAGCTTCCACGGGGACCTCTAATGGTGGGTGTTCGGGAGGCCAACAAGCAGGCAGTGGGGACTCGCCCAGCCAGGACTCGGGGTCCTTCTGTCTTTCCTCCTGGGTAGCCACCACCCATTCTCTTGGGCGTCTTCCATCTCCCTTGTCCAGTCTTTGCTTCAGCCTACTTTGAGCTCAGCTAATGTCACCCTGCCGTTTAGCGAATCAACGCTGCCATGGTTGAGGCTGCCAGCTTTACAAGTGAGCCCTGTATGTGAGTGGCGGTGCGCGTCGGTAATCCTAGAGCTCAAGGAGGCTGAGGTGGCAAGATGGCAAGTCCACGCCTGGCCTGTGCTACACAGTGGGACTCTGTCTCAAGATTAAGAATAGGAAAAGGGACAGGGGATACAGCTTAGAGGGAGAGGTCCTAGTACCACACACACACACCCACACACACACACACACACACACACACCCCTGAGCCTCCCAATGAAGCAGCTTGCTGTTCACTACAACTTTCTCGCTGCTGGCCCTCCCATCTCTGTCCCCCCAGGCCACACCCAGGGGCAGCTGGCTCACTGGCTCAGGGTCCCGTCTCTGGGGCACTAGGTTTGAGCAGCCCTGGGATGGAGCTGGCCCACTGACGGCGAGGGCTAGGTAGTAGATCCAAGCTGTGTGCGCCAAAGGTTTCAGGGTACAGGGGTCCCCCAAAGAAATTCCACCTCTAGTTTGCTCCCAGAGGGGTGGGAGGAAGCGGTGGGAGTGGGGAGAGAAAGGGGCCGGCTCCTGAGTGAGAGCTGCCCTTCCCTTCCGTTCCCTGGCCCTGCTCTTCTGCTGCAGGGCTGGGTCATTCCCCGGAAATGCTGCAATCTAGACTCAGCCCATGGTGGGTTCAGGTTACAGCTCTGGCCCAGGACCAAGGTCACAGGCAAGCAAGCAAGTTGTGCCTGAGCCCTGTCTGAGAAGGGTGTGGTGGCCGGTTCAGGACTAAGAGAAGGGAGCACCTGGCCAGGTCCCTTCTCTCCAGTCCTCTGTGACTTGGTTTAGGGGGCGTTGAGTCATGAGGTGGTTTGGCTCTTCCCAGAGCCCCTCACCCAACTCCCCTCCTGTAGATGAGGGAACTGGGCCTCAAAGCTCAGTGTCCAGCCCAGGGGTCCTGCACTGGGAGCTGGCTTTTGGTCTGAGGTCCCTGGCCCCTGCAGAGGACACCCTTACTGCAGGATGGATGGATCTCCCCTCCCCTCCCCTTCCCCCCTCCCCTCCCCTCCCTTTTCCCCACACACACACACACACACACACACACACACACACACATGCACACATACATTCCCTTTGTTTCTAAGATAATGGAGGCCAGAGGAGGAGCGCCGGCTTCCTCTCAGGGGGCGCACCCTCCCCCTCCCTCCCCTGCCCTTCCCCTCCCTTTTCTCCCCCTTCCCTCCCCTCCCTAGAACAGGCACAAGGAGCCCACAAAGGCTTCCAGAAAGCCTACTAATGCATTCTGGCTTCTTCTCACTTGGACTCAGACCTCTGACCTCAATATGCAAAGCGAGCTCAACACCTAAGTCAGCTGCTCCGGGGTTCATGAAAATAGCATGGATGGCTGCTCATTCCTCCTCTGCCCTGCACCTCCTCCACTCTCTCTGGCACTCCAGCCTCCCTCTTTTCTGCTCTCTCTTCTTCATCTTCCTCCCCTTCCCTTAGCAACCCCTGTTCTCCCTTCTCCCTTCTGCCTTCCCTCCTTGCCCACTTCCTCTCTGCCTCTTGGGCCAGGCTGTCTGCCAGAGATGGGGGGTGGGGACAGACCTGTTACCTCCTGTTACCTGGAACATGTACAGCACCTCAGGACCCTGGTCCTGTGCAGTGAGAGTGAAAAATATGTTGAAAATTCAAACTTAAAAATTTTGTTACGATAATAGACTCATTGCCATGGAGCTCCTTAGAACACCTGCCTTGTTCCAACTCACTTGTCCCATTGTTCTTGGTATCTTCTGCAGCAGCTCCAGGGTCCTCTTTCCTGAGGGTCTTTGGTTACACTGTCCTGGCTTCCTCAATGTCCTGAATTGATCCAAAACATTTCCCTTGGGAAATGTTTGACCTTGGGAAAGAGCCAGAGGTCTCATGGTGCCAGATCTGGCGAATAAGGTGGATGAGGACACAATGTCATGTTTTTTTTTTTTTTTTTTTGAAAAAAGTAAACTGAATTTTAATAGCAGAATAACAGGAGAATAACAGTAGTTAATACATTCAGTATTGTTATCTTTAAAGTAGTTAATCAAAGTATAGTATACGGGCATAAACGTTCTCCAAATAATATTAGTACAATTCTTTCTTTTCAATAAACTAAGAGAAACTACTAGTATAACTATCTTGTATTTTGTTTATTTCCTTTTCCTTCCCTTCCCATTTCCCATATCGTAGTTTGTTTTTCCTTTGAGCAATTTCTTTCCAGCTCACACCATCTGGCGTACATTTTGGACCTCGCTGTTTCCATTTCTCACACCGGGAGTGAGTACAGTGCTTACACATGCGAATCTGACTAATTTCACTTACGAGTGTGGTCTGGAATTACATCCATTTACTTATGAAAGTCTCAAGTTTATCCTCTTTTACAGCTGGGTAGTATTCCATTGTGTAGAAATAACCTCATCTTTTTAATCCATTCCTCAGTTGATGGGCATTGGGGTTGGTTCCAAGATTTAGCTGTTACAAACTGTGGGGCTATAAACATGGCGGCACATGTATAGCTGTGGAATGATGTTTTCAGTTCTTCTGGGAAGATACCCAGAAAGGGAATAGCTGGGTTGAGTGGTATCTCCAATTCTAGCTTTTTAAGCACTAAGAAGCTGATTTCCACAGCAGTTGTGTTAGTCTGCACTCCCAGCAACAGTGGAGAAGGGTTCCTTTCTCCACACACCCCCTCCAGCATTTGTTACTGGTTGACTTCTTGATGACAGCCATTCTTCCTGGGGTAAGATGGAATCTCAGTGTTGTTTTAATTTGCATTTTTTGAACGACCAGTGTTGTACATTTTTTGTATATTTATTTTCGTGCTTTTTCATCTGAGAAGTAAGTGTGTATTCATCTCAAATGCCTATTTCCTACTGAGGCACATAATAATCAGGATCCCAGAAATTCAGTGCAACACCAGAATACTAAAAGCTCTTAAAGAAGCAAATCACTCACAAATGAAAGCCTTTCAGAATTGCAGCTAACTTCTCAAAGCAAGTCCTTAAGTCAAGGGGAGCTTGGAGAAAGCATTTCAGGTCCTGAAAGAAAACAATTCCCAACTGTCTTTCAGAATTAATGGAGAAGAAAGATCCTTCCACGACAAAGAATAACTGAAGAAATTCCTGACCACTGAACAAGCTCTACAATGTATTCTGAAAGATTATGGAGAGAGAGAGAATATTCCCAAACCCAAGAACACCAATAGGTAGAAGCCACTAGGCAGGGCAAGCAATTAAACAGAGGTGCAAGACAAGGAGCTAACATCAGATTATATGACAAGGAGAAATCAATACCTGCCAGTTATAACCATCAATGTAAGTGGTCTCAACTTGCCAATCAAAAGAACCAGACTGGTGGAATGGACCAAGAAACAGGATCCCACAATATGCTGCCTACAAGAAACGCCTCAAGCGTCATGATTTCAGGCACACGCCTGTCTGGCGCGGTGGACAGTGCTCAGCAGCAGTGGTCATTGTAGCGTTCCTCTCACCTCTTGCAGACACTGATGAAAGAACTCTTCCAGAATGGCTCCAGGAAGTGCAGGACGAGAGGGCAGCTGTGTGCGAAGTCAGAAAAGGGCTTAGGGGGATTAGTGACAATGTGTCTTTTATTTTTTAAAAAGTGTAAACGCACTCATTTTGATCACCTTTTACTATCAAGGATGCAGAGTTGGCAGGGAGGTGTGGCCGCAGTGTGGTGGCCTCCCTGGGACATCCAAAACATGGCTAGGGTTCAAGTCCCAGCTCCGCTTTGCCTGAAGCAATGTGACCTGTACCGGCAGTAGTTCTGTCACCTGTAGAAAGTCAGCCCTGCCCAGGAGAAGAAGTAAAAGCAGCCAATAAATGCATGAATATCTCAGGCCAGCAGAGAAATGCAAACAGAAACAACGCGGAGATTGCAGCTACTCCTGCAGTGGCTCTTATCAAAGACACAGTGGAAGCCCCCTGAGAAGGCTGAGGAGAAGGGAGCCTTTCTATACCGTAGGTGGGAAATCACTAGAGAAAATGGGGCCCTCTGATGGCCCCAGGCAGGGCCAGACATGAAGGCGGCCATGGTGACCCGGGCTGAGGAAACTCCCTCGCTCTCACCATCGCAACTCTGCCTCTCTTCTTCAAAATGCCCAGCAATGGCAGGCTTACATTTCAGGGTCAGTGACAGTGGTTGAGGCGACAGGAGCTCATAGCCTGGGTAGGGACAGGGCTAATTCTTCCATGGCAGTGACAGTCAGTGACACCACTTGCACAACACCCATGCAGCAGAGATGGCAGTGAGCACGCTGTGTGGAGGGACGCATGGTACTTCCGTAGCAACCCCAGGAGCAGGCTCTGTGGTCAGCCTCAGCCCTTTACAAAGAACTCCTGGCCTGGGGACCTAAGTAAGTTTCAAGTCCATGCTCATAAGGAGGTACAGAGGCTGGGACTGGAACTCAGGCCTGCAGATGCCTGACATGGGGGGACATGGATTCCTGGCTTGAGGGCAACATGGGCTCTTGCTAAAGTGCTGCTGGCCACAGTACCAGAAAGGTGACTCACAGTGGGAGAAATCCAGGCTGCCTCTCTGGAGGTAGTGGCACCATTCTTGTCTGGAAGGATGCGCAGGACCTGGGACCTGAGGATAGTGCTGGAGAGAGCCTCGTAGGTAGAGGGGACCCTGAGCAAAGACATGGAAACCAGGAACTTCCAGCGAAGACCTTCCTTAGCGAGGCATCCCTGGGCCTGTGGAGCTGGTGTTGCCAATCCAGTGTCTGTGTTCTGTGGCCCAATTCTGAGAAATGCCCAGGAGGACGGGAAGCACAGTGGGAGAGGGCCTGTGACCAGCCTGGTGGCCCTGGCTCCTGTGGCAAGGCAGTTCCCCTCTGTCGGCCTGGGTTTTGTCACTCAGCAAGTTAGGTGGCAGTCGATGGTCTCCTAGGACCTTTTCCCTGCAGCCACCTGACTGGCTCCGGAAGTGTGAGTGTGACAGCCGCTGACCTGGTGTTGCTGCTCCATTATGCGGTGTGAAGACACCCACAGCCCCCCACGGTCAGCAGCTCAGCTGTCTCTGTGCTGAGCAGGTCACAGCACTGCCTTGCAGAGCAGGTGTGTCACTTCCCTCAGCAGCAGGCGGCAGGGGAGGGGGGATTACAACCGGGAAGCAGTGAGAGGTGCCAGCAGGCGGAGGGGTGTAAGAAAATGATTAGCACCAGAGAGTGGCCAAGTGGCTGCTGAAGTCCTTTCCTGACTTGGGTGGGAGTGAGGATCCACCTAGAGGGGCCTTGGCTCTCAGCGTGGCTCCCTTTGTCCTGGGGACACCACAGATGCCCCAGGCCAGGGACCAGAGAAGGTCCCTGTGCAGCATTTGGTGGTGTAGCATAGGGGTGAGTGGGAGGCGCTCTCCTCCCCTGACAGCGGGCAGAGCTGCAGGTCCCTCTGGGCGACTTCTTCACCAGGCTGGTGGGGTCAGGTTACCTCCTGGGTCTCAGCTCTGTCGCTCACAGGCCCTGGGAGAGCCTGGAGAGTGGAGCTGGCCCAGGCCCCAGCTGTGGGGAGGCTCAGCCTGTGACCTCGGCCAGGCCGCCGCCTCCTTTTGAGCTGTGACCTCACAGAGGCCCCTTCCCTGTAGGTTGGAGTCCCACACCCACAGGTCTTGATTCTTTCCTTGTCACTTGCATCTCAGTCCTCTTCTTCCCTTTCGAGAAAGATCTATTTTCCTCTGTCTATTCCCTGTCTTTTGTTGTGTTCTTTATTTATACTGTGGGGTTTTCATACAAAAGAAACCAAGTGACATTTAAGCTTGCATCTGGTTTATTTCACTTAACATTGTCACCTGTAAGTGCATCTATTCTCTACAAAGGGCTTGACAATGTCCTTTTTATTTGTTTATTTGTTTTGTGGTACTGGAAATTGAACTCTGAACCTTGCACTCGCCAGGCAGGCGCTGTGCCGCTGAGCCATAACCTAGGCCAGCTGTGGCCTTCTTTATTGCAGAGTAGTTCTTAATCATGAGTAAACACCACCTGGGCCAGCCTGATAGCTCAGTGGACTAAAGTGCTTTCTTAGGCAGAGTGCAGTGGTCGGGGTTTGATCCCTCATGCACTGTGCCGGCCCCACCCCGTGGCACACTGAGACAGCCATTGAGACTGGGCTGGTGGCGCGTGCCTGTAATCCCAGCATGTGGGAGGCTGAAAACCAGAGAATCAGTGAGAGTCTGATCTATGTAGTGAGACCCTGTAGACCCTGCACTAAATACAGAAAAAAACAAATAAAATGTTTGGAAAAATGAGTAAACACCTTTTCTTTATCTGTCCATCTGCTGATGGGCAGACAGGTGGCTTCCAAGGTTCAGCCAGCAGCCACTGCGCCGCCTAGAGCTCGGTGTGGCGGGTCACTGTGGCGATGTCTTCCAGCCTCTGCTCTGCAGTGGAGGCTCGGGTGCTGCGAGCCCCTGGCCTGCTGTTCCTGTTCTAAGTAAGTGGGAGCAAATAGCTCACACTGGGCAGGCAGAAGCCTCCTGGGGCCAGCTCGAAATCCTGCTTATGATTTGTGTGAGGAGTCAGAGACTTCGCTCCCAGAGATTCCTCTCGCTGACTAGCAGCGCGGCCTGTCCCCCCGAAGCAGGCCCAGCAGAGCCAAGGAAGACGCTGTCTGCTGTGACTCTGGGCTTCCACCCAGTGCAGGAAGAACAGCAGAGCACCTGGTGAGGGGATGAGCAGTGAGGGACAGTGACAGAGAGTGACAGAGAGGGTCAACTGATACGGGCCTGCAGAGGTGGTGGGCTGGGGGTGGGAGGATCCCAGGGTGGAGAAGAGGAAAGGGCAAATCCTCCTGGGCTGGAGGAGCCAGGAGACGAGGGGAGGGAGTGACAGCATGGAGGAGGTGGGCACGCCCTGGGGAGAAGCAGGTGAGTGAGGGCAGCCCTGGGGAGAAGCAGGTGAGTGAGGGCAGCCAGGAGACCACAGAGCCCGGCTGGGTCTCATTCTCCCCGGTCGCAGCATGCTCAGTCTAAGGGGTGCAGATGTCATAGGTGGGGGTGCCAGGTGACCTGGGCTGGCTGAGGGGTCATCATGAGTAAAGGCACAGGACCATCCCTCCCACTCCCTTTGTCCAGAGAAGGCTTTGATCCCTCCCTCTGTCCTTCCTTCCTTCCTTCCTTCCTTCCTTCCTTCCTTCCTGCCTGCCTGCCTGCCTGCCTGCCTGCCTGCCTGCCTACCTACCTACCTGTCTGCCTTCCTGCCTTCCTGCCTGCCTGCCTGCCTGCATTGATTACTTTTCTGTCATTGCTGAGACAAAATACCCAACACCTAGAATTAAAGGAGGAAAGATTTATTGGCTCGCGCTTTGTGGAGGTTTCAGTCCATAATCAGCTGGCTCCAAGGCAGGGTGGCGTATGGCAGAGAAACCATAGTCCATGGTGGTGGAAAACAGCAAAAGCAATAAGAATAAGGGTGGAGCACAGGAGAAGACTGTTTTACTGTATGTGGGACACTGACCCTAGAGCAGGTGCAGCATGCACACCCCCAATCCCAGTCTAGACAACGACTCAGTCACAATCTGTAGATTCAGCCATCTCCAAAAAGCCCCTCCTCCTGCCCTATGACTGCATGAGGCTCTGGGGACAACCAGACACAAACCGCAACACCGAGTTCAACCGAACTTCAATTTTAAGTTCTGGAGAGATAGTAGAGGTTGCTGGACATGGTGGTAGATAGAGATTGATGACAACAATCAGATAAACTGGTTGAGATGACCACAATTCCTGCCACAAAAATAGTCTCGTGGTGCATCGCACAGCATGGCAGGGCCTCCTTTGGGTCCCCTGGTGGTTACAGACTTCTGTGAGGTGCTGAACATGAAGCTGGGGTCTACAGGGCAGGAGGAGGTGGCCCTGAGACTCTAGGACCACGGATGGGGGGACTGCAAGCACAGAGGCCCTGAGGAAGGGGTGTGTGTGGCTTGGGGGCTGTGTGGTGTTGGGTGGTTTAGTGAGGATGGGCCGGGGCCAGAGCGTGCAGAGGCTCTGAGTCAGAATTTATAGCAAGTATGAAAAGCAGGCCTGTTGGCATGAACCTTAGAGTGCCCTGTGTGGGTGGAAGGAGCGCCCGGCGGTGAGAAGACTGAGGTTCCTTCCACCTGCGAGTGTCCTCGGAGCACACTGTGATCGTGGGTGAAACCCTCCCTCCTGGCTCCAGCCACCCACGCAAGCGAGCTGGGAACGTGAGCCGCAGCGACCTGGGAGCGCCTTGCCCCAAAGTTCCACGGGCACCTAAGTAGAGCCCGTGAGGGGTGCTCTCTGAGCCCGGTTGCTGTCCTCCTCGGATTCTACCAGGCCGCAAGTGTCAGTCTTGACTCTGCCTCCACTCCGTGTGGGACTCAGCAGGAAGCCACCTTCTCTCAGCTTCGGCTTCTTCCTCATTTATAAAATGGTGAAGATAAAAAATAAGTTGCTTCATGAGGCCATTATGGGGGAGGAAGTGAGATAATAACGAGGGATGGTTGATTATACGGCAAATGTTTGCGCAAAAAGTGTATTTACAGTAGAAGACATGGTGCCGCGAGGCCCCCTCAGGGCCCTTTAGCTTCACGCGCTATCCCACTGTCCCTGCCACTTTCGGAGCTGTTCTGAAGTCTGCTTTTGTGTCTTCTTGAGGTATGACAAAAGACACAACGAATGCTGTGACCACGTGCCACGCAACGGCGAGGCAGGGGCCCACCAACGTGGCTCTGTGTGCCCATCTGCCTGAGGCCGTAGACCCCGCTCTACGTGGCTTCCTGCTCTTGGCCAAAGTCACAGCGACCACGAAGGGGAAACATTTTGCACCCTTTCAGGGCATGGAGGCAGCCAGGACACCATGATCAAAGACACTCGGGCAAGAGGTGTGGAGAGCTGCTGCAGACGGCGGAGAGCGCAGGCTAAGCGTGCTTGGAGCGCAAGGGGGGTTTAAGGAGGACTCACAGCGAGGTAGCTTTTACTGTAACAGATTTAAAAAATCTAAACAGCTGCAGTTGGTCCCCCCCCCACACGTGTAAAGGATGGAACACAGGCCCCCTTGCGCAACCGGCGACTCAGCGGACAGGGGCTCCCACACCTTCGCTCGGAGGCTGGGTCCAGCTCCGCTATGTGTCCAAGCATCCACTCGGGGGTCGTCCGCTTCTCCTTGGCGCTGATGTCCTCTTGATGCTTCCCACTGAGCCCGACCAAAGCCTGGCTCGCCCGCATTTCCCACCACCTCTGGTTCTCCTCCCAGGTGCCTTATCTGGCATCAGGGCCGTCACTCCTGCTCAGTCTCAGGGCTATCTTAGATGTCTCTGCCACATCCAATCAATCACCAAAGCCTATCACGAGGGCTCCGCGGGGCCTTCTCCTTCCTGTCCTTCCCCTCCTGGACGCTGTCCCTCGGGCCTCCCTTAGCCTCGCCCAGACTTCTGGACGATCTCTGAGCCTCCCTGTGCTCCTCCCCCTTTGTCCCCCACCCAGGCCCTCCATTGTCGACACTGCCTTCCAAGCACAGCCCTGACATGTCTCTGACAAAGTCACCGAGCTGCTTAAATGTCATCTCTATCTCCCCATCCACATCAGGACATGAGATAAAGCCTGTCACCACAGCCTGCCTGCAAAGTCTTTAGAAATTAGATGCTAGTTTCCTGGGGTCTTCCATCAACCCCTGCTCATACACACTAAGCTGAAATAGCCCTTGTCCCTGGGATCTTCTGGAGTATCTTAGCTGAAGTGTTCTTTTGCCTACAATGTACCCAAACCCTTGTGATAGTTCAAATCCACCTGTGCTTGGAGTCTGGGCTCTGAGCCTTTCTGGAGTAGGAACTCTCCTAAGTGCTGGGCCTGCTGGTGTGTCGGATCCTGCTTCTGTACTGTATGTTCTTTATTAGCCTCATACTTGCCTGTGGTCTTTTTGGTAAAGTCTCTACATTTCTTTTCAGCCCAAAAGGCCATTTTCAATATTTGTTTTAAAATAAGTCTCCTAGTGAGGAATTCTTAGTATTTATTTATCAGGGAATGTATTTTATCTTGATAAGCAAACATGGCTTATCTAGTTGTAGAAGTTTTGGTTGTCAACTATTTTCTACAGCCCTTTGTTTTATTTTTAAAATATTAATTAATTAATTTACTATAGTGCCTTGCTACACAGCTCGGACCCTTAATGATCCTCCTGTCTCAGCCTCCCCAGTGCTGGGGTTACAGGTGTGCCCCACCACGGGCCGGCATGATATGCGGTACTGGGGATTGAACTCGGGTCCTTGCGTTTGCCAGGCAGGTGTTTAGACCACTGAGCTCTCTTCCCAGCCCTTATTTTGTTTTTTTAAGAGGACTTTTATTCTCTTTCGTTCTTTTCTCTCTTAAGGTTTATTTTTTCTTTCTGCTTCATAGCTTCTCTTTTTAGGTTTGCAGCACACAGTGCTTGCACCCATCTTGGGTACCGGTACATGCATGAAGAGAACTGAAGTGTTCTGTGTCCAGCGGCTTTGGTCCCGTCGTTCTGGCAGGACATTCGTCATTCATCCTGTTGGTGTCATCACTGTGCATCTGATGAGTAGAATTCCTTCACTTTCTAGCTCTCCTCTCCCGTCTTTGGCATTTGGCCCTTGACTGTGCAGGTTCTAGCTGTGACTCTGCGCTTGTCCTGCGTGGCCCCTCTTGAGAGGTGGTGCCCGCTGTTTACTTGAGTGCTTTTTGGTCTCTGTCTCTCCTTCCCTCCTGAGGGTCCTATGGGAGGGGCACGGCCCTTGGCGGTCTTCCCAGACCAAACTGCCTGCCCTCGAGGGAATGCACACAGTGTGGCTGCTGTTTGATCCAAGTCTTGGTGGGTCACGCCCTTGTCCTCCTTCACCCTGAGTAGGCTGTGTGTGTGTGTGTGTGTGTGTGTGTGTGTGTGCACGCGTGTGCATGCACTTCAGTGAGGAAGATTTTCACAGCTCACAGGAAGAGGCCGCAGGCTCATTCTCTCCCACCTCCTCCTTCCTGTGGACTTTCCACTTTCATCTGCACTGATTTCTGTGTAAACCTGTGAGACTGCGGGCTGTGGGTTAGAGCAAGCTTCCCACTCACGAGCAGCCCGCCGCCTGCGCAGCCTCTGACCTGGGGCCTCTGCTTTGGTGGTCCTCTGTGGAGCCAGGGACCTAGGGAGCTGTCACCGAGCTGACTGATCTGGCTTCTGTTTCAGGGCTTGTCCCTTTATGGCCTGGCTGGTGCAGCTTTGGTGGCGGCCCAGGGACCCCGCTGTGGACTCTGCAGCGACTTGGCTGTGTGTTGGATGCTTGGTGTCTTTTGAAATCGGGCTCCCCCAGGGTTCTTGCTTCCCTAGAACCAGAATGTGACCTCACTTGGAAAAGGAACTTTTGCAGGTGTAAACGCAGTCTGGAGGAGGTCTTACTGTGTTAGCTGGGCCCTCAGCCCATAACTGTAGCACTTAGAAGGGGACAGTCGAGGTTACCTGTGACCCGGAAGCTGTAAGAGGCAAGGGAGGACTCCCCCACGCCCTTCATGAGAGAGAGAACACCTTAGTTTTAGGCTTCAAGCTTTGGAGGGCTTCAAGATCCATTTCTGTCGCTCTGAGTCCCCTACCGTGTGGTGCGTGGCGACGGCGGCCCTAGGAACCAGCCACGCAGGGCCCCTTTCACACTGGAAGTGTTAAATGTTGCCAGGATTTCATTTGGTTCTTTTAGATGATTTCCAGCCTTTTATTTTATTTTTTTCCAGTCCTTTATTAGAAGTCTTTATCTTTTCCAGTCAATGCCATGACATCATTCTTAACTTTTTAAACGTTTTTCTTTTAATTCATTGAATATATCTATTTGTGTAAAAAGACTTGGCTGTAGAATCTAGCATCTCAGCTTGCTCAGAGCCGGGGCCTGCGGGGCGAGATGCCTGCCTGCGTGTGGCCCGCGCTCTCCTAATTCTGCGCATTCTTAGGACCTTATTGCTGAGAGCCGGGTGGTTCAGGTGACACACGGCAGCAGCTCTGGATTCCATCTGTCCCCGTGCTGTTTGTTTGTGGCTTAGCTTATCGGGGCTGGCGCTGTGATTTCAGTCTTCCTGGCAGGCAGGCGCTTCCGATGACTCTTGGTTTTTAAGAATTCCTTGCTTGGATGAAGGAAGGGCCGGGGCGCAGAAGCCCGGCGGGCCAGCTCTCCCCTAGGGGCCGAGGACCTTCTCCACTGTGGGTTACAGACCGGGAGGGCCCCCTACTCAGTGCTTGGGAAGTGCTTGTAAAAGTGACTTGTAATTAATTTCCAAAGCCGTAAAAGTCTGCAAATAACGTTAAAGAAGAATTTCTTGCTTTATTTTAAGGCTGGCTTCTTAGGGTTGCCTCAACTTCCGCTCAC
>NW_004524815.1:1243622-1259863 GCF_000260255.1 Octodon degus | reverse complement strand
GGTGTGAGCACCGCCGCTCCTTCTGGAGGTGCTGGCGGAGGAATCCGTTTTCTGGCTCGTCCACGGCCGCTTCTGGCTCTGGCTCTGGCTCTGCGATCAGCACTCTCTTGCTGCGCCGCCGTGGAAGGCGGCCTGGAGGCAAGTCCTGAGGCCACCCTCGGGCCGGCTGAGGATGCGCGTGCTGGTAGGAGAGCTAAGGCTCTGTGTGTCCACGCCTCCCGCCGCGCAGTCCGCTGTCACAGAAGGCAGCGAGGTCGCAGGTTCTGGGACCTGGACGTCCCCGCCCAAGGGGCGGCGGGGGAGGGGAGGCACACTGTCCGGCGTTTCTTAATCCAGTCACGTCTATGGTCACAACTAATCACAAAAAATTAATAAGCTTGTTACTTTTACATGTACGGCTTTGGAATTTGTTTTTAATTTTTCCTGTTCTCTTGGTTTTCTTTCTTACTTGCCTTCCTTAGATTCATCAGACATAGTTCAGTTCTCTACTGACTTCTTAAGTATAACTATTTTAGCGTTGCTTTGGGCAATACAAATACCTTTTAATTTATTACCTTCAGTTAATATTTTGTAACTTTATGCAAAGTGTCACAAATATACAACAGCAAAATACTACTTACCCTAAGCCATCTGCTGTGATACTCTTGACCCATATATTAAATATATTGTGTGTAACTTATCCCTCAATAAAATGTTATTTTTTGATATACTCAAATTTTGCTCTAGTATAATTTTTCTCCCTGGGCTGCGTGCGAGGAACAGTCTCACCTTCCTTTTTCCAGCTCCCTGTTCAGGTCAGGCCCCACATTACACTTTCTTGTCCTGCGCCTTATTTTAAGTTTTCTTTTCTCTCCTAGAATTTCCTAACCCTGCGCTCATTGTGGTCATCTCTTTCCCTTTAAATTCTCGGAGGCATTTGCAGTGGTTCTGGCTCGTGCTTGGTCGCTAGTGTCACCGTCTGGGCCACTTGCAATCTCTGCTTGCTTGTGTTTCATGTCTTCCTACTTTTCCCCACGTGAAGTCATTTTTAAATTATGCATGTATTCATTCTTTAAAGAATGAAAAATAGTGGGATTCAACAACAATTGCTGCATTGCATGATGTTATCTTCAAATTAGTTGTTCAGGTTACAAGATATAAATGTGCAAAATGGGTTTAAGAAACCAAAACAACAACGAAAAACTGTAAGAAATTTTAAAAAATAAGAAAAAATAAGTATCAACTGCTTCTTTCGAAAGACAAGCAATTGGCAGTACAACTGTCCAAATTGTCCTGCACACAGCCATCGGTGTATCTTTCCCCTTCTTTCTTTTGCCCTTTCCTCACCCCAGCTTTTCCTTCCCACTGAGTGAATTCTTTCCCTCTCACAGCATCCACTGGACCTTTCAGACCGTACTTGCTCTTCTAGGTTCTCACGCTAGTGAGGCAATATGACGTTTGCACGTGTGGGTCTGAGTGATTTCACTCATCGATACAGTCGCTAGTCGCATCCATTCATCTACCAAAGCCTTGGATTTATCTTATTTCATAGCTGAGTAATACTCCATTATGTGAAAGTACTGTATCTTTTTTAATCTGTATGCAACATTTTGGCTGATACATTGCACAGAATGTATACTGTCTCCACTCCTCTTATGGGGGCTTGGGTTTTGTTATGGACGGTGGTTTGCTATGGGAAAGTAGCGAATCCATTTTGCTTTCCAGATTTGCTTTTATTTTCTAGCTTTGGATGGGTCTATTTTATTTTTAAAGATACCTTTAACTCAAGGCATGATTCTTATTTCTAAATTGTGGATTAAAAAAGAATTCCCTATACATACCTGAGGATTCACAGAGTTTTCTCCACTTTCTTCCCCCACTTTCAGCCCTTACCCCTCATCACACCATCTTTGCTGGGCTTGGTAGGGTCATACCTTGTGCCCACACAGCCCAGCTTGCCACCGAGACCCCCCCACCAGTGCCCACACAGGTGTCTCTCTGCCCAGCTCCCCAGCTCATGTCATGTGTTCCTCTTGATGTGAGCACAGCGCATATGCCACAGGAGGGAAGTGGGTCCTGTCTGAGAGCTGGCCACCGGGGCCAAGTCGCAGGGCCACCCCCTGTCCGGGAGGCCCACTGTGTGTGCCTCAAATATTTTTCTCATAGATTCTACCCAGTTTTGCCTTTGTTTCAGTGGGAGGCCAGGTTGAAATCCTCACCTCATCTTGTAGTTGAAGCTACTTTGTTATAGAAAGAATAAATGTCCATTGATGACAGCCAAGAAGGCCAGTGCCAGCACAGTGCTTCAGTACGCGTGTGTTGAATGAAATCACTTGGTGAAAGTATGCATCTTGTAGGACTTAAATTTGAAAGAAATGATAGCTCTTCTCTTCCTTATCTCACTCCTCCTTCTTTGAGTTAATCATTGGTAGCACTTTTTACTTATCCTTTCATACATGACTAAGGGGTTGTACTATTTCACCACTTGCCTTTCTTTTGGAAAATTTATTTAGAAATGATATATCCTAGGCACCTCCCTGTACCATCACATACAGATGCTCCCATGCTTCTAAAGAGCCGTACAGCATGCCGCAGTACAGGGAAGCCCCTAATGCAGCCACCCCTTTATCTTGGGGGCCTCCTGTACTGGGAAGCTAGAGCTCCTCTGGGCAGCACCCTGGCCACTTGTCCGGGAGACCACCTGCTCTTCCACGTGTGCACGGAGGGCTCAGTGTGCAGAGCTCCCACCCGGAGGCCTGCGAGCCCTGAGGGGGATTGCTGACCATGCACCCAAACAGTGGCCACAGAAGGTAGAGGGCAGCAGGTGGCAGAAGAGAAGAAAAATGTTCTGGAGAAGAGGGCCAGGGAGGGAAGGAGGGAAAACATCCTTGGCCCAGGAGGAAAGAAGGGAAGGAGGGAGGGAGGACAGGGGGGGGGGGGGAAGGAGGAAAGGCAGGGGGGTGGGAGGGAGGGAGGGAGGGGAACACTGTCTTAATTCTGCATGGTGGCTGGGGTGATGGAGTCGTGTCGGAGGAGGCTTCCTGGTGCAGGTGGCACTGCGTCAGAGTGGGTATGGGAAGGGCCTGCTGGCAGAGGTTGTTCCAGGTGGAGACAGAAGTTTGGAGAGTGGCCCAGTTAGGACCCAGACATGGAGGGGCTGGGCTGAGAATCCTTCAAGTGATAGCAGGGACAAGAGGACAGGAGGGTAGGTAGCATCAGGTGACAGTGGCCAGCACAGGGGGATAACAGTGGGGATTAGGAGCCATTCCAAAAGCAAGGGCTGAGGTCTCCGTGGGAGTTGGCTTGTTCAGGGCCTGCTGTAAGATTGGCAGGACCGGATTCTCAGATTAGGGCGCTTGCTAGGGGATGCCTCTTACTAGGAGCACATTTCTGTGTCATTTTCTATGGACTCTCCTCCCTTTCCCCCATGTTAGCTCTCTGGGGCCATTTCTTCCTTCGCTGGTCCCCAGGTGGTCCCCAGGCCTTGCACCAGGGTGTTGGGCTGAGGCTGGCCGCGGGCCCACACTGCCTCCCTGTGCCGGGCCGGGGCATAGCACTGGGTGCCCAGCTGATGGGAGCAGGCACAGGGGCTGGGGAGGGAGCTCTGGGCCTCCGGCCATCATCTTGTGACCAAGGGAAAGACAGTGTTTCTCTCTTTTTCGATCTTAGCTTTGATCCTTCTTCAGTGAAAGTTTCTGATTAGTGACCCAGTTCTTGGAGGACTTGGTCTCAGAAGAAAAGGTCAAGAAAGACTGGGCTGCTGCCTGGAGCCTCAAGAGCTGTCACAGCCTGAGAGATGAAGCCCATGCCTTCAGCTGGAGCTGAGGCCCTTTGAGCTCTGGCTGTGCTTTGTTTTCGGGCTGCAGCTCTTGGCATGTCCTCTCTGCGCCGTCTGTTCTTCTATGAGAAGGTCTCTGTCCAGGCCTGGAAAACATCCTTGGCCCAGGCCTTCTGCTGGCCCGTGTCCATCCTTCTCCGTAACCACCCAACCCATTTCAGTGTCTCTGCTGCCCAATTTGGTGGCCTGGAAAATGATAGGAACCCGCTGCAGGTTGGTGCATAAATGCATGAATTGTCCCTGGTTCATAACTCAGAGGTGGCTGAGACTGCAGGTGGACAGGGAGTGGAAGAGGTGGAGGTTTAGAAAGAAGAAAGCAACAGCACACCAGGTGCATGAAAAGCGCTCAGTGCTGAACACATCCTGCCTGCTAAGAGGGGAGAGGGCTGCTGCTTCCCCCTCTCCCTAGGGTGAGGCTCAGGTTCCCCTTCTGGCCCTGGCTCTCTACCCTGCCCCACCCCCAAGTTCACTCTTGAGTCCTCACCTGCTCTGCTTAGTTCCCGCCCCTGACTTGGGCTCCAGGTGACTTTGGGAGCCAGAGTTGAGTCCCTGAGTGCTGTCGTACTGAGGTCCACAGACGAGGTTCAAGTCCAGGAGCCACAGGTCATTCCTGGTGTGGACTCTCAGGCCCTCTTCAGGGGACTTGTACAGAAAAAAAAATCAGCCAGTGGCCATAGAAGGGCCTCCTGGAAATGTTGTAGGTGCTGCTGCTAATAAACATAAATGTCTGCATGTATTCTTTTACAAAAGCTGAAGCTGAAAGAAGGTGGTATTGGGGGTTGGAGAAATGCCACGTTGGATGTCTCTGGGGCTTCACCTTCTCCCCCACAATGAAGTGGTGTGGGTGGCTCTGGATCTCACTGCTCCTGTCCCCAAAGGCCATGTGGCCTCATAGCTAAGCATGCGGGGCTCGGCGCCCTCTGCCCAGGGCTCGTCCCCACCGCTGACAGCTGGTAGAGACACAGTCTCTCGGTGCCTCCGTGTCTTTTTAGTCACACAGCAGTGATTTCAACGATGGCACATACCATCGCTGCATGTCAACGAGGTGGCACAGTCACTGTGAAGCCCTCGGAAGAGCAGCCAGTGCACTGTAATGGCCTGCCTCGATCTGCCTCTGCACCCTGAGCTCACGGCGTTGGTGATTCTGCTTTTGTACCCACATTGAATAAAATCATGTGGCTTAATAATGACCTGGCAGAGGATGAGGAAAAAAATAAAACGTCTAATGGAAGACTGACAAGCCACTGAGGATGGAGAGCGTCTTAGCCACTCTCTAGTCCAATTCTCTCATTTTAAAAATGTGGAAAGTGAAGCCCTGGGAGGAATGATTTTTTTCCAAGGTTATATAACAAATTGAGTTCAATTTATTGACTCTCTTCTCTTGCCTATTTTTTGCCAAGCATTAGTGGATGAATAAGAAATCGTTCTTGCCTCTGCAGATTATTTTTTCCAAAGTCTGAGAGATGCAAAGTGAAGTTACCATGGTCAAAATTTAACCCAGGAAGTGCTGGATGCTGTAAAACGAGGTGCAGTTTTGCCTGTGCTTTGCTCTCCTTCAGGAAGAAGTTTCCCACGAGCAGCCGATGACCCAAGTCTTATTGCTTTGCAGTTGCTCTTGTGGAGCTCATAGTCTGTGACATGTCCTATGGAGAGGTGACTTTGGCGAGAAGCCCAGAGGGAATTGCAGTGTGAAGCAGATGAAAATGGCCCTGCAAGTTCTTTGGTGATGAGGCGGAGGTGGAGCGTTGACCCCTGAGGAACTGTCCCGGGATGGAATGTCCTTCCACGGAACTCTGAGGAGCAGTCCTTACCAGAGGCCAAGTGCACATGGCAGGGCAGTGGTCAGAGTGGAGCTGCAACCAGCAGAAGTGGATGCTAGCTGCCATTACTGTTGCCATGGCGATGCCCACCTCGTGCCCAGCTGACTCTTCCCTAGCACAGCACCTCAGATGCTTGCAGCAATCTCAGAGGCAGGCTCTGCTCCTTCCCCATTTTCCAGATAAGGAGCTAGCTGCAGCTAGTTCAGTAGCTTGTTCCACGGTCAGGGAGTAAGGAAGAGGAGCTCGGGTTTGTATCTAAGCCACTGGCTCCTGTCCTAGCGTGGAACCACAGGCTTGGGTCCAGTGGCTTGGGCGGTGATGTGGCTTTGTCCTTGCCTGCACCCCGTGCACGGGTACAGGGCCAGTCACGCAGGAAGCTGGATGAGCTTGGCGTTTGGATCTGCCGTGGTGGTCACAGATGGCAGGGTGGAGAGATGAAGCTGGGGCTGGGCAGTGTGGCCGCCTGGCAGTTGTAGGGGAGAGCAAAGGGCCTGCTGCTCTTGTCTACCTTTCCTCCAAGGATTTGCCTAGAGGCTGCCTTTTGCACATCTGTGGCCTTCTCTGGGCTCAGCACTTTGTTGGCCCTCACCTGTTTCCCAGTTATTGCGTAGATCTGTGCAAGAAGGTCCCTAGCCAAGTCCCAGAGGGCTGAAGAAAGAGACCAGTGCCCAGTCTATGCCCATGTTTCCCACACTAGGACTTTGCCAGTCATGACTGTTGGACAGATACATGAGCTCAAGCCAGTAGGCACAGCTAACTTACCCTCCCCCAAGTAGAAGTACCGCAGCAGGACCCCAGTGAGTGGAGTCTAGCAAACACTTCAACCTTCCCCACTTCTGGGCAAGCGCAAGCTGGCACTTCTTCACCTGCTTTGAAGTTAGACATGCCAATGTCACGTGCTTCGGGGAATAAGACGTGAGTGGAAGGAATCTGAGTGTCACTTCTCGGGAGAAAGTTTTAGAGGCAGTCCCTGGGACCAGGGACCCTCGGCCCAGGGTGCTTGCTCTTCACCGGCAGAAGCGCGCTTCCTGCGCTACATCTTCCAGGCAAAGCTCTTCCCGGCGTTAGGGCGACATTGTCTTGTGGTCAGTTCAGGGCCTGAAAGGAACAAAGATGCCTACGTTTGCCATGATTTTGTAGCACAGAAGAGCAAACGCATGTGGGACATGGGACTTCAGATACCGCTTCAGAATCAGGAGGTTTAAAAAGTGAGTGGCTTCAGCCAGCGAGGATTGGGAAGTCGTGGGCTCCCCGTGTGGGCACACCGGCCTTGCTTGGTTTTCCTTTCTGCAAATGGGCCAAGCTGAGAGAAGACAGCGGGGAGAGGAGAGTGTGCCGAGGAGGCCGCCGAGAGGGCCGCTCGTGTGCGGAGTTACATAAGGCTGTGGAGAAGACTCTCTGGCCGGATTGTTTCTGCTCAGCAGATGAAAGAAGATGTGGAACAAACACCGGGAGAACAAAGGCGGTAGAGGAAACCCAGGCGGCGGCATCAGCAGGCAGATAAGTCAGGGGAGGAAGACAAAGGGAGCTAAATTTAAACCACGGAGAAAAGATGCCTCAGCGGGCCAGGAGAGCTCTATAAATACCTTGAAGGCAACAAGCTCCAGAAAGAAAGGAAGGATTATTCACTGTCATCCCAGATGTAGGACAGAGACAGGGCCCAGAAGGAAGCTGAGCTGGCGTCAGGCTGCTGGGCCGGGGGAATAAAGCGGTGTTTGTGCTGTGGCCCCGGTCCAGGCCCCTAGACAGCCCGCCTGCCGCCGCTCGGCGCTTGCAGCCCAGGGGACCCTGGCTGGGCTTCTGCTGCCCTGGTGGCTTCGGGCTCTGTCCTCCCTGCAGAACAGGGAAAGTGCCGTTGGCTAACAGCAGGCGGCCAGGATCACATGGACTTTGCGTGTGAAAGCGGAGGGCGGATGGGAGAAGCCCATAAGCGCCTCTTCCCTTTCTCAGGCCTTCTCCCCAGGGCGTGCCTGCCCCGCGCCGGTTTGCAGCTCCTGCACAGCAGCCCCGCTCTCCTCTCCTGGCTTCTGTCTGTTGCTCTCCCCTTTTTCAATGCTCTGGGTCTCTTTCCCCTTTTCCAATGTTTCTATTCCTGTGTCCTATTGTCTACTTTTTATTTTGGTTTTTAAAATTATTTATACTTTGGCTTTCTCAGCAGAGAAAGCAGAGAAGCCATGTGCTACTTAACTGGTGTGCTGGATGTTTCCCTGGACACAGTGGTGTCACAGTGCATCCCTTTTCCTACAGATGTCTCAACCTCTTTTTTATGGCAGAGTAGTACTCCATTGCATGTAAATACCACCCTTTCTTCACCCACAAAGGGGCTTCCAACCCTTGTGCTGCTATACACATGAGTGAGCATGCAGCCCTGTGTGGTGCCTTCAGCTCTCTGGGGACAACACTGAGGGGAGGACAGCTGCTCAGAGCCAGTTGGGGACACTGTGAGAGGGTGCAAAGGGCTCTTCCATGCCTGTTTCTCTCCCCCTTTCTCCCTTGTATTTTCTCTGATGTTCTTTCTTCAAACATTTCTTTTTTTTTTTTTTTTCTTCAAATATTTCTTGATCTCCTACCCACCCTGCTGAGACCCCAGACCAGTGCCCCTGACAAAGCATAGTGCTGGTCTTTAAGAAGCTAAGGGCTCATGCTGAGGGACAGGCACGACCCCGGGGAGCTCCCTCCTGGGGCCACAGTGCTACCACGGAGGCTGGGGCTTAGCTGCAGGCGGCCCAGAGGAAGAGGCGGTGTGGACAGTGGGAATGTGCCTCAGGGCCCAGCGCAGGTCACCGCAGGCCGTGTCTGCCCCCTGCAGGGAGGCGTGCCTGCCAGGGCTGTGCATCCCAGGCTCAGGGCATCAGGCGAAGGCCTTCGAGCCGACAGACTTAGCTCTGTGGCTGGCGCAGAGCGCTGCCCCACCCCTTGCCACTGTTCTGTGCGTCTTGGGGGATTTGGGAAATCAGAGCCAGAACTGAGGTAAAGGGTTGACCTGGGGGCCCTCACTGACACAGATGGGCGAAAGTGCTGATTTGCTGAGGACCATGGTCCAGGAAAGTGCTGCGTTTCCTGACTTAGGCCGGCTGTACACCACACCCATCCACATTCTGGGGGGGGGGGAGGAAGCCTCTCCCTGGGTCCAGCTTCCGCCTGGGAGGCCCAGGGCCAGCGGCTGCCCCTCATAACATTTTCCTGCCTGGTTGTGTATGTGTCTGAGAAGTGACAGGTTGAAACAATGCCATCATTAAGGCTCCCTGGAGGATTTCGTGGGGGAGAAAGCACTGAGGATGCTTTCACGAGCAGAAGCAAGCTTTCTGGACGCTTGCACCACGCTGTCTGGGAAGAGGGCTCGTGGCAGCCATGTTTCCTTATGCAGTCCTGGTTCTGCAGTGCGGGCAAGTGGGTGTGTGGAGGGCCCCCAGACAGGAAACCAGCTCTGAGGCTGGCGCGACCGGCCATGCCTTCCCCAGAGCGTGGAGCTAGGTGACAGAACTTGGTCAGCTTGCTGCAGGCCCAAGGGCCAGCTTAGGCCACAAGGGAGGTGGGCAGGGCGCGTGTGGAAGATGAGGAAGACTCACACAGAATGGGCACATCATGTGAGGAAAGAGAACGAGACGGTAAAGAGGAGTGAAGGTGGAAGGAAAGTGTTACAGGGAGAATACAGGGGAGAGAGTACAAGGGGGGAGAGAAACGGGGAGAGAGACGGAGCGGCGGCGGCCTCGGTTCTGCTCTTTGCCTTCTAGACGGTGCTCCATTATTCTTCCAGTCAACTCCGTTTGCTTCAGGTAGTTGGAAAGACTTCTTTGTCACCAAACAGTTGAAAAATAACAGTTCATCTTGTTCATGCAGTCAAGAAAGTTGCGCCTAGGATTTTCAGAACTCTTACTTAGTTTTTGGAAACTTTGTTCCATCATGAGCTTTTCTAATACCGTCAGCACCACACACCCTTGCGGCCAGAAAGCTTGTCTTGAGGATCGTTGGGAGGGTCTTACCTGTCCAGGCAAATGCTCATGTTCTGTGATACACCACTTTCCTCTTTATATTTTGTCCTCTTTCTGAAGTAACTTGTATGTGGTAGGTATTGCTAGTTTTTCTATTGAATAGAGAGTTCCTTGGAATCCTAAAAAGTGAGCAGTCAGCTCGAGGAAAGAGAGGAAGAGAGAGAGAGAGAGAGAGAGAGAGAGAGAGAGAGAGAGAGAGAGAGAGAAAGAGAGATCGCAGGTGACGCTGTAGGGACGGGGCTCTCTCAGGATGGCTTTGGCCAGGCATTCACTCTCCTTCGTCTCTGTGCTTGCTTTAAATGGGACCAAAGTTTCTCCTTACTGCGGAGGAAGAGCTGACGCTTTCCACCTGGCTCCCACGCAGCTTGCAGTACTTCCAGGACTTCTGACACCATCTCCCACTCTCTGGATCATAGCTGATGCCCTCATTCCATGATGACATCGGGCATGCAGAGTCACTGCCACCCCTCAACCTGCCCCACTTCAGATGCCGTCGACAGGCCTGATGCTGCTGTCCTCCGGGGGCTGCCGGGTTATAAGTGGGGGGCTCTTGTAGCCACTCCCTGGGTTCGATCATTTCCTATCACAGCTCACAGAGTTCTCATCTATTGGATTATTGCAGAGCTTGAAATACAGGATCCAGACAGTCAGAGGAGAGGTAAGTGGGCGAGGTGCGGAGGGCCCCACGTGCAGGAGCTTCTGCCTCCTTGGAGTTGGTGGGTGCTGCCTCCCTGCACACAGCTATGCTCCCCAGCCTGGAAGCTTTCAGCACCCCATAATTTAGGTGTCTTTGTGGAGGCTTCATCACATTGGCATGACTGACTGGGACCCCTCTGGCTCCTCTCCTTTCTCTGGGAGGGGAGGTGGGACTGAAAGTTCTAAGCTTCCCATCACGGCCAGGTGCCTTAGTCCATTCCTTCACTGCTGAGACAAAATACCCAATACCCACAATTTAAGGAAGAAGAGGTTTATTTAGCTTGTGTTTCAACACACAGTTGGCCGGATGCTGGGCAAACGACATGGCAAAGGGGCCTGGAGGAGGAGAGCTACTCATGGCAGGGCTGACAGGAGGCAGAGAAGGTCAAGGGAGGAGTCGGGGAGGGCGATACTACTGTCCGGTCACATCCACGGTGACGCATCTCTTAGGACCAGGCTCTATCTCCTGAAAGCAAATCAGCAGTGATGTCCCTATAATTTAGTCACCTTTCTAAGACTCCCCCTTCTGCTTCCATGATGCTTTTGGGGGACGTCTAGACAGAAACCACAGGACCCATCCAGGAACCCACTGAGAGAACAAAAGATCCAGGAAGTTCTGAGAGGTTTAGAACCAGCACCAATGACCAAATATTAGAACCAGAGGCGCTCCCAGCGCCTTCACCCCTGAGGAAATTAGAAGAGCTTCGTGTCGGGAGTAGGGAGCGAAGACCAGGCGCTTGTCCGCTGCAGTGCCGCCTCACCTCTTAGCTGTGGCGGGCTAATGTTCACAAGGTTCTCCTTCACGTAGTGGCTATTGCCCGAGCCTTAGGAGCATGACTCTCAGATAGCCACAGGCTGCAGAGGAGCCTGCGCATCCTCAGCTGCAGCAACCGAAGAGTTCTGGGGACCAATTTAAATAGAAAGGAAAATTTTAATCCGCCATCACTGGAAGCCCTGAAGTGGGAAGTGCTGCAGGGTTGCTTAAGATAGCAGTGCGAGGCGTCATCACTCAGCTCTCCTTGTTGCCGTCCTCAGGAAACTGCCTGAGTTCTTGGGCTCACTCCCTGCTGGGTCACAGGAAAGTTTCGGGAGCTTCAGGGGGTCCTCTGTAGACACAGACATACCTGGAGTTGTAGACACTGGATGCCCTTGTCTCTGCATGAGCATGGAGGAAACCTTTTCTAGAAGTTTTTGGGCCTGGCCTCCTCATGCCTCTTGGTCTGAACTTGGTCACAGGCATGGTGACAGACACCCACTGAGCTCGGGTGTGTGGATTCTGCACACTGTGCCTGTGAGCTGGGAAGGGATCACTTTTCTCTGTGTCCCAGAAGGGGGATGTTTCAACAGAGGTGTGTTTGCTTGGAAGAAAGTGGGAGAGACTTCGTGTTGGTTAGGTGCCCAGGGCTGGTCCTACAGTCTACCCATCTGCATCAGCTTCCAGGTTCTACAACAGAACAATACAGCCTGGTGGCTTAGACCAGAGCCATTCATTGTTCTCTCAGTTCCCGAGGCCAGAGGTCGAGATGTGGGAGATCCGAGCCTCGGCCTCTTCCACAGTTCCTCCTCTTGCAGAGAACTCTGCCTTGTCCTGTGACCTCACACGGTCATTCTTTCATGTTGTATGTGTCCTAATCCCTTTTTTTCTAGGAACATTCACTTTGGATTAGGGCCCACTCGCAGGACGTCATTTAACCTTTGTGACCTTTGTAAAGGTCCTACATCTAAAATACAGTCACATTCTCAGGTACTAGAAAAGTGCAGCTTTTACTGTCTGGATTTTTGGGTGAGTACACCTCGGGCTCTAGGGCCACCTGACCCTTCTGTTTTACAGCTGGGGAAATTGCTGCCTGCTCAGAGAACTGCAATCTGTTCCTAAGTCACACCCACTCTCTAGATGCCACAGACTCATGCCATTTCCCACAATTTTAATTCTAAATGTTCAGTCCCTTGAGTGGTGACCCTAAATCTTAAGAATTACTTCCATGATTGTCCAAGTCTAGCCTACAAATTGTGAGCTTATTTCTAGCCACTGTACTAGTGTTGGTTCATCAAGCAGGAGTCCAGGCCAGTAGAGATGCCTTCGTTGGCCTGCTTGGGACCCCCCGTTTGGCTTCGAAGCTGGCCATGGAATCCTGAGACTGTCTCCCAGCAGGAAGGATCACCTGGCAGAATTAACACCTCCCACAGAGAAAGAACATGAGTCTGGGCTGGGAATTTTAATAGCCCCCAATCTTGGTTTTATTTAATTGGATCTAATGACTTAAATTCACAGCTGTGGAAGTTAACAATCTGCTATTGGAAGTCCTAACGAAAGCTATAAATCCGCCCACCTTCTTCCCCGCAGGAGAGCGTCTCACAGCATTTCCTCTGCTCATGCATCTCGTGTGTTTACAAAGGGCTGTACAGCACACAGTCTTTCCTAAAATGAGGCCGGGGCCAGGCCCCTTTCTGCCCTGGGCAGTGTTAGCCTGAAGCTGCATCCCCTGCCCCAGGGCCTTTCCAAGGGCAGAGAAAGGCAGCATCTTTGTGTGGTCCTGGGCAAGCATGCCAGGGCAAGCATGGAGGGAGGTGACCCTCAGGCTGCAGCTGCGCAGGTGTAGCCTGGCTGCTCTGAGAAACTCTGCTATTGACTCCATCGAAGTTGGAGGACCACAAGCCCGTGGACAGCAGAGCCAGCCTGGTGTGCAGCACCTCGACTCCTCAGCTGTGAACCCCCTGATCACATGCAGGGTTCTGTATGGCACCCCCAGAAGCTCATTCTCAGCATACCCCTTGCCATTTTTCATTATGCTCATGATCCTCAATTTATTTTCTTTCCCTTCTGTTTCTTTCACCTGTCTGTGTCTCTCTGTCTCTGTCTCTGACTTTGACTCTCCCCCTTCCCCTCCCCCTCTGCTCAACTCTGGCAGATGTGTGGAGCCAGGTACACACACGCACTTGCTTTATAAGGGTCAGATAGAACTCACTGGTAGTGGGGAGAGAGGCGCCAGGCTTGGCTGTGGTTTCAGTCCATTCTGTTGCTATATCGTAATCTGAGGAGTTTGGAAAGACATTTATTTCTTGCAGTACTGGGGACTGGGAAGTCCAACTGGGTGGTTTTCATGTTTTGCGCCCTAGGCCAAGGTCTTTTCTCTGTATCATAACGGCACAGGGCATCACACTGTGAAACACAGCAGCCAGCCCGCCGGGTCTCTCTGCTCACAAAGCCACTACCATGGGTAATGGAAGCTGATGACCCATGATGCTCTCCTGTGCGCAGCGGCAGGGATTCTGGAAGGTGACTGGATGATGGGGCTGTTCCTGGTTGGAACAGTGGAGGTCACTGGAGGTGGGACCGGAGGTGTGAGTGTCTCTCCCTGGCTCCTCCCTTGTCCTCTCCTTCTTGGCTCCAGGATGTGAACAGCTTTGCTCAGCCAGACCCCTGCACCGCCCTGCTCTGCCTAGGAGCCAGCTGACTATGGCGTGAATGCTCCAGAGGCCGTGAGCCCAAAGCTTTTCCTCCTTTTGCACAATTGGTTCCATGATAGGGCGCCATGGGGCACCCCAGAGTGATTCAGCACAAAAAGTGTATATAAAGAATTGAGGCGGGCTACTGCGCCCTGCCGGCCCCGCTGCGCCCTGTTGGAGAAGTCCCAGCTTTCCTCGTGCCACTTTGCAACTGTGACACTTTGGAGCGCTTGATCTCCACAGCTACACCACTTCGGAGGCGCTCTGACCTTTGGGCTTGGTGGCCGCCACAGTTGTTGCTCCTCGTCGGCTCTTATTTTCTGATGAACTGCTGCTGTTTGTGGTGGGGCTTGTGGAGTATAAACCGAAATCTCCACAAACTGAGCTAAATAAACCTTTCCCTCCTGAATTTTGGGTGTCAGAGGGCCAGCCAAATAGCTCAGCTGATTAAAGTGCCTGTGAGCAGCCACAGGGGCTGGGAGTTCGATCCCCGGGCCTGCACCCTCCTGGGGTGCACTGAGATGGCAGTTGAGACTGGGTGTGGTGGTGTGCGCCTGTAATCCCAGCTCTTGGGAGGCTGTAAACAGGAGGATCACTACAAGTCTGATGTAGTAGTGAGACCCTGAACACCTTGTAGACCCTTCCCTAAAATACAAAGAAAAAGAAAAAAAATTGGCTGTCGGGTATTTGCCCTAGCAACAAGTGAGAAGTAACATGCAGCAGTATTTCAGACAAGATGAAAGACAGGAACTTAGATGGTCGACGTCACACATGTGGTGTTTGGCACCAACGTGGGCTGTAATTGCTGGTCCCTTTCCTGTGTTCTCACGGTGAGGTGCCGGTTTGCACGCAGCCCTGCCTGGTTCCGACCCGAAACAGCCGCCTGCGGATGCCACAGCCTTCCCTCTGTGCTCTCCCTTCCTGCTCTTGCCGCTGGGTCCTTCTTCATCAGCCTTCCTGTGGCTGGTTACAGTACCTGCCTCCCCCGGCTTAAAAGAGAAGAGGATTAATGGTTCTCAGGCTAAGAGGGTTCAGTCCATGGTAAAAGCAAAAATATCCCGGCAGTAGGGTGCGGTGGGCCTGAGCTGCACACTTTGTGGCAGCCTGGATGCCCGGGAGGGGGCAGTGCCAGAGGGGAGGGGGCCAGGGACCGCCCCTCACTCCCGGGCGCCTTCCAAGGAGAGCAATCAAGTGGACACAATCAAATGTAAGTCTGTCACCTGCTTTGGTTTCTCTTCTGAGCATTTAATGAAGCCTCCCCTGTTAAGAAGTATTCGTGTTTCCTAACTTGTCTTATGCTTTTTCTGTCCCCGCAGTGCAGGCCTCCTGAGGATCTGGCGTGCTAGGCATTCAACACAGAAACGCTACAGGATCCAGTGAGAACGTCAACTAACAATGAAGGACTTGTGTGCGGGAACTGTAGCTCTCAGGGCCTTGAGGGGCATTGTGCATTGTGACTAAATGCTCAGGGCTGGAGCGGGAGGAAGGAATCCAGGTCCCAGATGCCAGCCCTATCTATCACTTCCCCACAGTGGGGTTCTGATTGAGTTGCTGGGGTATGCAGATCAAATTAACATATAGGTAAATACAGGTCGTGGGGCCTGTGGGAATCCCCCCCCCACCAGCTTTGCCCTAGGGACATGACAGAGAAGGTGGAGAAAAGGCAGTGATAGGGTGTATCCATGGCTTTTGCTTGATAGTTGGGGAAGAGGAAAGTGACCGGGTGAAAGTTAGACCAGTGAATTCAAGAGTACACAGCTAGGATTTCCTCTGTGAGGTAATTCCAGTGCTGTCTAGTGTGATTCACTTGGACTGCACTGAGGTCCAGAGCAGGGATTGTGGGACCCGGCATTCCTATCCGAAGTCTGCAGGAGTGAGGAAGTCTAGTTTGCTCCGCTAACGAAGTCTATACGCTGGTGCGTACATAAGGCAGCAAAGCCCTTCCGCACGCTTCTTGCCTGGTGTGTTAGCTACTCTTCTCTCATTGCTGGGAGGAATACCTGACACTCAAAATGAAGGAAGGAAACGTTTAGTTAGCTCACAGTTACTGGAGGTTTCATAGTTTAAAGCAGCCTGAGCTACGTAGCAAGATTTCGGAGCCTTATTTGCTAAGGAGAGAGGGTCAGTGCCTCTGTCTTCCCCAAACATCTCTCTTTCCCGAGATGGCCTCAATCACAGAAACTGCCGCCACTCTGTAGGGTCTGGAGGAGAGGCTGGGGTACTGCCGTGTCCAGGATGACCTGCTCCACAGGTCCAAGAAAGGCCGCAGGCCTGGGGTAAGGTGTGGCGAGCTGCCAGTTTAACGGTTGGAGCCTCTCTGGCCACACCCCTCGAGCCCCGCCCTGGCCCTCTGGCCCCGCCCCTCGAGCCCCGCCCTGGCCCTCTGGCCCCACCCCTGAGCCCTGCCCTGGTCCTCTGGCCCCGCCCCTCGAGCCCCACCCTGGCCCTCTGGCCCCACCCCTCGAGCCC
>NW_004524815.1:1233478-1242566 GCF_000260255.1 Octodon degus | reverse complement strand
GGGGACTGTGACCCGCCACAAGCAGGGGAGGGAGGGACTAGCCAATTTGTCCATCAGCCTACTCACTTGGCTAGTATTTGTTCAACATATGCAACAGGCACATTGCTGAAGAAGCAATGGTGGTCAAGACAAATATTATGAGCCTTATTGCCTTGTGGAGGAAACAGATAATTACTCGAGTGATGAAATCCAGGGTGTGAGGGGAACACGTTTCAAGGACATCTGCCCAGTCTAGGGCTCAGGGAAGAACTGAGGAGGAGGTGAGATTCAATCAAGACGTGGAAGGTGACCAGAGAGGGTAAGGGAAGGGCAGAAGGATGCCAGGCAGAGAGAATAGCATGTGCTTAGGCTGGAGAGGAGGAAGCCGGGCGTGTCTGAGAAGCTTGGAGTGAAATATGTAGAAAAGGGCAGGAGGTAAAGAGAAAAGTAGGAGCTGGAGAGGTTGAGAGGCTGCACTGGGAGGGGACTTGGAAGATCCACGAGGCCTGGAAGCACTGAGGTTAATTTCAGTGTAGGACTTCTCATTTTGAGTATGACTCCAGCTACTCATTAAGGTGAATTTATTAAGCATTAATATTTATATTAATTGGGTGAGTTTATTAAACACTTAGGTGTTCTTACTAAACAAAACAATTCTTTGCACTTATCCCGTGGGAAATACAGCTAAATAATACACCACATTTAATAGAATAAATTATATTTTAATAGAAAACAAAAACCGCCTCGATGAGCTCTCTTTGGGTAAGGCAGCTTGACAAGTGTGTGACGTGTTGTCAGCCCACTGAACTGCTGGAGCAAGCCATCTTGGAAATTCATCAGCTCCTGAATGGGTTTCCCAGAAACGGGAAAAACCAGAAATGAGTTTACATTTCAACACACTTATAGTGGCAACTACAGGAAATGTCACCTAGACGATTTTTAAACACAAAAGATCATGAAAGTGAGAAAACTTTACTCAGGGACCTTTTAGGCTTAAGATTTGGTTTCTTGAAGCTCCTAAAAATCTAGGCCATACTAAAGCATAATGCAAAACTCATTTAAATAGCACCAGCTCGCACTTGACTTTTCTAGATAATTGAGTGAAAACATTTTACCTTATCCAAATATGTACTGCATTCTTTTGAAAAAGCTCAGGGTGAAGGATCATAACAAACCTCATGATGGTAGCTGCTAATGGGGATGTGAATAGCAAGACCTGTGTTTTGGTAGCTGAACACCCTGTCATTCCTCAGTCCTCCGTGTGTGGGAGGGTCACCATGTGCCACCTGCACCCTCTGTCCATTTCAAGGGGAAAGGAAAGCGCTCATTTCTTCTGTCAATGTCAGCGTCCTTGGCACCTCTCCAATCCCAGTGCTTGTTTAAAATTGGAGCAGTGTGTGAGGCATGCCTTCCCACACAGTCTAAAAATTCCCCTTTAAAGGGATTATCTATATTGTGGTGCATGAGTCTGAAATAAAAGCACAGCCATCCCTATTTTTCTATCTCCTTTCATTTAAGATCTGGGCAATCCAGATTAATTATTAATAGTCAAGAGGCCCTGGTGGGGCTTGCTTGCTTAAACTGTGCTGGAGAGACTCGTGATAATGTCTTGCCTTATTATCTCTGCCACTGACCTTCTCTGCCACCTTTTCCTCCATGAAAGGCTGTTACAGTTTAGCTCTACAAGGTCCCATATCTCGTCTTCAGAGGTGAGGCTTTTGGAAAGAGTTTGGGTCATGAAGGTGCTAGACATCCTAGTGAATTATAGCTGAATGTGCTACCGGGAGGCGGGACCTTGTCAGAGGAGCTGGGTCATGGGCTGTGACCCAGGAGCACACCTCCCACCAGCAATCCCTCCTTTACCCTCTCATTCCTGGAAGTCATGATGTGAGCAGCTTTCCTCCACCAGGCTCTGCTCACATGCTTGTCCTTGGGACCAGCTGACTGTGTATAGATGTTATGGTTTGTGTATAGTTGTCCCCCCAAAGCCTCATGCAGTCTTAGGGCAGCTTCTGGAGTTTGTGATTGGTTATTGTGGGTGTGGATGCTGCTCCTGCCGTGGGGCAGGTAGTTTGCATTTCAATGTAAGGAGGGGAGAGAAGCTAGTAGTTTGAGCTGCTGCTACCTGCTCTTGCTCTTTGCTGTCACCATGAAAGGTTGCCCTCTGCCATGTGCCGCTCTGCCTTGGAGCCAGCTGAGTATGGACTGAAACCTCCACTAACTGTGAGCTAAATAAACCTTTTCTTCCTTCATTTTGGGTGTCAAGTATTTGTCCCAGCAACAAGAGAATAGTAACTAAGACAATGGACTTATATCTCTGAAACTGGGTGTCAAAAATCAGCCTCTACTCCTTGTGCTGCTGATGTCAGGGATTGTGTCCAGTAGTGGAAAATGACTAAGGTAAGTTTTGTTACCAGGGAAATGAGGTTGTTGCTGTGATTGTACATGGCCATGTGGGACTGGTTTGTGGGGGGAGTTTGGAAAAGTTTGCAGAAGCTGGCAAAAGAGGCCTTACAATGTTGTAGGCTGAACTCGATGAGGGATTTTGGCCAGAGCTCAGAAGATCAGAATGGTGACAGAAATGCACAGAGCAAAGGCCAGGCTAATAAGGTTTCAGATGGAAATAAGGACTCCATCGTCAATTGGCTGGAAGCCACATATGTTATGTTTTGGCAGAAAGTTGGTCTACATTTTGCCCCTGTTCTGAGACTTTGCTAGAGACTGAGATTAAGGACAACAGACTAATTAATCAGGTAGAGGAAATTTCAGGGCTGCCCAAAGTTCTGGTTGCAGTATGTGTATGGTTGGGGCTTTTTAGCCATATTTACACTGAGAAACAGAAGCAAAAAGCCCATTTGAAAAGTTTTGGCATTTGCCAGAAAGGAAGAGCTTATAAAATTGGGGCCATGGATGCCATTAAAAGAATTAGCATTTAAAAGAATCCAAGTACTTGTATCAGGACAGCAGGAAAGACAGCTTGAGGGTATGTCAGGAATCAGCAATAACTCACCTTTCTAAGACTTAAATGTACAAAACTATAGGGCCTTCATTAGGAAGAGCACCTTTGGACCCCTGTTTGAGAAGCCCTATATAGAGAACCAGTCCCCCAGGACTTGTTTCACAGTACTTAGTCAAGCACTGGGAAGCCCCTGAAGCCATGATCTAAGGGGACCTGGCTACTGCTTGAGCTGGCAGCAGACCCTGGTGCTATCCATGTGGTGCTTGCTTTATACTTATGCAGCATGAAAAAGTTGTGGGGTCATGGAGGCCTTCACCAGATTTCAGAAGAAGGCCTTGGAGTCCAGGCAGTGATCCCAGAGAGGTCAGTGCCTGGAGCTGTGAAAGCTAAGCCAGAAGTACAGTGGCGATCCCGGGAAGCTGGAGAAATCGGAACCTGGAATGACTACTGGGAACAGCTCTGGCCAGTGAGCAGAGCCACTCTTAGAGGCCACATTGGGTGCAAGCAGCACTGCCCCGGGGGCCGGACTCCCTGAGCCCTCTGGAGTTCTCATCCCTCACAGCTTGCCCCAGGGTGCTGCACATGGAGCTTGGCCTTTCATCTCTCCCTTGATGGATTTTGGCCTTGCAGCTTCTTTTTATCTTCTTGTACTTCCCTTTTGGAATGGGAATGTTTACCCTTCGCCATTGATTCTTGAGGTATTTAACCTTATTTTAGATTTTTATGGGGACTCTTGGCTAGGAGTTTGGCTTGAGTCTCAGAGGAAACTTTGGACCTCTTAGCAATGCTGTGATTGTGAAGATTTTGGGGACTAAATGCGTTTGGGGACTAAATGCGTTTTGTATATTGAGATGGACATCAGCCTTTTGGGGTCAGGGGGTTATTCTGGGTTAATGTTCTCATGTGTTCAGAAGTGGGGTTTGTGGAGTATGGGGGTGCTACAGTCATCCATTGGAAAGCTCAACGTGCGGTGAGGAGGCGGGGCCTGGTTGTTAGGGGCGGCTCCCTGGGGGTGGGACTCAGAAGGGGAGCGCTCCTTGCTCTCTCATGCTGCCTCCTCCACCACCGCATGCCAGGACTGCACCTGCAAAACCATCAGCCAAAACAAGCCTCTTCTTTAAGTTGTAGGTAATGTGTATTTTACCCAGAGATGGAGAAAAGACGAAACCTCAAGACTTCAGTGGTTGCTTAGAGTTAGTCCTTGTCCAAAGGCTGCCTTAGAAACACTTGATGAAGTTTGAAGGTAACACTTGGTAACGTTAAATAATTAGTTTTAAATATTTTAAATGAACACACAATCCATATTTATGGGTTACAGTGTGACTCTTTGTTCTCTAGACCTATCTGAGATTAATTTAGAGGCAAGAAATACTGTATTTTAGTGAAGAGTCTACAGGGTGTTCAGGGTCTCACTGCTAGATCGGACTCGTAGTGAACCTCCTGTTTGAGGCAAGAAATACAGTATGTGAAATTTAGCTTGGACATTTTCCTAAATACAAAATAAGGTCATGTGTAACATTTTCCCTAAAACTAGAATACATTAGTGCAAGTTTGAGAATCTCTAAGCTCCATGGTCAAACCCAGAAGCTATATTTTGCATGTTTGGACTCAGCCATCTATTAAGAATCTCGGTTGTCCTCCGGGCATATTTATAAAAACAATCAGGTTCTAAATAGCATAAAATAGAAAATTTGTGATTTATGTGATTTATCCATAATCTTCATTATTATAAATTTAATGGGAAATGCATTGAGTTACTGTGATTTTTTTTTTGGCATTTGTGAATCAATAAAGTTGCTATTAACAGCTAAAAAAAGAGAGCAAGAGAGAGTGATGCACTCTACAAAAGAATAAAAATAAGACAGCTCACTTTTCACTGGGACTAATGCAGCCTGAAGCCATGGAACAACAGCTCTAAAATATTAAGCAAAAAGTCTGCCAAACTGGATTTTATACTCAATGGAAATATTTTTCAAAAACTTAAGGCAAAATAAAACTATTAAAAGACAAAAAGCTGAAAGGATTAACCACCTGCATCTGGGTTAGAAGAATTCTTCTCAGGTTTTCTTATAGTTAAAGAAATGTAGGATTCCTTGAACTGAGAGAACACAAATGACACAGGTTGGACGTTGAGGCCTACACACCGGAGTTAGGAGCACTAATACTTCAACCTGTATAAAGGCAGGTTGAAACGCGATGTTGTTCCCCAGAACTGCCTGTTGTCACTCCCTTCCTCCGATTGTGAGGCTGAGAACCTCGAGTCACCTTTGACTTCTCTTTCTCTGTCTCTCATTCCAGCCCCGACTGTGAGGAAATGCCATGGGTCTACCCTCGCCTGCCCAGAGTCTGACTACTCCTGACCCCGGCTCCTGCCACGCTCTGACGCAGATTCATGGGATAGTCTCTAAACACAGGTTCTTGTTTCCACTGTGGACCTCTCTATTCCAGCCATAGCAGAGCAGCCAGCACCATCGGCCCAAGTCACGCCTCACTTTGGGTCCCCCTTTCGTGAAAATCCTGCCAACGTTCCCCTGCCTCGGGGCTCCGAACCTTTTCCTGCTCCTTTCCTCCTGGCACATTCTGTTCCAACCTTACCTGTCTCTCCACAGCTCTCTAAACACACCAGGTGCACTTTGGCCCAGGAAGGCTTCCGTGGGTTTCTTTGCTGGAATCCCCTTTCCCCAGACCCCACTGGGCCCGTGGCCTCTCCTCTTTCATGCCTGTGTCACGTGCAGCACCTCCTTACGGCCCACCCTTGTTCTACAGAGTTCCTTCTTCCTTCCTCCATTTTTTAAAAACAGAGTAACCCTCGCCTTCTGCAGCATACTGATGTTTACTGCGTGTCTCTGCAGTAGTTGGATGGACAGAGCTATTTACTGTAGCCTGCGTAACTTAACTGACAGTCAGTCACAGAAATTATATCTCACAGTTCTAGAGCTTGGGAATTCTAAGATGGAGGTACTAGCTGATTTGTTGTCTGGTCAAGGTCGTCTTCTCTTTCCTGCTTGGTGTCTTCTTGCAGATTTATCACCCGCAGAAGGGGCTACCCAGTGCCCTGCAGTCTCTGTTGTAGGAGTGCAGACCCCAGTTCTGAGGCACCGCCCTCAGCCTCAGTGGTGTTTCAGAGGCCTCACTGTCTTGGAGTCCCTTGGAGATCTGGTTTCAACAAGTGACTTCCGGGGAACCATGCAGCGGGCAGCCTGAGGCAGGCTGTCTACTAGAAGGCCAGTGCCTTTGTGCATCTGTCCAGGGATGCACTGCAGGCACTTAGACGGATGCCTGTCGCACCACAGGTGTCCAGCATGTTTCTGTTGACTCAAACAAATGGCCCATTCTGGGTCTCACATGAGTGCCGCGGCTGGAGCCTGAGCCCAGGTCTGAGTTGCTAAAGCTCATGAAGCCCGTCTTCCCCCAACGCCATGACACAGCCAGTGCAGTACGCCCTCAACCCATCCTACCTGATTAATGGAGAATTAGCATCATTTGTCTTGAAGGGACATTAAATTCACATTAAAATGATATGTAGCTCCTCAGGCACACTCTTGTGTCCCACCTGAGACGTCTCACCCACCACGCTTGTGTCGCTCGCTGTACCTCGGAAGCACGAGGTGCTGTACCGCTCTAACCTGTGCCAGACACGTAGAAATGGTGGTGATTTATAGGGTCATTACTACTGTACTTTCTGTGACTAATACAGGAGCCAAGCATTCAGTCCTTGTTCCATCCGGCTGATATAAGTGATTGTTTCAAAAGCGCAAACTTCATTTTATCTCAGGAAGCACGTACCCGCAGAGATGGAGAAAAACATTCGGAGAAGACGAAAGGTTAGGTGTACCCTTTCAGTCGGATGAAAGTCTCTGAGAATATAGGTTTCTCCCATGAAGTGATTGTGGGAGGTGACACCAGTCACCAATCAAGCCTCCCTCAGCTGGCGTGGGCCCTGGGAGATGACCTGGCTGTGCTGCTGGAAGGAGACAGGCGGGGGTGACACTGATGGGAACAGAGAGAGCCCGAGAGCGCTGGGCTGCTGTTCTGCTCAGGATGAGGAGGTGGGCTCCTCCCCAGGTGCTCTTCCGGGCTGAGTGCAGACTGCTGCCCTCCTGCGCGTCCACGTGCCCCATGTGGCTTGCTGCTCAGCGGCATGGAAGGTTCATCTGCTGTCATCGGACCTCCACTACAGAGCCACAGCACTTCCACTCCTGTCAGCATTGCTAACAGCCTAGCCTCGGGTGCCCAAGTTCCAGCAGCTGTGTGCTCAGGTAGCGCACTCTGTCCAAGGGAGAACACATTTGTGGTGGACGGTCAGCAGTCTAAGCCTCTCCAGCCTGATGGTTCCCTTGAAAGGGGAGAGAACAAAGTCTGTAGGAAAAAGATGTTTCCCACCATCAAGGCAGCTGAGAAACGTCGGAACTGTTCGGTTCTGCATCAGCCAGCCCAGCACGTGCGCCGCTCAGGGCCAGGCTTTGTGGGAACCTGGAGATAACAAGACGGACCAGGTCCTTGCGCTCAGAGTTTACCTGCTCGTTACAGGAGGCAGAGGGTAACCAGTGGGCAGAGGGATAGTAACTGGACTGGAAGGGTCCCTGGGGTGGGGGAGAGGCCCCAGCAACGATTGGGCACTCATCACCTAGGGATACCTAGGCTCTTGTGGGCCTGGCACCCTTCTGGCTCTTCTCTGTCACTGGGGTCACCCGCGGTGGTCAGTAGGACTCTGAGGCAAGGCAGTGTATCCTCCTCCAACCCCATTAGCCCCTCACTCTCTTAGCCATCTTTGCTTAGCTCCCTGTCAAGATGTTTGAATTGACTGTGGCAGTTAATGGAAACTGGCAGCTTTCTTTCAGTATCAGAATTTTGAATTCATCCCCAATGAACAGTGCTAGCAAACAACTAGTCATTATTAGGTGCCTGATGTGACAAGATTTTGATGTCCTAATTTAGTTCCCAGTGGGAAGATACATGTCTCACAAACTGCCTAGCACCACAAAGAGAAATGTGAGCTGCGTATGGAGGCTGTAGGTGACAGCTTGGAGAAGCGGAAAGCTGCTCCGTGTTAGGCAGAGGGTGCCCTGCGCAACGCACGAGGCATTAAAGGACAGAAGGACCCTCGCCAATGGTAGGAAAGCAGGCTGCTTCTCAGAGAGCACAGCGCAGCCTGTCCAGCTGGCAAAGGGAATTAATATTCCTAGAGGATTGTCTAAAAACCCAGGGCATCTAATTAATTTAAAAAACATAGTCTAGATGTTGACTTTTAGGTAGACTGAAACAGTACCCTGATTCGCGTCCGTTTCCTCACTGTAGAGGGAAGCGGTGTTGCTGCACCTTGTCCTCCCGTCATCTCGCCTAGAAACGCTGTCAAGAACCAGCCTCGAGGCCCGCGGAACCGTGCTGGCTCCAAGAATCTTGTTGAGGCGCGGTGTGTGGCATCCACAAGCACCCCCAGGAGAGCAGTTCCTCTTGGGGCCCAGGGCCAGGAGAGGGCTTGGTCTTCCCTGAGCCCTGATGTGTTTTCTTCTCCTGAACACCGAGGATCACATAGCTGACCGCGACCCTCATCTCTTTGGCAGCGGGAAGTTCAGCACTAAGCTCACTTGGCAATCTCTTGGCAGTTTAGGTAACATGCATTTGAATGTAGTTTTTTACTCTTGGGCCTCAGAAATGACCTTTGCTAATTCATGCTTGCTTTCTTCTAGGCTATTATTTATACGCACATGCGCATGCACACGTGCCGTCGTACTGGGTGCGAGGACGTGTGGGGACACAAGGAAAACCCAAGCCCGGCAGCGTCTCAGGGCCTCAGATCTCTCCATCTGCGCTTCCAGGCTCAGCCTCCACAGAATGCTTATTTTCACATATTTGAATTCACGATGGCACACACACAAACCAAGAATAGGGAAAAGTTTTAGAAGGGATATTAAGGTTACCCTGTCATCACTTTACTGCGTGCTAGTGCATTTCCTATTACTCTGCACCAAGTGATTTTCCACTTTATGCTCACATGCTTCCCCAGAAGGTGAACTTTCTATCAGTGCCATTTATCTCCTGAAAGTTCTGGTGGTCAGACACACCTTATGCGGCGAGGCATGTGGCTTTACCTTCTACCTGCCGCCCTTACTTGACGGCCCGCGCTAGAAGTGGTAGCTCTTTCTCCGC
>NW_004524815.1:1219646-1227760 GCF_000260255.1 Octodon degus | reverse complement strand
CCTTGTGGCTAAGCAGTGTTTTCCAAGTAGTCTTTATATATAATTTTTTAAAAAATGTATTTGGTGCAGGGTCTCATGATGCAGCTTGGACTTGTAGTGATCTTCCTGTTTGGAGCCTCCCCAGGGCTGGCATACAGGCATGTGCCACCATGCCTGGTCTTGGTGGCTGGCTCAGTGGGCAGTGGGCTGGGGCTGCGCTGTGTGTGATGCTGGGGATCGATCCCTGGTCCCTGTGCTTGTCTAAGCAGGCACTTAGTCCACTGAGCCATCTTGCCAGCCCTATTAAAATTATTCTGTGTATAACATTATTCCTTGTTGTTTGTGGAGGCTATCAACCAAAATAAAATTTAGAAAACAACTATCGCAAATATAATGGGTATCAAGTCTTGTGTGAAGAAAATTTACATATACTTGAGTTTATCCTTCACTGCATGACTGACACTTTTATGTAGAGCAAAGCCAAGACTGCCGGTGAGGCTACTCCTCACACCATGCTGGGCTTGCAACTTACTAGATTTAGAAGGAAAGTGGAAAAAGTTTGAGTTCCAGCACTGGCGATAATGAACTCAATGTTTCATACTCAGTGCAAGTTACAATTACATGAAACTTACTGGCAATGCCAAAAGCTGTGAATTTTCTTTCGAGTCAAGGCCTCAACATTTTAGGTTTAATTGGAAAGAAAAGAATAAAATGAAGTCTTCAATGAATTGCTGTAAATAAATCCAAGAAGATCACCTTGAGAGATTAGGGCTTTTACCACATTTCTATCCCTCCCGACACAAGAATCCTCCTTATGAAAGGTAAATCATTCCCCAACTCAGCCTTGAAAACTTTTTTTGAGGACAGAACTATTAACATAAATAGAGGATTTCCTTTAACTTCTTTAATTCTCTTGGCGAGTCTCTGTAGAAGCCAGAATTTGACATCAGCTCTTTTCTCTGACAAACAATGAGACCCTCACTTTTCCATCTTGCCCAAGCAGCTAATGTGATAAACATTTGAAGCCGCCTTGTTGAGGTCCCTGGGCTCTAATTTGCATTTCACTTTTTCTTAGTTAACTGGAGGTCATATAAACATTTGCAGAATCAACCCCTCTGGAGCTCTCCATTGTCTCCGTTTATGAAGTATCCCTCCCAGTTAATCGACCCCTGTTTGTTTAGCCATCCTGGTATTGTTGCCCGTTTGGGCTTTTTCCAATTGCTAATTATTATAAATGGGTTTGGAAAGTGGGTCAGAGCTGGCCAGATGCAAGGCTGGTCATTGTTCTTCCGGTATCTGGCTCCCAGGATGCAGGCAGTTTCTGTCTTCCTGACTTTCTTCTTCCTAATGGTCCTCTCATAACACCACCAGAGATCCAAACACACATACCTCATTATGTCAGCGGAGGCTTGGGCTGTTCCCCGCGCCCCCCGCAAGAGTAGTGGAGGAGTCCAGAAATCCTAGGCCTGCACTTGTAATTCTTCACCAATTTTCTCTTCAGAATATCACATTTATATTTTGACTCTGATTCACTTTCAAACACATTTATTCTGGTTTACTCTTTCATCTATTTTTAAAAAAATTAAGCCAGGAAAAATCTAAATGTTCTAAATTCAATACTGAAATGTGACAACAGCTATCCTAAAATAAGGCTTATTTCAAAAGATAGTCATTATATAGAATGCATATTTATTTTAAGAAAGTTGGAAACTATAACCAAATGGGGAGACAAAAAGGTGACAGTTCCATCTTCCCAGTATTCCCCCACTAGTAAGTACAGGAGCTATGTGGAATCTCTTTCGTTCCATAGCTATTTTGAAGTCTTAAACTTCTAGTCATGTGGAAGCATTTTTAGATTGTGTGAAAGGTGGAAAGAGGACTCTGTGGAGTCTGGACTGCTCAGGTGGAATGATACTTTCGGGCCAATCCTGTGTTTATCTTTTACATGGATGATTTCTGGGGAGTTCCATAAAGTGTGACTTACGCGGGGCTCCTTGTATGAGAATCTTCCAGGAAGCTTATTAAAAATCTATCTATCTATCTATCTATCTATCTATCTATCTATCTATCATCTATCTATCTATCTATCTATCTATCTATCTATCTATCTATCTACCTCTATGCCCCACATCAGATTAACGGAAGTGACAGCTGTCACCATAACCTCTCTGGGGATTTTCTTTCTAAATCAGCAAAAGGGGGGTGAATTTGTCTAAGATAGAAGTTGTTCCCAGTAGATTCTGGGTGGGATGGAAAAGCTCAAGGATTTAAAAATTTGAGGAAACTTTTGAGATAAATTATTGGCATTTTCCACATGTACATTTTTATGGTGAGACTGCAGATAGCTTTAACTGTCTGTAACTTTATGGAAAAGGGCCCACCTGGTGAGACAGCAGACACGTCACTGACCTATGGTATCCCCAGACATCTCTGGCATGGTTGTTTGAAGTTTTTGATGTTGTCCCCCTGCTGTCCCCTGTGAGCATTCCTCCACCTTGGCCAACAGAAGGGTGTGGGTGTCCACTCTTCCTTTGGTTTTGTGGCCGCTAGCTTCGTTTCCTTCTTGGAAAGGTTTCATGGTAGTCATAGCATTTTATTTAACAGCTACTCTTTGTCAGGTATTGCATCCATAATCAGTGACCTCACTTTAATCCTCTGGAGAATCTTGCAAAACAAGCTCTGTGATCATCTCACTTTAGTGAATGAGCAGAGGCAGAGTCAGCCTGCCCACAATAACATAGCTAGATGCTGTGGTTGAAATTCAAAACCACATGGGCTGCCTGTAAAGCCTAAATGAATATTACAAACAATATCGCTAGCTATGATGATATTTCTAACATCAATTACTAATAGTACTCAACACTAATAGCATTGTTAGTAATAGAAATTAACTAATTGGTACATTGAATTACAAACAGTAATTAATACTAGTAGTATTGTAATTGCATAGCGACTCTCGGAGGCTTGTTTCCAGGTTCTAAGTATCTCAGACGAAGAATGGAGCGGGACACTCAAAAAGTAGGAAAGTATTTTTATTAAAAATGCAAGAAGCTAAAGTAGATGCCACAAGGCAGGTGGGGGAGATGGGCTCAGAGCCTGAGGGGCAGGTCTTGGGTCTCTTAATGTCTTAGGGCTATGGGAGGAGCTATAGATGGTGAGGGACAGCAGTCATGGCCCGTGGGCTGCGCGCCTCAGCCGCCCTGTCAGGGAGGGGAGTTTTCAACCTTAAAGGTTGTTGGAGGAAGTGTCATGGCACCCAAAGCCCAAGGGGAGGAGGGTGTCATACTGAAAGACAAATATCGTTGGACACAGGCCAGGGTCGTGTGCTGCCGGCTTTGCTCACACTGGGGTTGTCTCGGGTGACAATGTGGCATTTTCTTGGGGGTTTCCTGGTGTGTGGCATGGTCACTCTTGCTCTGTCTGGCTTTTCCACACTTGCCCCATGGCTTCGGGTCCTAACTCCTACCTCTGTGCTGCACTAGAAACAGGAGGCAGGTCCTGGAAGAGTGACCCCAACTAAAGGAATCGCTCGACCTGCTGGAATCCCATTTCTATTTTTTCACTTGCTGCACAAAGCTGCCAAGAAGATGTAAATAAATGGGTACTCATGGAGCATTAGGCTGCTCTCTGATGGATTTTTTTATTGCATTGAAATATGTATAACAAAATTTATTGTTTTAACTGTTTAAAAATATGCAGTTCACTAGCAATAAGCTCCTTCCTGTTGCGCACTTACCCACATGGTTTTGTCTGTTGCTATTTTCTAGGACCTGTAGAATGTTCAGCAAGGAACTTGGCACCCGCCGATTATTTAATAACGGCCAGCTCCTTGTATTACAGAGATTTCCATTACTGTTCCTTTGCATATCTGACAGGGAGACCGTGGGACCCTCTCAGTGACTCGGGACATAACAACTGACTGCTCTCTGCCTCAGTTTCTCCATGTGTAAACTGGAGAACAGAGCCTCACCTACCTGAGTGTTGTGCAAAGCCCTTAGAATAGTTCTGGCCATTTTCAGCGTGCTGCCAGTGCTGGTGGCAGCTTTTATTTTATTCCTGTCCCTGTCCCTGTCCCTGTCCCTGGGAAGAGTCTGCTGGCCTGGGTGCCGTGGAGTCGGAGGCTGGCGCTTGCACTGGATGGCCGCCCACCTCGGCTCCTTCCCTGCAGCCTCAGCAGTGAGCTGGGAGTAGAGAACAATAGTGAGGGGGAGGGAGGCCTTTGGGAGCCCACAGCGCTTTTTATTCCATAAAAAGCTTCAAGTTGGATTGCCATAGTGGCCTCAGTATTTCGGTGTCTTTTCAGCTTCTATTTAGAGTGCAGAGTTGGCGTGGGAATGTTTTCCTTTATTTCAAGCCTTAAGTAGTTGTTGGGTAACAGCTGTTTTTATAGATGCTCTTTGAGGCAGAGAGATGTTGCTGAAAAAACAAATTCCTTGAGTTTAAAGAAGTCTCTCTTGTTTTCTTTGCCTGGTTGTACTTTTCCACATGCCTTTGTTCCAGCTGTCACTTGCTCCCTGAATTCTTTCTGCCCCGACTCTTGCCCTTCTGCTCCTCTGGAGATCACCCCACTCCCACTGCACCCCGTATGTGGAGCGTCCCCTGATTTCCTCAGCCAGGGGAACCAGTCATGTGGGGCCTCACGGCTCTGGCCTGAGGGCTGGGTAGCTCTGCGGAAGTCACTCATTGCCTCGAGGGTGGCTTGTGGGACACTGTCCTGTTCACGACACCTCTTCCCTATCAGCAGGGGACCACCACAGAGAACCCTTCCTTGCTAAACCAGCTTCCGCACATCCTACTCGGCAGGGAACCCTAATGGGGGACTCACCTCTACCCAAGATGAGACAGTGGGGCATGAAGGTCCAAGTCCCCATCTCCTGCCTGGTAAAAGCCAGGCAAAGTCTTGGCCAAGGCTTGCCTGGCTCCTTCCTGCTCAACGTTGAGTTCTAGACTTCCTGTGACCTTTGTAACTTGAGACTCTCCATAACATTTATTTTGTCTTTATGTTAATCAGCCTTGGCTTACCTGGATGCACCAATAACTCTTACTAGGACAATGTCATGAACATGGTGAGAATTCTAGAGACGTCCATGAACTTCACTGGGCTGTAGTCTCATGTTGATTCTCGGCTCCTCAGGATTCTGGTGTTCTTTCTGGTGCAAGCAGTCAGATTTTTCCATTTCGGAGCCACTTGTCAGCATTCTCAGTCCATGTGGGTCCCTCACCGTTGGCTCCAGTCACGGCTGCAGTAGGTGTGCTTGGTGGAAGCGCTGTACTTCTCCACCCACTGTGATTGGTTTAGGGATGGGCATGTGGCCACATGTGGGCCAATGGGAGTCAGCCTAAGCGTTCTGCTGGACCTCCTGTGAAGGATGGATTGGTCTGGCCAGGCTTGCTAAGTTTGTTGGTAGCCTATGAACATGGAGCTCCTGGCAGGATAATTGAGCTGAAAGCTTAGATACGGCAGAAAGCAAAACCAAGATGGGAGTTCTGATGACACTGCATGTTGCAATTAATTTCTTAGGACTTCCATGCAAAACTGTTACAATCTGGGTGGCTTAAAAGGACAGAAACTTATTGTTATGTAATTCTGAAGTCTGGTTGTCTATCTTCAGGCTGTGGGCAGGGCTCCATGCCCCACTATGGATGGAGTTGTGTCCTCCCTTCTTTCAGTTTGTAGGTAGGGGTCTTAACACTTAATGTGACTGTCTGTGGAAACAGGATCTATAGAGAAGTTATGAAGGTTAAAGGAGGCCATAAAGCTGGTCCTCATCTTAGGACCCTTGTCCTGATGGGAAGAGACCCCAGAGCGGATCTCCTCCCCACTTAGAAGAACTCAGCCATGAGCAATCCAGGAAGGGAGGTGGAAGGGAGATGGGTAGGGAGGGGAAGAGGAATCAGAAAGCATCAAGCTGTGCTGTGTGTCTGCACCTACCACCTAAGAGGAATGTGTCGGGCTGGCCAAATAGCTCAGAGGATTAAAGCACCTGTAAGCAGGCGCAGGGGCCAGGGGTTTGATTCCTGGGCCTGCCATGCCAGCCCTGCCCCTGGAGCATGCTGAGATGGCAATTGAGACTGGATATAGTGGCACATGCCTGTAATCCCAGCTCTTGGGAGGCTGTAAACAGGTGGATCACTACGAGTCTGATTTAGTAGTGAGAACCTGAACACCCTGTGGACCTTTCCCTAAAATAAAAAAAAAAAAAAAGAAAAAAAAAAGAGGAATGCATGTACTACAAACTGGTACTAATAAAATAAAATAATAAAAGCAAACATCCATTACAGCCATAGCACCTGAATCTCCGCCTGTGTTCCGTGCTGTTCTCTCCTACCTCACACAGCTGCCTCGGCCTCTTTTTGTGGGGACCCCAGTCATAAGGGATTAAAGACGCTGCTCTGCTCCACCCTGACTTGTCTTAACTAATTACATCTGTAAACATCGTACTTCCAAATTAGATCACATCCCTAGGTGCTGGGGTGAGCGCTGCAGTGTACCTTGGAGGTGGGTAGAGAATCCAACCCAACAAATGTGTGTAAGTCACTCAGTTCTCCCAACCAAACTATGAAGCAGGAATGACAATTGTCACACCTTTACGGGGCTGAGGGGTGAAGCCCAGAAGAAGAGAAGCAATTCATTCAAGTTCCTACCATTGATTAAGTCCTTTTCTTTTGGTACCAGGAATTGAACTCAGGACCTCGTGCTTGGGGCTTGAGTGTAGATTTGAGGTCAGGAAGTTTGAGGGTGAAGCCAGGATCCCGTCTACCCCCTAATTTGCCAACATCAGCCTGCAGGGGCTCACACCTCTCCCTTTGCCTCCTCAAGTGCAGCTGCTGAGCCGCCCTGTCGACTCCACTCAGACCTGCCCTTGTGGTCCACCTGGGGCCCGAATTCGTTTCCTCTCCTTCCCTGTCCTCCTCTCCCATGTCAATACCCTGCATCTGTCGCTTGCCTTCCACCAGGGTAGGAAGAAGCCGAGGAGTAAATCAATACAGAGCGAGTCATGGTTTATAGATCGCAATTTTCTTAGAGGCTTTTAGCTATAGAACATGTTGTTGGCCTGCTGACCATGGAGGAGCCTGGCTGGGACTCAGGTCTGTAGTAAGGCAAGGTGAGGGCGGACAGAAGCCCGAGGCGTGGCGGACAGTGCCGGGCAGGGACGGCTGTCTGGCTCCTTTAATGGTTCCAAGCAGGCAGATAGGCGCCTGGTCAGTTTCGAGCTCCTGTGGGAGTGGAGCTGACTCTTTGCTGGAGGAGGGTGCTGTGGCGGCTCTGGAATCTCCAGCAGAATGAAGGTCGCTGCCTCCATTCCTGCAAACATTCACCTTTTTCCAAGCAAAATCTCTTCCCCCGGGAGTTCCCTTTGCCTGTGTCAACCTCTTAAGCCTTCCGTGAATTCAAACGCTTCAGACAGACAGGGCCCTTAGCAAGCTTGTCACAGGGGAGAATTTGGCTTTGAGAGCCACAGTTAGGTGTTGGTCCACTTTTTCTGGTGAGATCTGGGCCCGTGGAGACAAGAAGTCAAACCGAGTCATTTTGCTGGCTGAAAGTGGTTTAGCACACTGGTAGACTCCGGAGTCGGAAGAACTTGGGAGGAAATTCCCACGGTGATATTGGTGCATCTTGGGGCTTTGGAGGAAGAGCCAGCTGTCCCCTATCTTCAGCCATAGCATATCACACCAGACACAAGGTTATGGTGAGGGTAAGGATGGGTTGGTTGTAAGGACTTTCGTTCAAGCCCAAGAAGTCTATGTGTTGAAAAAGTGGTGCTGTTTTCCTCTTCACAGTTATCTCTCAGTGGATGCAAGACCTTGAACACACTTCACACTCAGCAGGGTGTGTGTGGGGGGCAGTCCATTCATTCCAACACAAGCTGCCCAGGCCGAGCAGACCACTGAATGGCCAGGTAGCTGTGCCCTGAGGAGCGGGTTCTATCTCGTTCAGTTTCTATGAATGGGCCTTTATTTCCCAATGGCCTCGTGAACTGAGTGAGCCGTGGCTTCCTGGAGACCTTCAGGAGCTGTCTTGATTGACCTAAATCCTTTCTGCTCTCTGCAGTGCTACTCGCAGCTGGAATTGAGGGAGTGGCGCTTGCTTCTCCATCCAGAGCTCAGCAGCTTCTCTTCTGTCCCACTTGTTT
>NW_004524815.1:1217591-1218701 GCF_000260255.1 Octodon degus | reverse complement strand
AGCCCCGGGAGGCGGAGGAGAGGCCCCTGGCAGGGTTTGCAGGGAGCGCAGGTGGGAGCCAAGGGCGCAGCCGGGGGACACTAGCGTGTTTGACTCGAGCATCTGGAAGGACGCCTCCTCATTCACTGCCAGGGCAATGCATCAGAGGAGCATGTTTTAGGGGGACCCTCAGCGGGCATGTAATGCCTATGTGACACTAGACGTCTCAGACTCACCAGTGGAGGTGTGGGGCAGGTGAAAGGCAGAAGGGCCCGCACTACAGCTGAGGGACTGCGCTCAGCTCATAACGTCTGAAGCTTCGGGCGGCTAGAGAGGGTCGAAGTCAGGGAGGCGGAAGGACCGAGTCCCAGGACCTTCTTCTGTTTAGAGACTCGGAACCTCTGGAGGGACCCGAAAAGCAGGTTGAGAAAGGGGCCAGGTAAGTCAGAGGAGAAGAAGGAAGGTGTGGTGTCCCAGGGGCCAAAGAAAGACCACGGAGGCAGAAGGCGTCATCAGCCGTGTCAGGCCTTCAAGCGAGGCGGAGGAAGTCGGGGCTGAGAGCTGCTTGCGGGCGTCGGCTGTGTAGACACCGTGGGTGACCTGGAGGTCGTCGCAAGCCGGCCGTCTTGGAGCGGATTCAAGAGAGAAAACACCAACTGAGGGACAGCGGGCAAGAGACTTCAGACACAGGGTTTAGACAGCTCTGAGAATGAATCATTCTGTAAGGAGAAAGCGAGTGAGCCGGAGAGGGACTTTAGGGGTTGCCCTTACCACCCGGACGAGAGCAGCAGATCTGTACTGTGCTGTGGGTTGTCCAGTAGGAAGGAGGAAGGAGGGCGAGAAAGAGGAGAAGATGGAAGAGGGGGGACCTGGGCTGGGGAAAGGGAGCCCAGGGCGCAGGGAGGGGTTGGCCTTGCACAGGACGTGGATGTAGAAGGACGCTGGGAAGTGCTGGCGGGGCAGGCAGGGGTGGAGGGGGCGCAGGAAAGCCGCAGAAGTCCTTGCGAACTCTGCCTGGGATGGAAAGCCAGGTTTCTTCACCGCAGGTGAGGCTGGAGCAGCAGCGTGCAAGGCTTCGGAGAGCAGAGCTGGGTGACCGTGGTGTCTGGGGGGACACAGACAGACGGGAGA
>NW_004524815.1:1213017-1215066 GCF_000260255.1 Octodon degus | reverse complement strand
TCTCTACATGTCAGCCACATTTATCCTTTCACCCCTAGATCGTGCCCAGTGTCTCCTACCCTGGGCGTCTACACATCCCTGGCCTCTCCACCTCTCACTGGTAATTATGTCCTGAACCCCTAGACTCTTTCCCCAGACTAAATCAGTTTTACAGTCTTTTGAGGGGCACTGTGTCATTTTGCTGCACACAGAATTTTGGCATTGCCAAAGTAAGTCATTTCCTCGTTGTCAATGTCTGCCACTAGGTTGAGTGCTTCGTGAAGAGGAGTGCCCTGTCTGTGTTGTGCTCGACATTGTGCCCCTGGGCTTGGGCCAGTGGCTGGCGCAAACTAACACCCAGTAAAGTGGACTGAACACAATAGTGGAATAGTGGCTTCTATTTATTGAACACTTACTTTGCACTAAGTAGTTTGTGACTATTTGTCCCTCATAGGAATCCTGCAACGTGGCCCTCATTCTTACATGCCACTTTGTAAGTGAGGAAGCGAGCTTACAGAGGCTCTTGTCTGCGCCCCTCTGGCTGGCTAGAATCCAGCTCGTTCGGCTACCAAATCTGCAGTTCTCAGATCCCCATGTCTTCTTCCAGTTCAAAGCTTTGTCCCCTGGGGAGGGGCTGGCTTGGTTTCCTTCCTTTGAGACTCAGTCCTTCTGCTCTGCCAGGCGCTGTCTCTTCCCTTCCTCCTCCCACTCTTCCCACTCCTCCCTTCCTCCTCCTCGTTCTCCTCTTCCTTCTCCCCCTCCTCCTCCTCTTCCTCATTCTTCTCCTTTTCCTCCTTCTTTTTCTCCTCTTCCTCCTCCTCTTTCTCTTCCTTCTCCTCCTGCTCCTCCTTCTCGTCCCTCTTCCTCTCCCATTCACCCCTCCTTCTCCTCCCCTCTCCTCCCCCTCCTTCTCCCCCTCCTTCTCTTCCTTCTCCTCCTCCCCCACTCCTCCTTCTTCCCTCCTCCCCCTCCTCCCTCCTCCTCCTCCCCCTCCCCAGCACTCATCATGTTCTCAGTGCCAACCCTGCAGGACGGCTGGGACAACCTCCTGAGCTCTGGGTTTCGAGGCCTTGCCCATGCACTGTGGCTTGGCTGTCACGTGTGCAGCTCTCACATGTGGGGAGCCCCGTGGTCAGTGTCTTTTCTTTAGCACCTCCAGTGGCCTGCTCCCATGGATTCTTCTATGTTCCACCCTCCACCTCCTCAGCTGTCTTTGCTGCATGTTCGTGTCTCGCACCAGCTCTTCAATGGCGAGCATGCCCCGTGTAACTTCTGCATGAAGATCCCGGCACCACTTTACCGCTCTGAGGCTCAGGGGTCCTGGCTTCACCCAGAGAGACACGCTCATCACCGGCACACTCTGTGCCTTGTACCCTCTTCTTGTCTGCGGCTTAGGGATGTTCAGCTTGAGGAAACGCAGCGACCCCAGCAGGGCTGTGTCGTAGGGTCCCACATAAGGCGCTAGCACCTGCTTAGGGTGCCTGCTGCAGGCGAGTCTGTGCAGGTGAGGAGGCCCTGAGGGCTTCCACCTGCGCGGGGGCCGGGGACGTGGGTACAGACTCGAATCACCACCGTTCCTGGTAGCCTCACACATGAATGCGTGCACACGTGTGTGCCTTTGTAGACTGGCTTTGTCTTTACTTTTGAAAATTCAGGTCAGCTACCCTGGTGCCTTCTTCTACCGGTAGTAGAATGGCCCTTTCAGAATTTCAGATGTAGTTCACCAGGGCAAATCCTCCCACAGTCCGTGTTTGCCTTCTTTGCCCCTGCCTCTTCCTGCCCTGTTCCTCTGCCCGGTCTGGCTTTCAGTTCCCACTGCATTGTCATGGCGGTGTGCATTCGCTCTCTCTGTCTCCCACTTACGCTTTTCTGCCCTGGTTCTCCACTCGCATCCAGGGCGTTTCATAAGCATCTTAGGGGAGGAGTCGCTGCACAATGCATGCTGTTCTTGGAGCGAGCCTTTAGGTTGCCAACTGTATAGAGCTATAAATATCATTTTGGTCTTTTTCCACTTGGAACAATGTCTCCAATGCATAACTATTTGAAATTTCATATTGGTTTATTTCCTTG
>NW_004524815.1:1207244-1212867 GCF_000260255.1 Octodon degus | reverse complement strand
GCTCCCTCTTCTGGGCTTCCACTACATTTGTTAATGATTCTGTTACTGTAATCGTGGCCTTATTTTGCGATGAATAAAAACTATCTGTTTGCACTGAACACTATGGGAGAAACGCACACATGTACACACATCTGTGTGTACAGACACATCTACATGTCTGCATACGCGTACATACTTCCACGTACTTCTAGCCCTTGACACGTCTTAGAAAATACACTCACCAGTGAGTGTTGAGTAGATGAATAGTAATGATAACAGCGAGCGCGTACTGCACGCAAGCTCTGCGTGGGACACTGGCGTGCAGGCTCCGCCCTCTCTGGCCTCACAGTACCCCTGTGCACCAGGCGTCATTATCACTGCTGTTTTAGGAGACTTGTGCAGTTCACGCTGCTCATGCAGTGAGTGCCGGAGCTGGGGCTTAAAGCAAGGCAGCCCGACACCAGGGCCCACATGCGGAGGCTGCCCGCGGGGCGAGCAGACGGTGCCGGTCCTCGCAACCCAGCCTGTTCTGTTCTGGTGCACAGAGCCGACTCAGCCTCTCTTCACCCTCCTCTCTAGGGGTGGCTGCTTTTGTCTCATGCAGTCACCTGAAGTCTTGCCGCTGGCGTCATTTCTTCCGAGGTGGGCTCCAGGGAATACGGCGAATTCCTTGCAAGTCAGCTCACAGTCAGAAGCGGCCGAGCCACTGAGGGCGCTCTCAGCCTCCGCCCGGCCCCTGCGCGCTGTGAATTCCTGGGGGCTCAGGGCATCTGGTGGAAGTGTGGGGGTCCCTTTATCTTTGACAGGGTCCCAGGGGTGCTGTCTCACGCTCTGCGACCCTCCGCATGATCTTGCTGGATGCGTTGCTGGAGTCTCTTCGAGGGCCAGCCTCTCCGAGCCTCTCCCCACCGAGGAGTCTGGGTGCGCCCCAGCCTCGTCCGACGTGGCGGGAGGGAGTCAGCACCGGAAAACACAGGGCACCGCTTTACTGCTCAGGAAACCCGATGAAAAAGAATCTTTTCCACAAGATGCTACGCGCAGAAGACGGAAGCTGGAGTCTAACGGGCTTGTAACTTGGACTCCTGGATCAAGCTTTTGCCAGCTCCACCTCCGGACTTCCTGTCTCCACCAGGTCCTAAGTGTGAGCTCCGCGAGGGCAGGGACCTGGCTCAGGCCAGGGCTCAGCACGTGACAGTGGCCCAGTCAGTCTGCTGAATGAATGCCAGTCCCAACAGTTCTTCTGGTCTCTGAAGTCAACATATGTAACACTCTGCTGCTTGCGACCAGAGAGGCACCCTAACTGATCAGGCCCCTCGGAAGGTGTCATTAATCACTTATAACAGTCCTTCTTGCCCCACCTTGCTGCAGATTTAGAATCCTTTTAAACACCGTGTACCAGGCAGAGGTTAGCGGCCACTGGGATGAGAGGGGAGAAGGTGGCGGGTGGGCGTGGTGGCACAGTCCTACTCTGCCACCGCCGGGGAGGGCAGGCTTGTGTCCAGACTGGGCAACTTATTCACTTAATGAAAACTTGTTCTATTTTTTTTTTTTTTTTCAGAACTGGGGATTGAACTCAGGCCCTTGTGCTTTCCAGGCAAGCACTTATTCTACTCAGCTATCTCCCTAGCCTTGAAACCCTGTTCTAAAGGGTGAGGGAGAGACAGACAGACAGACAGACAGACAGAGACAGAGAGGGAGAGTGAGATAGACAGACAGACACGCAGAGACAGAGATGGGGAGAGAGAGGGAGAGAGGGAGACAGATACACACACAGAGATGGAGAGAGAGGGAGACAGAGACACAGAGAAAAAGACAGAGACAGAGACAGGTAGACAGAGGAAGAGAGGCAAGATGGAACTACACATGTAGACTAATCTATATTAGACTTAGATTATCATGTATATAAGGAATCAGCGCGAATCTAGTCACTCTAGACCACATTCCCTGAGGCCCAGCTCCTGTGGGCCGGGATCTGGTGTGGCTTAATTGCTTTGCTCAGAGACCCACAAGACTGCGATTAAGATATTCCTGAACAACTAATTTGAAGAGAGCATCGTGTAATACAGTAACTATTGTTGAATTCTTCTTACTTCGTTTAGTGAAACCTTGTATTGTTTCTAATGCTTTTTTTTTTTTTTTTCTATCACCATTTTGTATTTTTTATAAAGATACTCCTTTCCGGAACTCTGGTTCATCTCTGCAGTTGTGGGACCAAGGCTTGGGTTTTGAATCCTTGTCAGCTGGGCTTCCCTACCCCGTGGCATCTCTGTTCCTTTCGGGCTGGTGCCAGTGTCTGTCTTTTCGGGAAGAGCTCAATCCCTCTTTTGAGGCTTTCATCTGATGAGGTCAGAAAGTTTCCCTTTTAGTTCAGAGTCCACTGATCCGAAACTGCAATCACATCTGCAAAAATACCTTTGCTTTGGCAACCTGTTAGGGACAGGAAAAGCTCCTCGTGGGGGGCACTGCAGCCTGCAAGCCCCAGGGGGAGGGTCTCGGGCTGTGGGTGCGGACCTCTGCCTCCTCCAGCATTGCGGGCCCCCAGACTTCCCTCGCGGGAGCAGGCTACACCGAGAGAAGCACGCGCCGTGCTCGGGCACAGCTTGGGAGTGACTTCTACTCCAGAGCTCATTGGGCTTTGGGACAGTACCAGAGTCTATTCTGTGCTGTGAAATCAGAATAACCAAGACTGGAAAATTAATAAAGAATGTCATTCGTTTCTTCCAGTTTCAGGCAGTCTGATTCTACCAAGAACCTTCTTGCTGTATCTTTCCATGTGGCAGGCGGAGGGCAAAAAGCTGCATGCACCATAGAGCCCCAGATGGAGCTTGTAGCTTCAAGCTGTTATCTTCGCCAGTGACCCCTGTGCTGCCCTGTGACCCTAACACCGTGCACTAGGGTCCACTGTCCAACATTTTTGCAACAGGGGTTCAGTTGTCCAAAAGGCCAACACATACAGAACATAGCAATTGACTTCTAAAGCTTTTTAGGGTGATATAGATTCTGATTTTGTGGGAACCACATCCTGCTTTAGACCTCTTTGTATCTCCCCTTTCCCGTTCTCCCACAGAACCCTTAAGACAGAGCCTCTGGGTGTTGGTCTGACTAAGAGGATCCCTGGGTTAACTTCTAGGAACCTAAGGCCTGGAGTGAACTGACCAAATGTCAAACCAAACCAATAAAGAATTCAGACACAGAAGGAAGCCTTGCAGGGTTGTAATGAAATATTCATGTTGTCACTGTCAGGGACAAAGGCAGTTCTCTTCCAGCAGTGGCTGTGACCTTCAAGAGTTAAGTCTCGATAAGGGCAATTCCGGGGTGGGGGAGGCAGGACCCCTGCTGTGTGGCAACTGGGTGGTGGTGGTCATGCTGCCCTTCCGGAAGAACCAGATGCGGGGGTGAAACCTGTCAGCCCGTGTCCTCAGACGACGTGCTTGGGAGTCTTCGGGCTTCCTAACAAGCTTAGTTTCTATCTGCTTTAGGAGATTTTAATAGCTGTGGATAGACTTTTTTCTTGAAACCCAATCTTATGACTATGAAGCATGCATTTATCTGCAATTGGGGTCAGCGTATAGAATTGTGTGGGTTTCAAATAAATTCATCACAGTTTCTTAAGGATCATATTTTAATGGCAAAAACTAATCTGAAATATAGATATCGATGCAATTCATTGAAAAAAAAAATCCGGGATTGAATGGACTCATCAAATTCTGATGAGTTTCATTCCACCAGCACATTGCCTAAGAAAGGTGGAAAGCTGAAGAAGAGCAAATGCCCAGAGCGCTTACATTCCTCAGAATTAACCCAGGGTCTTCTTGGTCAGACCAACACCAAAGGCTCTCTCTTAAAGGTTCCTTGGGGGATGGGAAAAAGGGGGCTGTACAAAGAGGTCTAACACTAGGACACGGTTCCCATAAATTCAGACTCTATACAGTCCTAAAAAACGTTTCAGAAATCATTGGCTGTGGCCTGCATGTGGCCCCCCAGAAAAGCACGCAGTGGCTTTTTTGGCAACTGAACCTCTGTTGCAAGAGTGTTGGGTGGTGGACCCTGGTGGATGGTGTTAGGGTCACAGGGGTGGCGCAGAGGGTAGATGGTGAAGTTCCCAGGGCCAGAAGCTGCAAGCTCTGGTTGGGGCTCTCTGGTGCATGCAGCTTTTTGTGCCCTCGGGCTTATATCACATGAGGCCAGACACAGGGAAGAGAAACAAGATCCTTCTAAAAGTACTGGAACCCGAAGCAGCATTTTTATTGGTTACTATATTAGTTAGCTATTTCTGTGTAATGAATTATTCAAGAGCACAGAGGCTGCAAGCGAGGAATATTTATTAGCTCCTGTGGGTCAGTGCTTCCGATGGGGCTGAGCTGAGTGCCTCCGCTCATCTTCGTGGGCTGCTGTCTAGGAACTGCTGGGCCATCAGTGTGAGAAGGCTCCTGGGGAGCGCCCTCGCTCCATCTCTGCTCCTGCCAGCGAGATTCCTTGGGGGCTGCTGGTGGCAGGCTCTGTGCAGGCATCAGCGAGCTGCTTGCCACATGGGCATAGGGGACTTCCACAGCATGGCAGCTGGCTTCATTCAGAAGGAGAGAGAGGGAGAGAGAAGAAGAGGGAGAGGGAGAGGGAGGGAGGGATAGGGAGAGGGAGAGGGACAGGAAAGGAGGAGAGGGAGAGGGAGAGGGAGAGAGGGTGGGGTCAGAGCTCTCTTACATGTTCATCTCAGTCTTGCTAATTTGCATTGCATGTGGCATCTGAGTTACTCTTCTCTGGCTGAGACGCAATACCCGACACCCACGATGTTCAAGATCAGAGCTTTGTTTTGGGTGACATTTTCAGTCCACAGTGGGCTGGTGCCAACATGGGATGGTATGGCTGAAGGGCCCAGAGCAGGAGCAGCTACTCAAGCCATGGCGGCCAGGAGCAGGAGCGCGAGATGCGTTCTTCCAGGCCTGACCCCAGGAACCTGCCAGCTCCTCCTGCTAACAGCAGGACTGCTGTAGCACCTGCACTGCTCTGTGCTTTGCCGAAAGCCCTGCCTAGGCACACGGAAGCTCTTGCGGGGCATCTGGGTGTGAATCATAATATATCCCATGACCTCTTCAGTAGTCTGGTCACTGCAAGGGAGCCTCTCAGTAAGTTCGGCTGGCACTCATGGGCTCGAGGGGAAGGGACGACACGGCCATTGTCCCGGGAGGTTGGATTGACCGGGATCATCGCAGAAGATGCTTCCAACATGCACAGCACAAGAGGGAGCAGTCCCTGTGGGGGTGAGCGAGATCACAGGGTCGCATCATTCTGGGCATTCACCGAGCCCAGTTCCCAACAAGGTCAAGATCACTGCCTGGAGTCATAGCACCCAAGCCCTTCTGAGGATGGGTGGGCGGGGATGAGCAGTGGCTTCCTCAAGCAGGGTGCTTTCTGGCTGCTGACAGCATGGAGGTGGAGGGAGGGCACCACCGCAGCGCATAGGTGGCTTACGTCATTTCCAGCAGAGACTGGGAGGGACTTCCGGGAGAAGCCGACCTGCAAAGAAGGACTGGAACAAGAGGGTGACGGAGAGAGGGAAGCTGGGGTAGAAAGGACAGTTCAAAGGAGGAACGCTGGGGATCAAGGCTCAGAGGCAGGGTAGGGCAGGGCTGCAGTAGCTTCCATT
>NW_004524815.1:1197978-1207144 GCF_000260255.1 Octodon degus | reverse complement strand
TGTGGCATCTGAGTTACTCTTCTCTGGCTGAGACGCAATACCCGACACCCACGATGTTCAAGATCAGAGCTTTGTTTTGGGTGACATTTTCAGTCCACAGTGGGCTGGTGCCAACATGGGATGGTATGGCTGAAGGGCCCAGAGCAGGAGCAGCTACTCAAGCCATGGCGGCCAGGAGCAGGAGCGCGAGATGCGTTCTTCCAGGCCTGACCCCAGGAACCTGCCAGCTCCTCCTGCTAACAGCAGGACTGCTGTAGCACCTGCACTGCTCTGTGCTTTGCCGAAAGCCCTGCCTAGGCACACGGAAGCTCTTGCGGGGCATCTGGGTGTGAATCATAATATATCCCATGACCTCTTCAGTAGTCTGGTCACTGCAAGGGAGCCTCTCAGTAAGTTCGGCTGGCACTCATGGGCTCGAGGGGAAGGGACGACACGGCCATTGTCCCGGGAGGTTGGATTGACCGGGATCATCGCAGAAGATGCTTCCAACATGCACAGCACAAGAGGGAGCAGTCCCTGTGGGGGTGAGCGAGATCACAGGGTCGCATCATTCTGGGCATTCACCGAGCCCAGTTCCCAACAAGGTCAAGATCACTGCCTGGAGTCATAGCACCCAAGCCCTTCTGAGGATGGGTGGGCGGGGATGAGCAGTGGCTTCCTCAAGCAGGGTGCTTTCTGGCTGCTGACAGCATGGAGGTGGAGGGAGGGCACCACCGCAGCGCATAGGTGGCTTACGTCATTTCCAGCAGAGACTGGGAGGGACTTCCGGGAGAAGCCGACCTGCAAAGAAGGACTGGAACAAGAGGGTGAAGGAGAGAGGGAAGCTGGGGTAGAAAGGACAGTTCAAAGGAGGAACGCTGGGGATCAAGGCTCAGAGGCAGGGTAGGGCAGGGCTGCAGTAGCTTCCATTGAAATCAAAGAGATAACAACATGTTGGAGGCAGGCTCCTATCCCGTGCCTTCATGTTCCTCCAGGTCCTCCCTGATTCACACCCTACGGGTCTCGTTTTGGGAAGCACAACCTGGTTATTCTGCACAGTTAAGTGTCTGCCAGCTGTCTCAGGGAAGAACCTTAGAGCTAACTCAGAACTCCTGTATCAGAAGAAAGCAAACACATGTACAGAAGTCTTTGATATATTCACTGCCTAATCTCTTACATGGCTGTTAAAATCTGAAAGCTTGGCTCCTTCAAACATTCAAGTTTTTTCTTATCATTCAACTACTGACTACATGCAAAGGCATCCAAGTTCCTAGGGTGTTTTTGGAGAGGTCCCCCAGCTTACTTGCAAAACAAAGTACCTAAATTTCCATCTGTCTAATACACCAGAAGTATTCAAGCATAAGTTCTAGAAAGCTTCTGCCAAAGTGCAAGTAATCCTGAAGGTTCCTGGATCACCCGGCTGGAAGAGGGTGGCCCCGTGAGTGGCTGGTTGGTGTCAGGGGCTGGAGTGAAGCCTGCGAAGGCAGCACTGGCTGCAGGCCCAGTTCAGCGTGCATGGTCACCAGGGGCCAGAGGACAGAGGCAGAAGAGTCAGCATGTGGAGATCAGAGCTCGGGGCTTCCACTTCTGCTCTTCAGGTGAGGAAGTTTAGAGGAAGGAGTTGGTGCCCAAGCTGATAGGTTGTGGTGGGACCAGACCTGGAACCAGGGCCTCTGAGGAGGACCTGGCATGGCACGTGGCACTGTGGACACTTTCCTTTCTGTGGTGACAGTGTTCTGAATTTCCCCCAGGACACCCACTCTGTCTGCCCGGTTTTGCGGTTGGGTAGGATTGGTTCCATTTGCAGATTCAGAGACAGCGGCTGATTGTCCCTGTCTGTAGTTGTGGCTTCAGAAAGGAGCACAAAACCGAAGCAGAATCAGTGAGTGCCAAAGAGATATTTTTTGGGTCTTGTGGAAGGAAAGGGTTGTTTTCTTTTCTCAGATTTGGTTGCGCAAAGCTTTCGGTTGCTCTGGCTATGTGTTGTTTGGAAGGTGACTATCTCAAGGCTGGGGACAACATGCGGAGGACGAAGGCCGAGAGGTGGACAGCAGTTAATGTCTGGATAATATTATTTGAAACTTTGGCCCACACTGCTAGTGAAGGCAGTTTCAGCCCATGGCATGTGTGTCTACTTGGGCCAATACCCTCGAGTGACCCTGCTAAAACATACGCCAGAGCACGCGGCTGATCTGCTCGGGACCTCGAGCAGCTCCTTGCAGGACTCCGAGAAGAACCAGAGCAGCAGAGAAGCTGCGACGCGCCAGCTTCTGCAGCTGGGCCCTGTCCCGCTACGGATTCCTGTCTGGCTACAGTGGCTGCTTCATGTGTCTTAAAAACCACGAGATGCCCCTGCTCGAGCCATCTATCTTTTTACTTCCTCTGTCTGGGATTCTTTCCCTCCTGAAACCTCAGGTCCTGCTCGAAGACATTTGCCTAAATGACTCTATTTAATCTTGCAATCCACTCCCTAATTCCCCCACCCCTTTGCTTTCCAGTTTCTTTTTTTTTAAAATATGGAATTACAGCCCTATGATATTTTATTTATTTATTACCTTTAGTATTTAATGGCTGCCTCCCTCTACTCAGTTGGCTTCCAAAGGGGAGGAGTCTTCGTCTGTTTGGCTCTTTGTGTTTTTGCAAGTGCACACACAGTGCCAGGTACATAATTATTTGTAATTAAATCAGTGACTGGGACTGATGCCGAAGGGACTGCATTGGAAAGGGATCTCCAGAGAGATGGAACCAATAGGATATATAGAGAATATAGAAAGGGATTTCTCCTAAGATTACGGGGCTGAGAAGCTACCTGACCTTCCACCTCCAAAGTAGAAGCCCAGGAAGCCGGTGGTGGGCTCCGGGCCACGCCAAAGGGCCTGAGAGCAGCGGGTGGGCACCCAGCGGGCCAGTGTCCAAGGAGAGAAGGTGCATTCCCCACTGCAAGCAGCGATGGATTTACCTTTGCTTTGCCTTTTTTGTCTACACTGGCATCTCACAGACTGGGTATCGCCCACCACACTGCAGTGGGCCACTTTCTGTGCTCAGACTGTGGATTCTGATGTTAATTTCTTCTGGACGCTTCCTCATGGACACACCCAGAGCTAAGATGTCCCCAGCCATCTGCGCGTTGTCTCCCTGACACGCAGTAACCACCACAGAGGAAATGGAAGCAGAGAGCCCCGTGAGGAGCTGCTGCTGCTGCTTTTAGATCCCACTGACTGAAGTTAGACCTCACGGGGGACCGGCCGCTTCTCCTTACTTGGACCGGACTCAGCTTCCCCATTAGGGAAGGCGCCCACCCCTCCTCAGGGAGTAGCGTGCCTTCCGCCAGGCTCCAATATTTGGATGCTTGGGGAGAAAACAAATTCCCTTTCCCCTGCTCTAAGACCAACCCGTCTCCTGCCTGTCTTTAGGCGTCTGACAGTGAGGTTTCCCATCCACTCCTAAAGAACAGCTTGGGGTCCTGCTAGCTCCTGCAACTCCATAAAAATAGTCACAGTGACCCACGCTGTACAATTTAATAATAAACTCATGATTATTAATTTTAAGGAAGACCACAGGTAGAAGAGTGAAAAGAATAGATTATGTGGAGCCAAATTTAGTTCTTTAACTGGACCTACTACCTTCACAAGGATAAAGAAAACCAAAAATGCTCAGGATGCTGGTCCATGGGAGATAATTCCTGAAAAGATTCATGTAGGTGCATTTCTCAGTAACAAAGTAATGTACGCGCAGAAGGTAAGCGGAAGCAAAACTTTCTGTACAGAGACCTGTGTGTGAACTCAGCTCTGCAGAGAATGTGGCTGATCTACTTTACTAAAGCGCTTAGCTAACATCTCTGAGGAGTGAGGGCCAGACTCCGTGAGTACCACAAAGCCCTATCAGTGGCTCAAGGCCATAGAGAGGCACTCCCGTGGCAGACCTCAGGCAGTTGAGGGTCTACTGTGTCATCCTCCGTGTCTGGTCCTCATGTCACAAAGGCAGCTCTCCAGTATGGGGAGGACAAGCCCAGAGAAGGAAGCGAGGTCCCTCCCTTTAAGGGCACAGTCTGGGAGTCTGCTGGGTCCCTTTCTTGGGTAGCTTATGGGCTGGCATTTAGTGGAAGGCCACACACAGGTGTTTGGAAAATGCGGCTTTCAGATGGCCGACAATCTAGCCAGAATGGAGGGACACTGTGAACAGAGGAAAGATGGGGTGCTGCTTCCTGCAGAAGGGAGCAGCATTTTATGCTTCATCTCGCTGTCACTGGCCATCCAGTTACCATGTGGTTCCTTTTCCTTGCATAGGACCCTCAGCCTTCTGGGATGAGACAACCAAACCTCCTTCATTGCAGAGATCTGCGGAGAGTTTGCATAGTGGGTCAGAGCCTTGCCTGAGGTGGCCTGCAGGACTCCCACCTCCTGGCATTCAGGAGGTCGAAGAACATCCTCCCCTTGTGTGCATGTGGGACCAGTGACTTGCCCTTGACTGACAGGATAGAGAAGGGTAGTGGGATCCCACCTCTGTGGTTGTGTCACACAGACTGTGGTAACTTTCTTGCTGCCAAGCTCGGTCCTTGTTGACTTTGATGACGACAGGCTGGGGAGGCCCGGATGGCCAGCAGTGATGGTGGCTGGAAGTCGCACACCCAGTAGTCATTTATGTACACGCAGAGGCCTCTGGCTTCAGGTGCAAGAAACTGAATTCTGCCTGCCACCAGTCGCATGAGGTTGGAAGTGGCTCCTGCCCCGGCTGGACCCTGACTACAGCCTCCTGTGACAGGAGCCCGTGAGGTGGAAGCCTGAGCGAAGGTGTGCCTAGGACCCCGATGCACAGAAACCGCCAGTCAGTGAGTGCAGACCATCGGAGCCACTCGGAGTGCGGTCTTGTTGCTAGGCAGCGGTAAGCATCCGGCCCTGCTCCTGGGCAGCGAGGCCCTTAGCCTTTCCTGCTCCATGCTGCTGTGAGTCTGTTGTCCTCTGGGCTACACCTGAACTCGGCATTAGAAAAGCTGCATTTCTTGCAGCCCGCTGCGCTGAGACTCATCTGTGCTTCTGAGGATTCCTTTGGGTAGGCAGCCATGGGGCTGCGGTGTCATTGTTTATATCGAGAAGGTCCCTGAAAGTCTCAAGCATCTGAAAGGTATCTGGGTCATGGGGCGTCCACTCATCAGTGAATTCCTCTGTTGATGAGCTTGTGCCGCCAGGAGGTGGGGCTCAGAACCTTGTCCCCGGCTCCTCCCCTCTCCCTCTGCGGCAGGCTCCCTTGAGTGGGGCGTCTTTTCTCCGCCATGCAGTCTCCGTGTTGGAGCCAACCAACCACAGGGCCAAAGCGTGATCCAATATAAAGCTCTCCTCCTTTAAGTCACGAGGGCCGGGTCCTTTCCCCAGCAGTGGGAAAGGACAAATACAATAGGCTACGGTTGATTTGGTGGCAATAACACTACCTGAAAGCTAAGCGGCATTGTGCTGGATTTAATATAGCGTGGATTCTACATTACTGCTTTATGTATCACAAAGAGAGAATGAAATTGCCAATGATATGTTTGACATGATGCTCTTTCACATTAATTATAAGAGGCATTCACATTTTAGAAACGATAAAATGTGAAATGGTGGGCTAGATGAAGTCGGCCTCCAGATATCTTATTTCTACTTTGCAGTTCATCGGTTTTGACAGCAGAAGGTCTTCTCTAGGCCCAAGTGTTAAGCTTGGCTTTTATTGGCAATAGAATGCTCAGGCAAATTATTGTTGTTGTTGTTATTATTACTGTAGCAGTGCAGATTGAACCCTGAGCTTCACACATGCTAGAGAACTGTACCTCTGAGCTCCACCCTGACTCCTGGACAATTCTGCTGACTTCCTTAAGACCTTTGAAAACAGGACAGAAAGGCAGAAGTTCAAGGTCAGCTCCTTGGTAGTAGGCGGCTCCCTGCACGACCTCAGAAGTATGTAGGGGAAACATGGAGGAAGGGAGGGACCAGTCAGCATCTGGCCTGCAGAGGTTACCTCTGGCTACCTCCCTTCATGAACATGAATTATTTATCTCTAGAATTTACTCAAAGCAGCAAGAAGTATGCAACGTACAAACATGCCCTGACACACTCCTTAGCATCAGAAGCTCTGTGAGCACAGGGCCTGTCTTCTAAAATTCAGGTAAGACTTTCCCAAGACACGTTGCTTCGGTAGGAGAGACGCCGCCAAGGTCCTGCTCGGCCTTTGGTGTGTGTATCTTCTCTGCCTGTTGACGGCAGCTAGATGCTCTGTACAAGCTCTGATGCAGGTTCGGCTTCTGAAGAGGCTAAAATGGCAGCGACCTTCCCCAGCACAGGAGATTGTTTCCCGACACGGGACAGGTCTCTCACGGAAGCCCTCATTCTCGGGTGGCAGGGCCTTCGGAGCCTGCTGTCTTGTCTTTCTCTAACCCCAACGTGTGGCTCCCTCTTGTGGCCCAGGTTGGTTTCTATAACATCTTGTTTGAGCTGGGAGGAAGCTGCACAGAAAAAGTGAAGGGCACGTTCATCTTTTCCTGCATGCAGTACTCACACATCACAGAGCATAACTCACACGCAGGACCACGTGTGGCTCTAAAGGAAGTTAGGGGATGCAGTCATTCAGTCGGGGTTCAAAGATCCAACTCAGATTCTGGGATTCTACGAGTATTAGTTGGTGTTCCATCGCTATAACAAAATAACTGGGTCTGGGAAACTTAGGAAGAAAAGGAGCTCACGAACATCACAGTGTAAAGGCTGAATGTGAAAACAGCACAGACCACCTCTGGTGAGGGCCTTGTGTCTGTGTCATGTGATGGACGACATCATGCCCGGGTCACGCGGGAGGGACGGAGAACACAGAGACAGAGAGTGGGAAGAGCTTAGGTGGCTGTGTAACAGCCTGTTATATGGGCACTCACTGAAGTTCATGAGCACTGCGTTCAGTCCTTCTGCCGGGGGCATCCCAAGTGACCCAATTCCTGCAGCAAGCCTCCAACACTGTTCCACCGAGGACCAAGCTTTTGATGCCTGAGCCCTTGGGGGAACTGTAAACCTTAATCAATCTAGAGCACTAAGGGAGGAAGAGAAGGGTGGAAAAAGTCAGCCACATGTTTATGTGGGCCTGTGTGTTTGGGTTACTTCAACTACTCAGATCTTTTCAGAAACAAACAAAATGATTGTCACCTGAAATATGCAAAACTGAATGTACTAATCAATGAGATTCTTCCAGGAAGAATGGACTCTTTTTTTTTTTTAAATCTTTTATTTATTTATTGCGTACAGGGACTTTACTGTACAGCTCAGACTCAGTGATCCTCCTGCCTCAGCCTCTGCAGCTCTGGGATTATAGGCATGCATCACCATACCCAGTTTGGGGACTGTGCAGCATGTGACTCTGGGGATTGAACACTGGTCCCTGCACTTTCCAGGCAGGTTCCCAGACCATCGAGCTGTCTCCCCAGCCCCAAGAATGGACTCTTGCAAAGGCAAACCCTATTTTCTAATCCAGTTAGGAGAACTTCTTCATCACCCTACAAGCAGCTGCATTTCCTGCCTAGGAAAACCTCGAGAAGGGACCCAAGAAGGGCCCTGTCCTTAGATTCCACACTGCATTTTACTGCTGTTGCTCAGACAACTTTAACAACCAGCTTAGATAGTTATGCTGGCCCTTGTGTTCCAGATGGGAACACGAAGGCCCTGTGAGATTTGGGGATGGATGATGTGGAGCGCACACACCGACCCAGCTCCACCGTGTGGAGCACATGGTGATTTCATGCTGTCAGTCGGGTTGGCTCTGGCTTTTATGTGCTGTGAATAAAGTTCTGATAAAAGCACAGACCCCAGCTGCAATTCTGTGTGGCTCAGCCTGCGAATTTCAGTGCTAATGGAAGAGTAAACTGTTCTGACGAGCGGGTCAGATGCTGCAGACAGAAGGCTCCATGTCCTTTTCAGCCTGACTCATTTTAGTCTGTCGAGTCACCCCACCCAGCACCCAAGTGTCTTCCCTGTGGGCTCTTGCAGGAATTAAACTTTGACTTCCATTTGCCTTATGAAAGGACTTTCCTCCCCTGGGTTGGAGCACCTCCTTTGGTACTGTCTTTGGCATCTTTAGTGAAATTCTAAACTGGCTGAGTCAGTGATGCTAGACACTGGAGTTGAGTAAAGATATTGAGAGTCAGAGATGGATGGGGTGAGGGTAGTGAGAGGGAATCAGGAAGACACACAAACCAACCAGAAGCTCACCCCGGGCTGAGGGATGGAGGGAAAAAATCTGACCCCTGTCATAGTATCATTCTCCTTAGTCACAAAAGGGATTAGTGATACAGAGAGGACTTACAACACTGCTGTGGGGATCCGATCACACATGTAAAACTGCTTTTCATTTTCTGGGCATGCTCATAACTCTGGTACAGAAACTGAGAAAGGAACTCTCTGGTCTAGTGTGAGTTGGAGGAGAGCCCTTTGGTTTGGAAACAAGCAAGGTTTGTCCTCAATTACCTGATTCTAATTGATTAAGGATCCTGAGGCTTTTACCTGGGACATCCACAAGTTGATGTTAAGGCAGAGCGTGTGTCTCTGAAAGTTCCTTCCGCTGTGTTGAGCAGGCCACACTGCGGCACCGTGTGTCATTTTAGGGGAGTTGCTGGGATTGTGGGGGTAGGGAGGCAAGGCGTCCAGACTTCTTGACTGGAGGAACCTAGCTGGGACCACTCTCCTAGCTGGAGGAAACCCCAAACACCCTAACTTCTAAGACTCTAAGGACCGGTATTATTCATCAAGAGCTCCAATAAACACGTACGTGGCTAACACGGCTGGGTATCTGAAGCCCGCTGACTTGGGGGTCCTGGACTGCTGGCTAGAGGAATGTTTGAAACGGACAGGCGAAGTACCTTTGGGGTTTCCTTTGGATCCGTGTCCCATTGGTGAGGCACAACAGCTGACACCCACGACCGAAGGGAGAGGTCTAACTTGGCTCATGGTTTGTGCGGATTCAGCTCTCGGCTCTGGTGGAAGGGGGGATGCGGGCAAGCATCCAGGAAGTGCGGACAGGAAGGGGAGGAGCTAGTGAGGGACGCGTGTGCCTCAAAGACACGCCCAGCCCCACTTCCAACGTTGTGTCCGCTGTGAGCTCCTCCACGGGTGAGGGCGTGCATCCCCCTGCGAGCCAAGCACAGCTGAGAGCCCCTCCACGGGTGAGGGCGTGCATCCCCCTG
>NW_004524815.1:1195089-1197838 GCF_000260255.1 Octodon degus | reverse complement strand
ACCCGAGAGCTTTCAGTCTAGCTCTAAACTGCAGCGCGCTGCTTTCACCAGCCGTTTATCGCTGGCCTGTACAGCGACGTGGGTTTGTGAAAGACACCTAGAAGCGAGCCTGGTGGTGACTTTCAGAGAGTTCTTGACACTAACCGGGGAGAAAGTGTCTTAGGAAAAGAGGAAAGTCGCAAGTCCTATTTCGGAAGCTCTGGTTCAATCCTGAAAAAGCGCTTGTACATATCAGGCTCCGGAGTCTGAACGGGGCCGCTATAAACGGCTTCCTTGTGACTCAGGAAGGTGGCAGTGTGTGGTGGATGTTCTGGGGCTTTATGTAACCTTGGCCTTCTGTGCGCTGCGATAAAACGGGCTGCAGTGCTGTTCTGTAAAGAAGACCACAGACTTTGGAGTCTAACGTTCCCCAGGTTCAAATGTGGGTTCCACCTTGCATTCCCAGCGCAATTCAGGGAGCACCTGGAGTTTGGCATCCTTACGTTCAACAGAAGATGGATATTGGCTCTGTAGCCTTAAACCCTCACCAAATCGGTACTTAGCCCTCTACTTACCAAAGTTAAATGTCAACCTTGTACAGTGACTGTGAGGAGTAAATGAAATTATAGACTGTGAAGTACCTACGGCAAGAATACCATAAATGTTCAACACATTTGCCGTAGTTATCACTTCTATGTGCTATGGTTATGGGATTTTAAATTGCTGACTTGGTGCCATTGGGTGCTGAGTTTAGCCTTGAAACTGAGTTTTATAGCACTGGTCTCCTGTCTCCTTATAATCTTCGCTATGCTCAGATCGTACCACTGGGGCTTCGCTGGAGCTCAGTTTTGCTGTTCTTTAGTCCTGACCCATGAATCAGAATGTACTGGTCAAAGGGAAGGAGCAACTGGGATGAGAGACAGGAGAAGAGAAAGAAAGAAGGAAGGGAGGGAGAAAGATACACATATGTACACATACAGGATAGCTTGCATAATTGTACGGCTGGTTTATTGAAAGAAGTAGTCAATGCTTTTTTTCTTTCACGCTTTTTAATTGTTTTTCAGTTCTACACAATTATATCTGATAATACGAACACTGAATGCGAACACAACAATATGGAATATAAAAACCATTGTTGAATTCTTGTCATTTTGTTTAGTGAAATTCTGTATCATTTCTTTTTTTTTTTTTAATAAAAAATATGCTTCTTTCTGAAGGGTAGGAGAAGCATCACAGTCAAGAGAGAACATAATTGCAGTAACTTCAAAATGCTGTCACTGGTCCAAAGAGCCACCAGCAAAGAGAGGAAAAGGGAATAAAGAACCAAGACAGATCTGCTTGGGCCTAGAAGTTACAACGTTCTTGGGGTTCTGAATAGTGGAACAGTCTTTTTTTATACATGCATATTATTTTCTGTGTGCTCAAAAGCAAAAAACAAAAAAATAGACGTGTATGGTGCTTGGTAAGTTTTGCTTTTCCATGTTTCATAACATGTAGAGAACGAATATCCTGGATCGGACTCCAGAGCGTAAATACTCCAGGTCTCGCTCCCCTCCATGGGGAGAACCGAGAGCCAGGGGTGGCGTGAAGGTCACGACCTTCAGAAGTCCTGGAAAGCCCAGCGTCCCACGGCGGCGGCTGCTCCCTCGCACACACTCTGCTGGGTTTCCCGCCTTCTCCGTCTCACCTTGCTGCCCCGTGGGCCTGGCTCCTGGGCGGACCTCCCACATACACTGCTTGCCACTGAATATTTACCCTAGAGTCTGCCTTTTATGCTTTGATTTCTATTTTTTAAGGAGGATACAAAATAGCGTTAAAAAAGAAAAAAATTACAAATCATACAGAATTTCACTAAACAAAATAAGATGAATTCTACAGTATTTGTTGTATTGCATAGTGTTGTCTTTAAATTAATTGTTTAGATTACCAGAAATATACATACAAAACTGGAAAAAGAAAGAAAAAAGGAAAAATTATAATAAATTAAGAAGAGAGAAAAATGAAAAAAAAAATGAAAAAAAAACACCAAAAAAATTGAGCATTAATTGTTCCTTTCCAGAGGAGCAAATGCACAGTACAGTCATCCAGGCCATCCTGCTTACGTACATAGTTATGTCTCTTTCCCCCACTCCCTTTCCTGTCATTCTCCTTATCCCAGTAATTATTTCCTTTTGAACAGGCTCATTCCCTTTTCACAGTATCTACTGTACCCTTCAAATTTTATTTGGTCTTTTAGATTCTTACACTAAGAAGACTAGAGGTTGCTTTTGAGGGAACACAAACCAAGACAACACAAGCTCCTGCACAGAGATTTACACAGAGCCCCTGGGAGCTCAGGAGAGAGGAGAAGGGTGGCCTGCGTGGGAAGGAGGACTGACAGGGTGCAGCCCTTGGTGTCCTTTGGAACTCTCACCCTGAGAAATATTAATGCCTGCAAAATAATTTAATAATGATACCATCTCGCTTCAGCTGAACAGTCTTTGCTACAGATGGTATTAGGGATTAGATTGCATTCTTGACAAAACATTCCAATGCTGGAATCTTCACCATCAATTTTTTGGCACGTGACCTTATTTGGGATAGAGGTCTTTGAATAATTAATAGAATGAAAATAAGATCACCAGGGTGTGCCCTAATCCATTGTGCCTGATATCATTATACATGGAAATTTGGAGACTTTCTGTTTTGCTAGCCTTTTGTTGTGGTGGCAAAATAATAAAGTCAACTTAAATCAACTTGAAGGAGGAAGTTTTTATTTTGCTTACAGCTT
>NW_004524815.1:1190984-1194989 GCF_000260255.1 Octodon degus | reverse complement strand
TCCAATAAAACAATCCTCAAAATATAAATCAAAACTTTCAGAAGAGTATGCTCTTTTATTAATTTATGATGTTCTAAACTTCTGACCTGGCATTTTGTTATGCTACAGTCTAAAGATGGTTTGGTCAGTCCTATTTTCAAATGGAGGAGGAGGAGGAGGAGAAAAAGAAGAAGAGGAAGAAGAGGAAGAAGAGGAAGAAGAAGAAAAAGAAGAAGAAGAAGAAGAAGAAGAAGAAGAAGAAGAAGAAGAAGAAGAAGAAGAAGAAGAAGAAGAAGAAGAAAGGGAGGGAGAGTGGAAGGAACAGAGGGAGGGCAGGGCTACTAGCTCCAGGCACAAGACATAGCTCCCAGGGTAAGCTCTCATGAAACACTCTCTTCAACTAGGCCCATACCTTCTTTCCATCACCTCTCAATGATACCACCAAATTGGGACCTTATCCAGGTTAATCCATCCAGGAACTAAATACCTTCCAACACAATCAATTCTCTAGTCCCCTCCTCTGAATGTTGTTGCATTGGGAAATCAAGCCTGATCCTTGAATTCTTGGAGGAAATTTAATATTTAAACCATAACACATGTGTGTGAAGAAAGCACCATTAGCCAAGCAGATTTCTAGGCCACAGGTCTTATCCTGATGAGGATGCTGTGGTCTGGTTCAGGGTGATGGCAAGGGATGATCAACTGTCCCTGGAACTGAAGTTCTCCAGCTGGAATTCAGGTCCATGCTTTACGTAAACACGAGCCGAGACTCCAGACAGTGTTACAGACATTTCCCCTAGGCAGTGAAGAACATTGACTCACACGAAAGCTAGTAAACAGTGACATCAATATGTGTTTTTTCAAGGACCAGAATCCACCAAAACAAGTAGATTGTGTGAAATGGCCAGTCTGAGTCATCAGCCACTTTTTAAATAAATAAAGATGTTTTAATCCACAGTGATTGCAAATAACATGCTAAATAACATAACAAAATAATAGGCTGCCTAACATTCATCCCAGCAGAAGTTTGAAAGCATTTATAGTGATGACTAAATGGGATATTGTTTATACACAAATATTCTACTTCAGTCAGTATCTGAAGAGATTCTTTAGTGTTTTATAATATGTCCACATCCTCTATCCATGGGGCGTTAGTTACAGGGCTCTGAAGACATCAGAACTTATGGGTACTCAAGTTTCTATATAACATGGTAAGATGTTTGCATATGACCCCATAACAACCTGTATGCCTTTAATCACCTTTGCATCACTGTGACACCCTAACTCAGTGTATATGCTATACATAATTGTTATACTACACTGTTTAGTGGCTAATGACAACATAGTCTATAGCCATCTAACACAGACACAATGTTTTCAGATAGTTTTGGCCTATGGTTGGTTGAATCTGTGTGTGCAGAGTTCAAGGATACCAAGGGTTGACTGTACTTTGAGCAGTGTACCCTCTTCTCTACAAGCTCTAGTTACTTTTATGGAAACATTTAGCCAGCTCTCTTCTTTGAGGAGGTGCTTTACAATTGTATTACTAAGAATGCTGGTTCTGAGGCTTTAATAACATTTGTCTTCACTATATTGTACTGGCTGGATATAAATAGAGTGATACAAAGATGAAAAGAAAAAAAAAAAAGGGCCGGGAAGATGGCTCAGTGGAATAAGCACTTCCCTGGCAAGTGCAAGGGCCTGAGTTCAATCCCCAGTTCAAAAAAAAAAAGACAAAAAAATTCACCATCAATTTTGTGACCATTTTCACTGTCCTACTACAAGAACATGAAAATTTTAAATAAACTTTAGATCACAAATCAAATATTAACACATGAAATATATATGCATTTTAAAATTGAAAAAAGAGTGCATAGGTCATGGGTCAAATCAAATCATGAAATACTTTATATCCCTTCTCTTCAGAGAATTACAGTGTGCATGAATACTAAAGCCTATAGATGCTCAAGTACTTCCTATAAAATGGTATGGAATTTGCATATTATTGACACTTGGGCTCTTATATACTTTAAACCACCTATTGGTCATTTACAATACTTTACGTTGTGAATATTGGGATGCCTGGCCACAGTGAAATTTGTATTGGTGGACTCAAAACCTTCCCTGTGCTTGGATGCAGGATCCTTTTTCATTGAGTACTTTGTGAGAACAACTTGTCTAGATTCCACCTGGAAAATGCAGATGTGGCGGAATGACACCTGGTGGTCAGCTTGTAATTCAGTTCACCCAGCTGAACTGAATCAGCGTAGTGCTGGGTGTGGGAGGTGCACCTGAGGACTCTTGCTAGTAAAATAGAAAAGAGAAGTGGAGGAAAAGAAGGGATGTTGTTAGGGGGCTAATGCTGTTGGTTTTCTTGGAGGAGCTTGTCATGCTGGCTTTCCTGATATAAATGTGGCTGTTCTCATCATTGGAGCAGCTCAGGACCTTGCTGTCACTGAGAATGGCTGAGGTTCACTTTGGGGAGCTTTGGTCCTTATGGCTTTCTGGCTCTGGAGCGGAAGACGGTATACTGTTTAATCTGCTGGAGAAGCTTCTCGTGTTGGCTTTCCTGATGTGAACCCAGCAGTTCACGTCCTTGGAGGAGCTCAGGACTTCACTGTTGCTGAGGACAGCTGTGGCACTTTTCAGGGGCTCTCTGGGTCTTACTTTGTATGTTGCTTCCTGGCTCCAGTGCAGACCCCTCAGCCTGCTGGCGCACATCCTTCATCCCGCTGGCACAGACTTCCTAACTTCCACCACTGATCTTTGGGCCTTCCAATAGCAAATCCATGAAACACACTTGCATGAGGCATTGCCATGGGCTCTGAGTCTTCAGCTGGACTCATGCAGGAGATTACTGTGAGATCCAGTCCTCCAGCTGGAATTTTCAGGTCTTTAGTTTCTGGACAGATTTTCTGCATTGTAGGGATCTGTTGACCTCACTATAACTAGTTCTACCCGGGGAGACACAGTGGCAGGAATGAGAAAAATAGACGAGAAGACAAAAGCTGGGCTAGATGGTTGCTAGTCTGCCTGATGGGCAAGACTAATTCAATGCACAACAAAGCAATTCTTTATTTATGCTTTTGCAAAGGTTGTAACACATGACACAAGGTTGCCCAGTGACTAATATCTGACCTTAACCAAACAGAATGTTTATCTCAGGAGTGAAGTAGCGTGTTTGCTTTAGGTGCTGAGGCCCAGTCCCACCTACACACATTTGATCAATTTCCTAGTTTCCTACAGCTCTCAACACTATTCCTTGATACTTGACTCTTTGGGTGACTGTTGTAAAATAATCTTATAAATCATGTGTCCTGTATTAAGTGGTTCCCCTTGCAATCCCTGACTGCAACAGTGGGGCTAAGGCCAAGGCAGTGTTTGTTGACACTTCTCTGGATTGGCACAGCTGTCAGATATCTGAGGCTGCAGCAAGAGATTTTACTTTGCTTTTCCAGCCTGTGCCACTGACTGGACAGGTGGCAGCTGGGGTTGGTGGAAGCTTTTCATAGGGCAGCTCACTCTGATCACAACCTGTGGGTCAGCTTCTCTCCTCATCTGTCTCCAGGATTCCCAGTGGCTTCAGATGCCAGAAGTGGAGATGTGGGGAATGTTGGTTATTTCTGGTTATCCTGGGAGTCCCTGCTCAGCGACGAACCTTCATGGGAATCTGCCTAATACTTTCTTAGCCCCAACTCTGGATGCTTTTTTTCTTTTCCTGTGCACAAAATGTTCTTTTTCTACTCTTAACTTCCCCAGGAAGTTTATGCCACTTCTTTCAGATGAATTCTGCACTGGTTGGCTTTTAGATGCTTGTTGAATAATGTCACCATAGCCAACTGATTGCCGCTCTCATAGGTTTTCATGAAGAGCAATCAGCGAGAGGGACTTGTTCATCAGGCTGAAGGGCCACAGTGCTGCTCCAGATTAATCCATATCTGTGAAAACTTGATTAACTTTCATGTAATTTAGGGCTTTAGGAAGCTCAAAAACATTTTGGGGCTACAGGAAAAAATTCCTCTGGAT
>NW_004524815.1:1185881-1190759 GCF_000260255.1 Octodon degus | reverse complement strand
TTAGAAATTGAGACCAAACTTAGAAACACTTCTTTGCTGCTGTGATGAACACTTTATTGTTTCTCAGACTGTAGGCCAAAGCTTTACGTGGGAATTGCAATGCTGTGGATTATAGAGGCCATTTTTAAATAGGCCTTTATAGGGCTTGTTAAAATCAGGACGTAAGTATACAAAAGAGGAGATAGAGAGATAGATATAGACAGACAGACAGACAGACAGACAGACAGAGACAGAGATAGAGAGATATTTGTGTCCTGAGTGCTAGGCGGGAGTCACAGGTAGAGGTCCTTACCTCCCTGATGGGGACACCCTCAGGAATCCTCCCTGGCTGGGATATAGACACAGGAGAATATAATGAAGAAATACAGCAAGCAATGGAACTCTCAAGTTCAATTCCACAAAGGAAGTGGTTGAGGCACGATCAACAGCTGGGAGCATAAAACCCCACAGCTTGAGGGTGTAGCGCAGAAAAAATGATGGACAGCGTTGGCCCCGGGGAAGCGCAATGAAAAGATCAAATCCTGCTGCAGAATCACTGCACCCAAAGTCCCATGAGCACGCACTGAGAGGATGCAGGCCAGTGGAGATGTGATTAAGGGCGAGAACTAGGAGTGAGTCATGCTTTCTTCTGCAGAAATGATACTAGAATGGAAAGTATGGAAACCTGGGATGTGAAAATTAGAGCCAGTATTCCAGTTGAGTTACTTTAGGTTCTTTTTTTTTTTTTTAAAGTGTTTTGTCTCCCGGCAAGGAGTCAGCCCTGGAATCAAGTAAAAGTTCCAGGCCCAGAAGCTTGCAGGGCTGAGTGGTTTTCCCCCAGTGGGCTCATGCGTCAGAAGCTGGGTGTTCCAGGAGGTGATGGGAAGAGAAGGTGTTGGGAGGTGGGTGCTGGGGAGGCCTTTGGGAGCACTGCCCTCAGAAGGGTTCTGGCGGCTCCTGTGGGACCCTGAGTGAGTTCTCTTTGGAGTGAGTTATTCTAGGGACACAAGCCTAGCTCCTGGGTTGTCCCCCGACCTCATCCCTCACTTGGTCATCTCTTTCATCTTGATGTTTGTGATGAAACTTGTCAGGCTGATGTAGGTGCAGTGCCCATCAGCCTCCATCCCTGTAAGCATAACCTCTTTTCTTTATAAGGCATCCAGCACTGGGTATTTTGTTATAGCAATGGGAAAATTGACAAAGAGAAGGTTGTTTAACTGCTTTGACTCTTTTTAAGACTACAAATTTTTCATAACCTTACGTAGAGTCCTTGGTCAAAGTTCAATATGTGAATAGATTCTCTACATTCTGGGACACAGGATGCTTCTGATATTAGCTAGTAGTAACTCGGACTTTCTCTCCAGGCCTCCAATAAACTTTCCTACATGAAAGAAGATCATCTATGACCTTTGTCCATCAGATGATGGTGTTATGGTTCAAGGATTCTTCAGTCTGATGATTTTGACATTTTCTTCCCAGTGTTCAGATTCCTCTTTATAATTCTTGGGGCAAAGGCCTTTATTTCCTATGAATTTTTCTGCTTTTCTTTCTGGTTGCTATTTTCCAGAAAATGTGAAAACTCACTCTGATCAGGCAGCTATGTTCCTCAGCTCTCACTGTTGCCACTGGATTTCGTGCTGACCACACCTCAGTTCCAGGTTGCCTGTGATGAAGCTTGGCCCCACTCCCCTCAAGTAGAAAGCTAATGCTCACTGACTCAGTGGATTGCTCATCATCCAAATCGCTTTCCTGGGTCAGCCTCTGACAAAACCTGCTTTGTAGTACAGTGGGTTTGAAGTTTCTCAAAGTTCCAAGTCATTTTGTTCAGAAAAGCAATAATGTGCTTTGCTTTTTTTTTTTTTTCCCTGGGAACAAGGCAGGGAATGGGTAAATGGTGAGTGTCACCAGTGGGGTGAAGAACTGAGTCCTCCCACCCCTGGGTCAGGCAGAGGTTCACCCATTTGCACAGCAAAGGATTTCTAAGTTGCATCAGTGAGGTGCAGACTGGGGTTACCAGACAGGGAGAAGCCAGCACCCAGGCAATGACGTGGGTGCTCATAGCTTGGGGTGCACTCTGGTTTGCGCTGGGTTTTGGGCCTCAAGATAAGTGATGTATGCTGCACAGCCCTAGTATCTGTCAGGTCATCCATTGAGTGGGCCAGCTTAGGGGGGAAACCATTCCCACAGCTTTGAAGCCCCCTTACCAGCACTGCTTTCTGAGGATGGGGGTTGCTGGAGCAAAGTCCAGGTCTGACTTTATGGGGAGAGCACAGGCTTGCCATGTCATTAAGACCCTTAGGAAAGCATTTTCTTTTGGACAAGTTTATTGGAAAAGAAAAAGGCCATTATAACCATGGGCAACTTTGATTGCTTCCCAGAAAATTACGATTTTCTTTCTCTCCTCTCCATGAGTCCCTATTTCCTCTAATAAACCACACCAGTAAAGCAGAGAAAAATTGACAAATCTGCCACTGTAAGATTCCTACCATGGCAGGCACCAATATTATTTACTTTTCCTGAAGAAAGTAGTCTAGACAGAGAAATTTGTTGGTTGTGTTTATGACAGTGTTGTTGATCTCATCACTTGGCCCATGTATACCTGACTGTTTCTTCAGCCTTGCCTCCTGCAGACCTAAAACTGTTCCCCCACCCGAGATGAGGACACCTGACATCTGTAGATGCCTTTCGGCAGACCTTCTGGGGGTGTCTCTGACTGCTGATCTCAAAAAACAAACCCCTCCAGCCAGAAGCAGCCGGAGCAGTCACATCCCCCCATCTCCTCACAGAAGTTAGGGGCACCTCAGCAGCGGGGGTGATATCATAGGCAGCTAAGGGAGGTGGAAATAGTACAGACACGTGGACAAGGCGAGGCCCTCAGGGAAGTGCAGAAGTGAGAACACATCGCAACTGTGGCTGGAGGTGGATCTGCTGAAGGCGGGGGCCCAGGCTTACACACCTCTGCAGGGGGTAAGATAATTGGTGTCGCTGGCCCAATAAAGCCAAGATGGACATTGGTCCCCCGACAGTGGCCAGGAACCCGTAATCCATCCCTTCCTAAAGGAGGCCTTTCTTTTTTTCATGTACGTGTGTGACATGACCTGCTACCTTACTGGATCACTGTTATCTAAGTGGGGCCAGGGAGCTAGCCCAGTGGCATAATGCCTGTATGGCAAGTGCAAGGTCCTTAGTTCGATCCCTAGTACTGAAAAAATACTCAAAGTGGCTATACTTGTAATCTATTAGTTGATTAAAGTGTTGACTCATGTTGTATCTACCTTGTGATTTTGCTGTATAGAACTTCCTTTGAGAAGTAGACTCATTGCAAATCCACTTTTGTCCCTCAGGAGCTAGCTCTCCCAGTAAAAGCTTCCTACTCGAAGAAAAACAAACAGACAAAAAACAATGACAAAAAAAAAAAAAAAAAAAAAAAAAAAGAAAGAAAGAAAAAGCACAGAAAATTTTGATGGAAAAGTGGCTGAAATACCTTCAGCACAAATTTTGATAGTTCTAGGAGCAGATGGTGTCCAAACTGCAGACTACAGGGAAATCTGTTGTTTTTAAGAAAGACTGACACTTTAAAGTTGTACACATTTGGCTAGATGTGTTGGTGCACGTCTATAGTCTGAGCACTCGGAAGCGGAGGTAGGACTGCTGCAAGTTCAGGGTCAGACTGAACGACCTAGTGAGAGCCTGTCTCAAAGACTGTAGCACTGGGGGCCGGGGAGATGGCTCAGTAGAATAAGTGCTTGCCTGGCAAGCGCAAGGGCCTGAGTTCAATCCCCGGTTCCACCAAAAAAAACCCTGTAGCATTATACACATTTATGAGTGTGCACTGTGATGTTTGATTTGATGTGCATATACTGTATCTTGATAAAATCAGGATTATTAGCATATCCATTCGCTTCATGAATGTAATTAATTGTTATTCTTGGTGAGAAGGTTGAAAAGCTTCTTTTCCAAGTATTGGGAAGACTTCAGTATGTCACTGTCACCTCTGCTCACCAGGGTGTGCGGCAGAACCGGAGCTGCCCTTCCATGCAGCTGTGACTGTGTGTGCGTCGGTCCCCCTCTCAGCCTCTCGGCCCCACAAGTCTTTATTACTTGTGTGGTGGTCTGAATGCTCACCTTCTGGGCCAGTGTTGGCCAGCCCATGACCAAAAGCCTGTAACCATCATGGAAAAAGGAATTGATTTACAATCTGACTCCCTGGGAGGGTGGCTGGTCCGACTCGCCTCTCCCTAATCAGAGCGCTTCCTCTTCACGAGGTGGGGCAAAGCCAGGGAACACTCTTATGTGAGTCAGCCCAGCGCTGGCCCCGAGGGCAGGACCTATGGAACCCTTGATTTGTCCCTGGCAATTCTGAAGCTAAGCCTTGTGGACCCAGCAACCAAATAAAAGGTGCAAAGTAAGTTGATTGCTACATGGTCCCTTTTCACACTTTTCGATAAATATCAGAAACACACACGTGTGTGTGTGCCAGTGTGTGTGTGTGTGTGTAGGAAAGGATGGATGTGTAATAATTTGGTTGATGATAAAATCATTTTTTCTTTCAGTACTTTGAGATTTTGCTCTATTATGTTTTTACTTGCATTTCTTCTGACAAGAAACCTGCTTTCCTTCTGAAGTGTCCTTTTCTTTCTGGATGTATTTACGATGTATTTATTTCTGTTTTTTTAAAACATATCTTAATTCTTTTTATTCCCCATTCCCTGCCTTGCTCCCCTGTCTTCAGCTTTTTTAAAAAAATTATTTATTTATTTTTTTTAGGAGAGTAACAATGGTTAGTACATTGTGTATTGTTACTGCCAAAGTAGTTTCTCATATTACAAGATATAGGCAAGAAATAATAAATAAACAACATAGGTACAAACCTCTGTTTTTTTAAAGTCAACAGAAAAT
>NW_004524815.1:1180264-1181751 GCF_000260255.1 Octodon degus | reverse complement strand
AGTATTATTCAGCAATGAAAATATAAATTTGAGGCCTCTGTAGATAAAAGGATGCAGCTAAAGACTATGTTGGTAAGTGAAATAAATCAGATCCAGATGTACAAACATTGTGTTATCTTCTTATTGTGAGAGCCTGAAGGAGTAATGAAAATCTAAAAGGTGCAGCAGATACTGTGAAGAGGAAAGAGATTGTCCAATGGGAAGGAAAAATTGGGATGAGGAAAAGGACAAATGAGAGAAGGGAAAATATATTTAGGTAGAAATGTAGAATAGTTTGGATAATTGTGTTGTCAGCTTCTGCTGGTCTTCTGAAAGGAGCACTTAATGCTTGAAATTGTTTTCTTTTACTCAGATATTTTTTCTCTTTGAATTTCTTATAACTTCTTTGTTATTGCCTTTTTTTTCTTTAAATGAATCTTCCACATTTATATCTGAGAATCTGAACAACTTGTTTGGGGCTAGCATCATGCAATACACCAACCGCTGTTGAATTCCTGTTGCTTTGTTTGGTCAAATCTGGGTTTGTTTATATATATTTTTCTCTTTTTTTCTATCAGTATTTTGTATTCTTAATAGAGGCTGCTGCTGTCTTGGGTAGCCATGGAGCACACAGTGAACCTCAACCTTGAATTCACACTACACATGGACATTAATTTGCAAGACTCATACCTGACATACAGTACATACAGGTGTGTACTGTGTAATAAAACATTTGACAGGAAAGTGAGAAAACATCTCTATGGCCTATTAAGGAAATGAAGACATATGTTCAGATTGGGGGAAATAGATTATATTATACTATATTCATTATATTTGAATCTGTACAAGATCTTACATTCAGAAAACATAAGAAATTCTTATGACTCAATGAGAATGGAAAAACCTCATTTAAACATGGGAAAAAGTGGTGTTTAATTCCATGTGTCAACCAGCGTGCCCTGAGAGATGGCCAGATCAGGGGTAAAACACTGCTTCTGTGTGTGACCCTGGCAGGGTGCCTGAGGAAGCAATCGGCATTTTCACAGGTGGATTCAGCGGAGAACATGTCCCTGATCCCAGGGGTGGCATCTGCAGCCTACAGTTGTCTCCTAATCCAAACCTAGGCCTGCAGAGGCCTGCAGAGGCTGCAAAGGCCAGGGAAGACTGCTCCTGCTCTGCGGTTGAGCTGGGGCACCACTTTGTCCTGCTCGTGACTTGGTCCAAGACTGGCTCCCTTTATCCCCCTCAGCCTAAGGCCTTTGGGCTTGGATTGAAAAAGTAGCACCAGATTCCTGGGCCTCTGGGTTGCAAACAAGAGGTGAGAGGGTGTCCTCATAATTATGTGAGTCAAGTCATGTCATTAAAAATCATTTTCTATACATCTATATTTTTGTTTCAAATGCATGAATTTATTTATTCGAGATAGGTCTTGCTATGTAGTGCAGGCTGGCCTTGAACTCACTCAGTAGCCCAGGTTGGCCTCAAACTCATGGCGATCCTTTTGCCTC
>NW_004524815.1:1175336-1176236 GCF_000260255.1 Octodon degus | reverse complement strand
TATCCTGCTGTTGCTAGTATTCTTTTCATTTTAGTCCCAGCAATCAAGTTTTTAGTGTATATTATTTGTATATTCATTCAAAAGTTACTTAATGAACACCTAATATAGTCTTGCCAGTTAGTGTTAAAGTCATGGGTGGCACATGCATTATCTTGCCTTGATAAAGATCAAATCTAACTATTTTTCACTTATACATTTATGGAAGGAGGAAACTTTTTAAAATTTAATTTGTTATAAAGAGAATAGAAAGATAATAGGTAAGACATTAGAAACAATATGCAATTTTTCAAAACAGATGACAGGTATTCAACAGTGATTGCTATATTGCGCACTTCTGTCTTCAGTGTAGTTGCTCAGATTACAGATATAAGCCTGTAAAACTGGTCAAGGTAAAAATTCTAAGCATCAACTGCTACCTTCAAAAAACCAATAGAAATTAGTGGTACAATCATCTTCGCTATACTGTGAATAAACATACATGATTCTTGCTCCTTCCTTTTTTTCACATCTTTTTTCTTTTTCCCTTTCCAATTGTTTATTCCTTATTTTTGTCTTCTCGAGACAGGGTCTCACTATGCAGCTCAAGCTGGCCTTGACCTCACTTTGTAGGCTAGGCTGGTCTTGAACTTGCAATGATTCTCCTATCTCAGCCTCCCATGTGCTGGGATTACAGTTATGTGCCACTGCACCTGGCTGGCAGGATGAGCCAGCTGTATCTGGACCGGGCTGTGAGCTAAGTAACAATTTGTTCCTGCATGAACATGTTGTTGAGGTCATAAAAATGGTCAGGAAGTCTTCCTGTCATTGCAGTGAGATGTTGTATAGCACCCCATCATGCAATGGAGCTTTACCCCAGCATGCAATGGAGCCTTTACCCCAGCATGCATTGGAGCCTTTACC
>NW_004524815.1:1172526-1175116 GCF_000260255.1 Octodon degus | reverse complement strand
TGGAGCCTTTACCCCAGCATGCACTGGAGCCTTTACCCCAGCATGCATTGGAGCCTTTATCCCAGCATGCTGCACGGCACTGGCTGCATGCTTTGCTTTGGCCAATGTGGTCTGAGCAAGTGGAGTAAAGGACACACTGCAGCATATGCTCGATGCTCAGTATTTACAAGTACTTTTCCACAGTGATTCTTGAAGTTCTCTTATTCCTTATTTTAGACCTAGTGGATCATCAGGTGCAGCATGAGAATCATAACACTCATCTCAAAGTGTGGATGCTGCTTTTTCCTGCTCCTGGTGTGAGCTCGATCCAGGCTGTGTTTCTGGGTCAGAGAAAGCCCTGGCGAAGAGTACTGCCAGCCGCCTGGTCGGAAACGTCAATGAGGAAGGCCTTATTCATTCCTAAGAGAGGAGGCCACGCTCAGCCTGGGGAAGACATGCGCACCCAAGGTCGCCTACACAGGGACAATCAATTGCCCCAGCAAGGATTAAAAACCATTTTCACTAGAGGCCCTTTAACTAAATTTTTATTGACATAATTATGGATTCCCACATCACTGTAAGAAACAATTTGGAGAGATCCCCTTGTATAATTTTCCTAGTTTTCTCCTATGATAGTCAGAAATGTCTCCCCCTGCCATCCCCATATTCTCTGGTATCTGTGAGTGGGTTCTGTTTCCTGGCAGAGAGGATCTGGGTGTCAGAAGACTTAAACCCACTTCCCACTGGTCCTGAGAACGCTTGCTGGCTGCTGCAGTGTTTTCTCCGAGATAACTCGAAGATGATGCTTCCAACTTTACCACCAGAGTTTGCCATGAAAGGTCTCTCTCTCTTATTGTCATTTTCCTAACACTTTAGCATATTGATCGCCTTTGGGACCAAAAACAACATTTTATTTGTACCCTCTGCTTTTGTAGTGGTATTTCCACTGACAGAATATAATAATTCTCAATTGCTGAAAAAGCCAAATCCTAGAAAACATTGCAGAATTCCTGAAAGTTAAGTTAAATATGGATTATTGCTTACATTTCTGCTAAGATTAGAGATAAGTCCTGTGTAGAAATAACTCCAAGGAGAGTTTTTGTATTTTTACTTTGAAAACCAGCCAGATTAGCTTTAGAGGCAAAGACTGTGTGAACATAAAGTGCGATGCACACGGGCAGCGCGAGGTCAGTTTTCTCTTTCGTAAACGGAAAATGAAAGTTGCGCCAGCAGACCACAGATTGGAGATTGTCCTGCTCACCCAGGGGGACACAAAACAATCACAGTCGTTCATATGAACAGAAAAGAGGTAAAACAATAGGAGTCAGAGAGAGATTTGAAGATGCTGTGGTGGCTACAAGCCAAGGAATGCATGTGACTTTACAGGATAAACAACAAGAGATGGCTCTTCCCTAGGGGCTCCCGAAAGGAACACTGTCCAGTTGACACTTTGTTTTGTGTGTCTTTTGTTAACACACGGTCCTCGTACATACTAATGGACTCACAGCTCACAGCGTGTCCTGGTCAAGTCTAATCTCCCTTTCCCCGCTCGCCCCCTTTACCCCCACAATTCCTGATCTCTAGGAATCAACTTCTGGGTTGACTTTTTCTAGCTTTGCAGACGTGGAAACAGTGTATGGCCCTTGTCGCTCTGTGCCCGGCACAGGAGGTCACTTAGCATGAGGATCTCACGTTCCATCTATTTTGCCGCACATGTAGGGGTTTCCTTTTTCATCCATTCATCTATCAAAGGGCAGCAAGGCGGATCCTATATTGTAAATGGTGCTCCAACAAATGTGGTCCTACGGTAGGCACTGGAAGTCAAGAAAGACCAGTGGTTTCCCAGATGGCAAACGATCAGATGTGCATTGCCCTGAGTCTCTGTGGTGGTTGTAATTTCTCAGGGAAGCAATAAGAAACTCAAGTGTTGCCTGCTCTAAGCCTGTAGCATAATAGCACAGTGGAGATGCTGACACTGATGTCCCGCTGGCCTCATTCAGCTTTCTCCAGCTTTATTTCACTCCTCTGTGCTTATATTAAGTCCTGTAAGTGGCTATCACCTGTGTGGATTCCTGTGGTCACCACCACCATCGAGAGACTGAGTAGCCTCCCACCAGGAGGACCTGCGTTTCTCTTCTACAACCTCTCTCACCCCATTTTGTCTTTCCTCCTCCCCATATACCTTTCTCCTCCATCTCTAACCCCAGGTTCCCACCAATCTCTCTGCCACTTTGGAAGTGTTTTAATTTAAAACATATTTTAGGGGCTGGGGAGATGGCTCAGTGGAATAGGCTCTTCCCTGGCAAGTGCAAGGGCCTGAGTTCAATCCCTGGTTCCACCAAAAAACCCCCAAAAAACAAAAAACAAAAAACAACAATAACAAAAAAACCAAAAACCAAAAACATATTTTATAAACAAGTACTTATACTTCCTAACCTTTCAGGGTTGACTTTGTTCCTACAGCATAATTACCAGGAGATTCAACCAAATTGCTTTTTAAAAAAATCTTTTTGAGACAGGGTCTCACTATGCAGTTCAAACTGACCTTGAGCTCGCTCTGTAGCCCAGGCTGGTCTCAAACTCACAACGAACCTCCTGCATCAGCCCCCCC
>NW_004524815.1:1162145-1172426 GCF_000260255.1 Octodon degus | reverse complement strand
GGTTGAGCTGGGGCACCACTTTGTCCTGCTCGTGACTTGGTCCAAGACTGGCTCCCTTTATCCCCCTCAGCCTAAGGCCTTTGGGCTTGGATTGAAAAAGTAGCACCAGATTCCTGGGCCTCTGGGTTGCAAACAAGAGGTGAGAGGGTGTCCTCATAATTATGTGAGTCAAGTCATGTCATTAAAAATCATTTTCTATACATCTATATTTTTGTTTCAAATGCATGAATTTATTTATTCGAGATAGGTCTTGCTATGTAGTGCAGGCTGGCCTTGAACTCACTCAGTAGCCCAGGTTGGCCTCAAACTCATGGCGATCCTTTTGCCTCGGCCTCTCTAGGGCTGAGATTATGGGTAGTGCCACCACACTTGGTTGCATCTATACATTCCTATTAATTTTGTTGTTATACTTGAGTCCTGGTAAATTTATTATGCTGCAGAAATAAACATAAAGGTGTTGGTTATAGAATTAACTGGAAAGGCAATGTTAAGATACATTGAGAACAAGCAGAAAACTGGCAGAAGGAAGTCTACTTATTGGTAAAAACTCTAGACAAAAATCACTCCATAGTTTGAAATATTGAAGAAAGAGAAGGAATAGCAGATCAAATTTAGAATGTAAGATGAAATAAAAACCATTTTTGAATTACATGCTGTTTATGAGAAACACACTTTAAGCTAAAGACAAAATAAGCTGATAGTGAAAGCAGAGAAGAAGATATTCCAAGTAAACTGAAACTCTGAGAGGGCTAATGCAGACAAATTTATATCAAAGTAGACTTTAAATCAGAATGTGTTGCGCAAGAACCAATGGACACTCTATGCCCCCAGCTCTCTCCACTCGCAGGCTCTGCCTCTGTGGATTCAACTATCCGTGGACAGTAATATTTGACAAATCAGTGTGTGTGTACTGAGCGAGTGTAACAACTCCTCACAAAGCATTTACACTCACATTGTGCTATGTCTTGTAAGTGATCAGAATTATTTGAAGTACATGGGTGACTTTATCACCCCAGCAATTTGAGCACCAGCGGCAGTGCTACCTTTGGGCGGGTATGGGGGTGTTCTGGCATACATTTCCTGTGGGCAGGGACAATTGTACCAATAAAAAGATCAGTCATCGAAAGGCTATAACAATCATGCATACATAGTTACATCAGAACAATCCTCAGCTATACAAAGCGATGGTTGACAGAATCGAGTGTCAATAGGTGCCGCCTCTTCCCTACGTTGTGTGATACTGACTCTGCGCTTGTAGGAGACAGATGCTTGCTTGCCGATGTCTTGACTGTTTCTGCTTTGGCCTTCCCACCTCGTGAGCGGTGCCTCCTGAAGTAGCCGCCTGCTGGCCTGTCCTGCTCCTCAGGACCGAGGTCTAGAGGCGTCCGGGCTTCCTGAGCTCATTCCTTGATCCACTGAGTTAGACCTGTAAAGAGCCCTCTACGGCCCTCTTACTGAGATGCTCAGCTGCTGTGAAGAAGCTGCTCTGAAAGAAAAATAAACTTCAATTTCTGTTGTGGTTTTTTCAGGTTTTACTCTAAAAAAAACCATTTATTTCCATGATCACACCCGAGGCAGTCTTCACACAGGACAACAGCGCGTTACACACACACACACACACACACACACACACACACACACACATCTCTTATTCTGACAGCGTGTGTGCTGTGCTTTGTTTCCCTGATTTTTTGCAGAACATGCTTGACATCTCAGTATTCTTGCTGTTTTGTCAGGAGGTTCTTCTAGTATACAGTGTATAGCTAACAGAGACATAAAATATCAATAAAATAAAGTGTCAAATTCTTAATATGTCTTGAGAATTTAGAATAAATGCCATTTTCACATCAGCCTGGTACTTGCTTAGAAAACCTAAAAGATAAAGTCCTACATGAACTGCAATGAAAACACCAACGGCATTTACACTCACGTCGCGTTGTGTCTTGTGAGCACCCACAAAAGTGAGCCCCGCCTCTGCGGTCACACCCAGGGCCGTTGCTGCACAAGACAGCTGCATTTTCCATTGATTCTGTTTCCCCCAAAAGTATCAGTCCCATAAAAATGTGATTCATGTCATTGATTATGATAAATGATCCTTTTATCAACTTGAACATTTCTCAACTCATTCTGTCATGGAATGGAATAAATGAGTTCACATTTACTTACATTCCTGTAATTACCGTGTTTCTTTTGTCCATTTATTTATTTTTCACGTCATGAATATCAAAGCATTATTATTTGATACCCAGATTGCCTGTGAGTATTTCCCTTTTCTTAGCATTCATGACCTCTGAGGAGTGTTGTGTGCAGCTATTCCATTTAAGGATGTTTGTATAAGAAAACATGTCAAGACAGGAAACCAGGGAGCAGCTTCCTCCCCGGCGTGGGGCTAGGATAGGAAATGAAGACTTGCCCTCCCCCAACTGGGGAAGATTTGCTCATATTTCGGAATGAAAACAAGGTGTCTTTTAACAGACTGCAGGCTGGGCAGGTAGCTAGCAAATTTGTATAAAAGCAGAGTTTCCTAATTTTGCAGTTTCTCTGCTGAGGTATGTTCTGCCTGGTTTGCAGACTGAGGCCATTTGGTTTTGACTGGGACTGTTTCGGTTATGATTGGCTCCCTGCCCCACTGTCCAGACCATGGGTCTGAAGCTTCTAGAAATGCTGGGAAGGGCAGTGAGCTCTGCCCTATTGGTCTCCTCCTCACTCTTCCCCAGAGCTTGGCTGGGAGAGGACAGGAGAGGAGAGGAAAGGAGAGGAGAGGAGAGGAGAGGAGAGGAGAGGAGAGGAGAGGAGAGGGGAGTGGGAACAGGAAGCCTCTGCCTTTTTGTTTGCCTGGTGAGTGGGTGAATGTTTGATACTTCTTTCAAATTCCATTTTATTTTCCTTCCAAATTTGGAAGCCCACGTTTGACTACTTCTCTCTGCTTGTTTCTTTGGAGATGAGAGATGGAGAGCATCGATTTTGGGTAAATTGTTCAGCTCTGTAGAATCCAACACTGGATTTTGTTTTCCTGAAAAGTACTGTATCTTTCAGGGGCTATAGCTGGGGACCATACTTACTAGTGATGTTTTAATCAGTTATATTGTCCACCAATAAAACAATACGCCCTACAACTTCCTCCTGTGTTAATTCCCTAATTTCTTAGGAAAACTGTTGGGAAAAGTGTGATGACTGCCTCTAATGTCCCAATATCTTTGAGGCTTTATTGTCCTTTCTTTTCTCCTCTGCTTTTCTAAATATACCATCCAAAGAAATCATCTCCCAATTTTACTTTATAATGGCAAATAGATTAGCTGTGGGGAAATATGAAGAATAATAATAATACCCTTCAGGTGAAAAGAATGACCCTCGCCAGTGAGTCTTTATAATCTATTTAAATTGTCTAAGAAGATAGCATTGATTATGTGCTTCCCTTGGATTCATGTTGTCTTTTGTGATGGCAGATAGTTCAAAAAAGGTCTGAAAATACGAAGAACAGAACCAAAGACATCACTTCAGACGCCTTTAGCTGCACAGGAAATAGAACTTAATTGGTGCATGCATTTGAGATGTTTCTCTGCATCTTTCAAATGGGATTGTTACTATTAAGCAGCATCATGTTCCTCACCAGCATTCGCCACATCTTTTGAGGTTGATAAATGAGAGATCATCATTTGTTTGTTTGCTGGATGAAGTTTGGTGCATTGGAAGCCAAAGCTCAGATGATAAGTTCTTTTTTTAAATGTATTTCATACAGGGTCTACAGGGTCTCACAGATTGGACTGGTAGTGATCATCCCGTTTTCAGCCTCCCAAGCACTGGGATTACAGGCGTGCGCCACCATGCTGGGCACGCTGTCTACGTGTGCCCGAGGGCGGGGCTGGCACTGCATGCTGGGGCTCGAGACTGGTCTGAGCCTGCTTAAGCTGGCGCTTTAGTGCGCTGAGCTACCTGGCCGGCCCTATAAGCACCTCTTTCCTGCCCTTTTCAGAGCTTGTATGACGTCTTGGTTCCTCAGGCTGTAGATGAGGGGGTTTAACATGGGAATAACTATGCCATAAAATACCGATGCTACCTTTTCCTGCTCTTGAGACTCAGGGGTACGGTGGTGCAGATACATGTAAGAGAGGGTCCCATAGAAGATGGTGACCGCCATCATGTGGGAGGCGCACGTGGAGAAGGCTTTCCTCCTTCCCGCGGCAGAAGACATCCTGAGGAGGGCGGCCAGGATGCATACATAGGAGAAGAGGACGACCGACACGGTGCTCGTCAAGTTGAACCCCACAAAGACAGTCAGGACCCTGACATTGAAGTCCACACTGGAGCACGAGAGGGCGAGAATCGGAGGCACGTCACAGAAAAAGTGGTTGATGGCATGAGACTTGCAAAGGCTCAGGGAGAAAGTCAGACCCGTGTTGACAGAAGCGTTGAGGAAGCCCATGAGGTAGGAGCCGAGCAGCAGCTGGATGCAGGCTCTCTGGGACATGGTGACAGCGTAGTGCAGGGGTTTGCAGATGGCCACGTAGCGGTCCACGGCCATAGAGGCCAGGATGAAGCAGTCGCTGGTTGCAAACATCCCGTAGACGAGCATCTGCACTATGCAGCCTGAGAAGGAGATGGACTGTTTTGTCCCTATGAGGTTTTTCAGCATCTTGGGGGTGATGGCAGAGGTGTAGCACACATCAACGAAGGCCAGGTGCTGGAGGAAGAAGTACATGGGAGTGCGCAGGGCGGGGTCCGTCTTGATGAGCAGCACCAGCCCCGTGTTGCCCACCAGCGTGGCCACGTAGATGACCAGGAAGGCCGCAAAGAGGACGTGCCAGGTCCTGTGCTGCCCAGCAAAGCCCAGGAGGACGAATCCGGTCACGTCGCTGCCGTTGTTTTGTTCCATGGTCAGCATGGATTAAACATTAGCTGAAAAGCCACAGAGAAAGAAGAATAGAGCAAGCTACCAGTGCTCCTGAGAAAATGAAATAAGATTGACCCCGCTCGCACCCGGTAGATGGGAGCAGTAGACCAGGGAGCTGCAACAAACCGTGCACCATGCTCTGGAACTCCGTGCATCTATGCACACGACAACACGAGGCTGGTTCCTACTGTACCTTTTCAAAAATCAACTTCAAGTGGAATGAAGGCTTGGATTTTAAATCTTTGAATGTGAAATATGCCAGAATATGTATGGCTTCAACGTGGAGATGACATGTAAGGAAACAGAAAAGCACAAATCATAAAACATTGAAAGTTTAAGTATATTAAAATAAAAATACTGGGTATCTAAAAGAGAAGAGACTGGGAGTTTGGTCGGGTTATTTGTAACACATTTAAATATCAAAGCATTAGTATATTGTCTATATGAATGATTTCTATACATCAGCTCAAAGGAAAAATTCAGAAGAGATGTAACTCAGACAATTACAGAAAAGGAAACTTTAATGATCAGTTGAAACATGAAAAGACCCACAACTCACCAGTAATCAGGTAACTGTATGAATACTTCGCTGAAATATAATTTTATGCTAATCAATTTACTTTTTCAAAAAGAATACAAATAGCAAAACAAATTAGAGGGAATACAGAATTTTGCTGAACAAGATGGTAGGGATTCCACAGTGGTTGTTACATTGCACATTGTTGTCTGCAAACTAGCTGTTCAGATTATCAGATCTCAGTTTATTTATTTTTTATTTTTTGGCGGAACTGGGGATTGAACTCAGGCCCTTGCGCTTGCCAGGCAAGCACTTATTCTACTGAGCTATCTCCCCAGCCCCTTTATTTTCTAAAATTTCACTTTAAAGGGAAAGATATAAATAACAACAGAGTTTCAAAACAGCCTAGTAGGAGAGTTCTGTAGGTAGTGTCTCTTAGTTAATTAAAACAGAAAGGTTTGTGCTAATATTGTGAACTTATCAATTTGAAATACCACATTGGCATGAAATTCGGGACCCACAAAGGTATCCTATGTTCCTAACTGGGACAGTAATTATCTCAGGGGTACACATGTTTGAAATTATTACTAATGTTAAATGCCTCCCTTTGATCCAGGCTCTTCAATCAGGTATATATTCCCAAGAAATTGATCACCACATATACAAGGACATTGAGAAGCATAGACATGTATAAGTACATCTATGTATGCATATACAAATGTTTGTAGAAGCATAGACATAAAAACTAATAAATCAATCAATAAACAAATGCTAGAACATCTGTGCAGATAACTTTTTCAAATGAATATTGAAAAGCAAGCTGCAGAAGTTACATGGTTGTTACATTACTGTGCATGTTGAATATTGCTTAACAATGGATATTTGTCATAGAGGGAAAAATCCTATCTCTGGTAGTCAGTTCTGACTCCTTTACTTAGATGTTAGCAACACCAGGCAGCGCTGTGGTGTTTTGCAAGTGAGATGGTCACGTTAGGTAAGAATGTGCCTTCAGTGGCAGGAACAGGGTGAGCTAAGCCTGCTCTTGGCATGGGCTTCTGTGAAGGCTTCCAGGAGCTTGACAATAAGCCTGGAACAGTGCGCTTCGATTCTACAAGGAATCATGGCAGTCACAGGTCAGTAAGGTTGTGTAAACTGCTTTCTATGATAAATTTGGGGCAAAATAGATAAGTTGCAGGTTTCTTAGGTTTTTCTTGAGGGCAAAGACACACTTTTCAGGGAAAGAGACACTAATGCAGGGTCCACTTGACCTGTCCTTCTGATAGGATTGAAGAGGCACGTAAAACTAGTCGTAATAACATCATCTCTTGACTATCTACTATCTGTATGTCTGCCTGCCTATCTACTCGCTATCATCTATCTATCTATCTATCTATCTATCTATCTATCTATCTATCATCTATCTATCATCTATCTTGTATCTATCAGAATTTCTCCTATAAGAGGACCAGGAGACATCTAGGGTGGTGTATCTGACTTATCTCATTTAACATTATGGTCCCAGGTTGCCTCCATTTACTTACCAATGCCTCAATTTTATCTTTGTGGCAGGGGAAAGAAGAGATGCAGGGAGAGGAAGGGATGGAGGCGGTGGAATGGAAACAATAACCGGAGGGAAGAAATGATGGGAATAGAGCATCTCTGGCAAGTGGGGGTGGGAACAAGAGTGGGAAGGATCAGGACAGAGAAGACGATGGAAAGAGTGAAGCTGTGCTGCATCCTCGTACCAACAACTCCCCGCGGTAAATGTAATTATGCATTACAAGCACGAGCTAATCCAACATAAAAATGTATATACTACAGTGGAAAAATCAGCCATAATAACCACGGAAATGAAGCATTGCGAGAGCCTTCCACTCTTTCGCGTCATCATTTGCTCTCTCACACACTTCCCACAAGCCGCTCTCAGCGCAATTTCCTGTCTCCATTTCAGTTGGATCTCTGGAGATGAGCTGATTCTCTCCGGTCTTGGGTAAAACACTTCCAAGCGAGGCGCTGGCCAGTGTCATGACTGTACCTGCCCAGCTGCAGTGGCACCCAGCTGCTGGCGGACAGCCTCATCAGCTCTGTTCTTACATGGAAGTTGCTTCCAGATCGTCTTTCTGGGACTGATGCCGGCTGCGCACCCTCCCAAGTGTCTCTGTGTCCTGTTATTCCCTTCAGGAGTGCACAACCGGGGCCTGAGGGACGTGTGTTCACTCCCTGGAGATCTGAGATCGCAGAGACTGAGGGAATTGGGATCAGCCGTGCTCACTGGTTATTTTATACTAACAAAGTGTAAGCTTTGTAGGGGAGAGGTTGTTTTTGTTGTCATTAAGAATGCTTGCTTTTATGTTTTAGCGTTGTCTTGTTAGAGAACAGCTGTCTTTCTTGTTGTAAATGAGGCAGTCTGTTTTCGTACCTAGGAATCTGTGTATAGGTCCAGCAATTAGCCTGTTGGCAGAGTCAGCGATAAACAGGGCTGGGAGGGGGATCCTCAAACTACTAGAAAATTAAGAGTATGTGCCCCTTAGTGTGGCATTAGACACACTGTGTTTGAGCCCATTTTATATTATATCAATTATCATTTATTTAATGAAAAATTGGCTTTTGAGTTCTTCTGTTTCTATCAGAAAAGTTTCTATCTTATAAATGAGCCTATTAGAAAGATGACCTTTATGCAGTTACGCTTTGAGAATACTGCAGGTAAAATTTGTGACATTGCAGATGTTCAACTGTGTTTGCTGAAAAGCTGCTAGAGCTCAACTTCTAATGGAGCCAATATCAATGGACAAAACTATATTCTGTGTGTTTTTCCTTTTAATTATCTAGCAAAGGTGGAAGGAGAGCTGCTGTGGAAGGGGGCTTGCTCGATGTTCATTATTACTTATTTCATGACCACTGTCTCAGGAATGCATTCAACTGCTAGCAAAGGTGTGTTTCCTATTGCAGTCTGGGTTTGCAAGAAAATAGATTTAATATGGGACACATAATTTATTGTATTATAATATTCACCCAAAAAGTCAAATGCAGAAGAGTGCGAGAGATCCGTCCACGCATGAGAGACCCAAAGACTCCAGCTGAGGGCCTGGATCCCAGGGCAGTGTCCTGCAGGAGTCCAGCTGAAGGCCTGGAGCCCACCACAATGTCTCATGCAAGTCTATACCAAGGATCTGCGCTGGCAAGGCCCCAAGGTCGGTGGTGGAAGCTAGAAAGTCTGTGCCAGCAGGATGAAGGTGTGCCAGCAGGCTGGGGCTCTGCACTGGAGCCAGGAAGCAATGCCCAAGGCAAGGACCAGAGCGCCCCTGGAAAGCACCGCAGCCATCCTCAGCAACAGCGAGGTCCTGAGCTGCACTGGGGATGAGCGCAGCTGAGTTCCCATCAGGAAAACCAGTGTGAGGAGCTCCTCTGGGACAGTCACAGCACCGTCGTGCCCTCCAGTTCTCTTTTTGTGCCGTTGGCAACAACCCCCGGGTGGGCCCTGCACACCCAGCACCGCACTGATGTTACAGCTGGTGTTACAAGTTGGCCCTTAGTAACCCTCCACATTTACATTGGCTTAAATATAGGGATTTATTTTCTCTTCGTAGCAGTAACTTAGGAGGTCAGAACTTTTGCAGTTGGCTTGGTCTTTGTCACTTGCTGGTTGTCTCAGGTCCAATGTTCTCACTAGCACGCCATGCTTCGGGTCTCTTCAGGCCTCTCCTACAGTACTATTTCCTGCTTCCTTTCTCTCAGCCCGCTGAGATCTTTTCAAGGACTTCAATGAGTTGCACAGTCCGTGGGAACAGTTCTCGCTGTAATTCCACATTTAGGCTGGAAATCCACATGAATGATGCCAGGAATTCAGGTGTTACATACTGAAATTTTGTATTCTCTCAAAAATATATATGGTGAATACTAATCTTTAAGGTGAAGTTTTAGGATGCGGAAACTTTGTAAGGTAGTGAAGTCCCGAGGGTGGGATTCTTAAAGGGACTTTTCCTCACAAAAAGGAATACATAGAACTTTCCTTCTCCTTCCTTCCTCCCTCCCTTCCCTCCATGTTTCCTTCTTTTCTTCTCTCCCTTTCTTCTTCCTCTCCTCCTTCTCATCTTCCTCTTTTGTCTGTCAGAAACAAAGAGAAATTCCCCTGGAGGGGTAGTTTTTAGATATGAAGTACACTGGTGAGGGTTCTCTAGGGGAATGGAATCAGGAAAAGTAATTATCTAGCTGTCTGTCTGTCTATCTATCTATCTATCTATCTATCTATCTATCTATCTATCTGTCTATGTATCTATCTATGCCAAAGGATTTATTAGGTAGCTTATAGGACCAGACACAGGGGAGTCCACAGTGGTCTGTGTTGAAAGGAATTTGGAGTCTGATGCCCACAGACGATGCCAGCAGAAGATGCGCCTATTCAGCGTCCTGGAGCTCTTCAGAGGTGCGTGGCCAACTGCCTTTCTTCCCCTTTTGTCCTTCCAGGAAATAAGCCTATTGGTTGGTGCTACCCATGGCGACGTTGGGTCTTTCCCCCTGTTTGCTGGTCCACCTGCCAATCGTCTCTGGAGATGTGCCACAGGGGCACGTAGAACTGGGCTTCATGAATCTCTTAGGCATTCCTAACATGTCACCCTTCAGGGTCACAAGGAGATAAGCGTGGAAGTGAAACACAGACTTAATGAGCCCTCAATAAAAGCTGGTGCTAGAGATGGGATTAGGGCAGAAGGTCTGCCTGCTAGGACTAGAGGAAGCAGGAAGTGGGAAAAAGGAAGTGGGGGCATCGGATTTCTTAGACTCTATGGGATCAAACTGTGGAGCTACTTGAACTTCCATGTGTGGCTTTCTTTCTTTCTTTCTTTCTTTCTTTCTTTCTTTCTTTCTTTCTTTCTTT
>NW_004524815.1:1149547-1156489 GCF_000260255.1 Octodon degus | reverse complement strand
GCCCAGGCTGGTCTCAAACTCACAACGAACCTCCCCCCCCCCCCCCGCCCGTGCTGGGATAATAGGCGTGCACCACTACACCTGGCCCTCCAGGTTGCTTTCTATATGGGTGCTTTGTTCATTTCTATGGTTGGGCATGTTTCATGTTATGTGTGAACCACACATGGTTCATTCAATAGTGAAGACGCCTGGACTGATTCTAGTTTTTGTCTACCTTGTAGAAGGCAACCACAAACATTTACGTACAAATTTTCCCATGACTGTAAACCTTCATTTCTCTGGAACAAATGGCCAAATCTATCGGACCATGTGGTCATTGCATATTTAGTCTTTGAAAGAAACTGCAAAACTGCTTTCCTGATTGGCTATCCCAGTGCATATTGTCAGCAGTGATATATAAGTGACCTTCTTTTCCTGTATCCTTCATAATATTTAGTGTCACTACTATTTAAAAATTGTACTCAGTCTTGTAGATATTTAGTGAGACTTCATTTTGTTTCTAATTTGCATTTTAGTTGCATTATTTCCATAAAGTGGGGGGTGCACTACAATGTCCCAGGGTGGTGGCGTTCAGCAATGTCTTAGCTTATGTCAACATGAAGCTTAACTACCAACTACCAACAGCTTAACTTGACTTGACTTGACTTGACTTACCCCTGTTCTCCTCTCTGAAAGTTGGCAGCACAAAAGCAGGCATTTCTACTCCCCGGTCAATGTTTCTCAATCTCTGGGCGCCTTTGCAGTCCTTTCTCTTCTGCGCATGTCTGGCAGGCATCTTCCGTTCAGCTGCTGCTTTGCTCCAGGGCTTTTGGCTTCTAATTCAGTGACACTCTGATGAGCGGTTTCCAGTTATATTTCCCACCCCATTTTATTATGACTATTATTGCCCAGCTGGAAAAAAAAGCATGCAGGGAACTGTGTGATCAATACCACACAACAGCTTCCGCTGTCATTATTTTTTAACTCCTAACAGCGCTGTTTGTGTATACAGCCGACACAGTTGTTTTAATGTGTACTATAGGGCTTCAGGCTTTTAAACCCAGTTCTGTGTTCTTAACTATAATTCAGATTATTGAACATGGAACAGAATGGCTGAAATCCACACAATTTATGCTTTTCATGGCCTAGGCACTGCCAGACTTCTGAGCTTCTGTGTTTTCTAAGTGAGATTTCGATAGCTGTTAATGTTGAGCCTGCCATGGAGTTCAGCACACACAAGTAAGTCTGGAAGTATGTGGCCATGTGGATTTCTTGTCTTATGCCCATAATGTGGGAATATGCAGGCCAGTGTACAATGTAAAATTTAAAAAAAAAAAGGACCTTAGAAAGCTAGCCACTGATGAAGTTTTCCAGTATCCATCGCATTGGATTATGGACACGTGGACATGGAAGACCCACCTGAGATGCTGCCAGTGGCACGAGAGGAGAACCGGAGGGGAAAGCTGCGTGCTGCTCATTTCCCTGAAGCTTTGCTGGGGCTGGTTTTTCTGAGGCGAACTCAGCTGTTCGCCTTGGAGGAGCTCAGGTCCTCTCGGTTGCCAGGGAAAGCTGCTGTTCTTTTTGGTGAGCTTTGGCCTTCTCCTTGAGCGTGGCTTCCTGGCCCCCGTGCAGATCCCTCAGCCTGCTGGCCCAGATCCTTCATCCCTGCTGGTGCAGACTTTGTAGCTTCCGCCACTGACCTTGAGGCTTTCCTAGCTCAGGCCCTTGATATGGACTTGCATGGGACATTGCCACGGGCCCTAGGCCTCCCGCTAGAAATCTGGGGGGAAATTTCTACAGGATCTCAGCAGATCCTTTGCATCTCTAGAACCCAGAAAGTTCTCTTGTATTCTCCTGCATCTGACTTTTGGAGTCATTATTATAAAATAATCCTATAAATTGTGTGTCCTCTATTGGATCTACTTCCTTAAACCACTGATTACAGCGGGCGACTTCCCTCCAGTGTGTCTCTTCTGCTGCCTGACATCCTCAGGACTCGGCTGCATGGCACAGACATGGTCTAGACACTGAGACACTGCCCTAGGACTGCTGAAGGGTCCGCAGGACTGCAGCGAGCTTTCTTCCTGCCCCGCTATGCTCCCTAGTGCTGCTAATTTAATGTGCATGATTGAGCTCAACCTCCTTCCAGAGATTAGCATAATACTTCCTAATGCAGCTCAGCTGCTGATTCCTTCTCCAGGATGAAACCTCAGTCCTGTTCGAGAGCAGACACTGTTCTCAGCACCCAAAGTACTGGTACAAGACGGGTCGGGGGTTTGGTCTCTTAGTTCCTGGCAAAGGTCAGCGAGAGGTCAAACTTGAATTAATTTTTCACCCGAAAGAATGCAGACTAAACCTGCCAAGGATGCCCGCACAGAGCTGGGCTTCTGTGTGTCACTGAACACTTCAGAAATGAAGGTCGGTCCCATTTAGCGATACAAGACTTAGAACATAACATTAGCCTTTATGTTCAACCTCTCCAACCCCATTATTACTTAAGTATTTTCTGTACTCTGGCATGGGGTTGGCCTCTCACAAGCTCCCCTTTCAAATACAGCATTCACTTGGCAAGACCTGATCCTGGGCTGCCAAGGTGGAGCCAATACACGGTAGCTCCGAACCACATCAATTCCTTCTGTGGGAAGCACCTTCTGTGGCCTCCCTGGGCCCCATCCCTTCAAGACACTCTCAGCTCTTTGCTTTGAGAGATTTGGGACTAAGCTTCGAACACCTGGAACAGTAGGGGACTCTCCCAACCATTTCCAAACCGTAGCAACAAGTGCCCAGGGTCAAGCCAAGGAATGGGAGTGCTTGGGAGGAGTGAAGGAGATCTCATTCATTCACGCACTGCCACGACAGCCAGAACTGGCTTAAATGATACCCCTGACCATAGCCTTGGGTGTCTGTAGTTCACTTGCACCATTAGATACTCCTGTCTGTGTGCTTCACACACACACACACACACACACACACACACACACCCCTTGAGCTCAAAAATAAGAACAAATAATAACAGTAATAATAAAGCAGAAACAGTTTCTGGAGCTCCTTCATGGGCCGCTCCAGTTCTTAAGCTCTGACTTCATGGGTTCCATAGTGAGTGTGTCGCAGAACTGGTCACATCAGGGCCCCGAAGCACGGAGGCAGCCCGTCTGCTCACGGGGCCTGCTGCTGTGGCATTCTAGCCGCCTGCATACAAAATGACAGAAACGTTCTTTAAGATTGCGTTCTGGGGGTTTACTTATAATTACGCTTTCTGATGTTTCATAGGCTGTTGCTTTGTCCTGTAGGCTTGGCAAAGAGCTCCTGAAGTTCCTTCTCTTTTTTCCAGAAAGAGCTGTGTTGGCCTGCAGGTTACTGTTTCTAACTCTGGTGAGCGCACTCTGCCCTGAGTTCTGACCCTACTGTTTTTGCTTCCACTTATCCATTTATTGATTCAACAAATATTCATTGAGTAACAAAGTTGTGCTAAGAAATGTGCCGGATGCTGGGAATGCAGGATTCAGCAAGATATGTTCTTCACTTCTGTCTGTATTAGCAGGAAAGTCCATTTATCCTGATGGAAGTACTAACCGCACCACTGTTATGGGGTCAACAAAGAAAGAAAGAAAAAATTATACAGAGAAGAGAACACTGTAGCATTTCCTGTGCTGTTACGCATCTCTCCAAGCACCCGCACGAAGGCAGCGTCTGCTCTGTGCTTGGCTGATAGAGTCAGGGCCTTTCGAACTAACTCGTTCAGTTTCTGTCTACACAGAGGGTGTTTTTCATTCTTAGATGTTTCTACTGTTGCCCATATTTTAAGACAATTGAATGAAGTAGATTTGGTTTAAGAAGTAAGCGTGATATCTGCTTTAGAAACACTAAATTGTGGTAGCACATCTCTCCTGGATGACTTGCTGGGCTAAATTTAAACAGTTTGAATCCAGCCTAAAAGAACTTTTTCCCCATCACTCTCAAAGCTTCTTTGACCTCCTTGTTTCTCAAGCTGTAGATCAGAGGGTTCAGCATGGGAATCACAGTGCCGTAGAACACGGAGGCCACTTTCATGTTCTCCTGGGCCTGCTCAGAAGGAGGCTGCAAGTACATGTAACACAGGGTTCCATAGAAGATGGTGACGGCTGTGAGGTGGGAGGCGCAGGTGGAGAAGGCTTTCCTCCTTCCTGCAGCAGAAGACATCTTTAGGATGGTGGCCAGGATGCAAATGTAGGAGAAGATGACGACCGACACAGTGAACGTCAAGTTGAACCCCACGAAGACAACAATTAACATGACATTGATGTCAATGCTGGAACAAGAAAGGGCCAGAATTGGGGGAAAGTCACAGAAAAAATCATTGATGATGTTGGACTTACAGAAGGACAGAGAAACTGTGAAACCTGTGTGTACAGAGGCGTTCAGTGATCCCATGAGATACGAGGCAGCTACCAACAGCGCGCAAACCAGTTTAGACATGATGATGGGGTAGCGAAGTGGCTTACAGATGGCGACATAGCGGTCCACTGCCATAGCTGCCAGGAGGTAGCAGTCGCTGGTCGCAAATGTTGCGACAACCAATAATTGCATTATGCACCCTCCATACGATATGGATTTGTCATCTACCATGAAGTTCTGGAGCATCTTGGGAGTGATGGCAGATGTGTAGCAGATGTCAACAAAGGCCAGATGTTGCAGGAAGAAGTACATGGGGGTCTGAAGTCTGGAGTCTGTGTGGATGAGCAGGATCATACCAGTGTTGCCCACCACGGTTGTCACATAGACCCCAAGAAACACAATGAAAAGGACACACTGAATCTCGTACTGGACACCAAATCCCAGGAGGTAGAATTCAGTCACTTCGGTTGCATTTCCTCGTGTCATGATTCCCGAAAGCCTAGAAAGGACCAAGATAAGCAAGATGCTCATGGCTTCTGGAAATGACAGGATTCTTGCTTTTCATGTCATCGTTTTGGCCTGGACTTCCCTGACAAAACTGAAGGAGATTTATTATTTTCCAAATGACTTTTTCTATTTTCTTGTTAGACTATATGAAAGCTGTTTTTGAAATCTGGATTTGTTTTAAAACAGAGGATACTTCACGTGTCAGTACTGACATTAATGTGTGTTTGTGAGAGGCATAGGGCGGAAACATGCATGCCCCTGAGAAACACTTTCCCCCTTTTTAACGTGTATCTCTATTCGCATTGGGCAATGTTTAAATATGATTTGATACCTTTTCAGTATCTTATATCCTTTTCTATTCAACTATCATTTTAGTTATTCAGTCCTAGTTCAAGGTCTTGAAATTCATAGAATTAGCTATGGCTGAAAGCGTTTTCTGAGCCCTAATCACAGGCCACACATATTTGATAGCTACATAGTGTGTAACGCTGTCTGTTTAACAGTTCCAACCAAAGGGGAGCTGATAGTTGGTATGGAATTGTGCTGTTTTTAGTTATGACCTACGTTCAAAAAAACACGGTGGTAAAATGTAACGAGATCCAGCGATAGCTCATTTCAAGTCACAAGTGAGCCTGCTGTCCTCTAAGTCTGGGCGCCTCTGCACTTAGTCTGACACACAGGTGTGATGCGCTCACATGTGACTTGTCATGTGGTAGGAACCCCCCAGCTGTTCGATGCCATTTCTTGCTTCCTCATCTTCTCCCCCTGTGGCCAGCCACTAGTAAGTATCGTGGGCCCTTCCTGTGGCCCATATTGTCTTGCTGGACACCAATATGCATGTCTTTTTTGCTGAGAGCAGAGCCAGACCACATCCATGCCAGACACGCTTGTGCGTGGGCCTGACCTCACCATTTCCAATGGAGCTCCTGCAATGCCGTCTCTCCCCTCCCTAACTCTGTGCACACAAGTCCTGTGGTTTCTGCTTCTCTCTTCCCCATTGGATATTGCTGTTCAGGGAGACTTTGGGAGTCACATTTTAGGGCTGCTAGACACAATTCATATGGGGCACCAAGCTACCATGAGAATTTCAGACACACAGCATACTTTTTGGTAGAACTGAGTTGTATAAATTGCCGGGAAAATATTAAAGTAAGAATCTGTTTACTGTTTATTTGGCATTCAAATTCCACTGGGGTCCTGCCTTTTAATTCATGCTGTCCACTGACCGTTGCCTGCTGCAGTCCACTGGGGTCTGGGTGGGCTCAGAATGACCGTGTGGAGGAGATCACCTATCTTAGCCGGTGCCCCGTCTGTAGGAGAACAGTAGAGCCTTGGCCATTTACACAGGAGAAGGGGATGCGCATAGCTCTGGACTTTGCAGCTGGGAAGTCCCGATGCAGCCGCTGTGCTGTGGGCCCCCTCCTTGCTTTGTGTCCTGGAGGTGGAGGCGGAAGGCAAGCATGAAGGCTCTGAGGTAGCCTGTGCTTTGCCACAGTGACAGGAATCAAACAAGGATGGCATAGCCCCTATGTCCCGTCACCTCTTCTTAGGCCTCCCCTCTCAGTGCTACTGTGCTGGGGTCCCATGTTTAGCTCAGTACCTTCAGGTCACGTGCTCCATCCTCCCTCCACCCCACCTACATGCTTTGTCTACCAGGCTGTGTGCTTTTGAGATTTTCTATTATTAAGTATAATTGAGATATAGGCACTTAAAAAATAGTATTACTTTAAAGAATTAATATTTCTGTTATAACACAATGAATTGCTATTTAATTAAAGGCATAAGTGAATGAAAGAATAACAACTGTACAGGTTTCTACCTTGAAAGGCAATTGCTGAGTGACAACTCGCTGGTCAGACCCAGGAAGACCAGGCAGTGAGCGGCAATGGGCAACGCGTGAAATCAGGACACTTATCCTCCAGGGCTCTCCGAATGCTGCCGCGGGCAGGCACGCTGAGAAGCCCCACGGGAGTGCTAGCATGTGGGTGGGTGAGGGCTGTCTAAGGCGCAACTGCAGGCTATAACTTAGGCTATCATTTATAGGCAAGAAGCTTATTAAGACTCCGGAGGGGGGCTGGAGAG
>NW_004524815.1:1148719-1149447 GCF_000260255.1 Octodon degus | reverse complement strand
GCAGTTCTGGAGGCCAGCACGGTGTGCCAGGGGTTCCTGGGCTGGCATAGCATGTGGCACGGGAATTGAACCTGGGTCCTTGAGCTTGCCAGGCAGATGCTTAGACCACCAAACTATCTCCCAAGCCCATGTGTGGCATTCTTCAAGACAAGAGAGAGATGACCCTAAACATAATTCAGAGACCTTTAAAGAAAGTACCTTTCCTGTTGGTGGGGCTGCCAAGCACAGGGCAATGCCCCTGGGCCCTGTGGGGATGGGACCGCTGGCAGAGCACCAGTGGTGGCAAATCCCCGTCCCAACAGAACTGAGCATGGGGAGGGGCAGGCGCGGTCTGCCTGTGTGTGCTGTGCCCCCTTGGGCCGTGGAGGTGGCTTTTCCAGTCCAGAGGGTGTGACAGGCAGCGCCTGTGTCCTGTGGGTTTGTTTTTGGAAAGAAAACGTCTTTCCTGCGCCTGTCCTGGGAGCAAATCATTTGGTTTTTGCAGGTTTGTGGCTGGAGAAGACTTTTCCTTAGTACTGATTGTACCTCAGGTCTGACTCATATCCGAGTTAGGTGACATTCAGATGACATTTTGGACTTGTAGTTAATGCTGGATGGAACTAAGACTTTCAGAGTTTTTGGGAGAAGTGACTGTATTGTGTGAGAGTGAGAAAGGCTGTGAAGCTTCAGGGTCAGAAGAGAAATGGTCCAGGCTTCAGGCTGGGAGAAATAGATTTTCAGCCTCTGGA
>NW_004524815.1:1146488-1148132 GCF_000260255.1 Octodon degus | reverse complement strand
TAGTTTTTATTCATGCAAAATATTATGTAATAAAACAAATGGCTCATAGAGGGCAGAACCCCATGTCCTATCTCATTACCTCTCCCCTGTCTCCTAGCGGATCTACACCTTCCCAGAGAGGATGGCCAGGGAGTGGGAGCCCTTCATGATCGGAATGCAGTGAGTCAAGCCAGCTGCTGATATTGGCTTTCAGCTATCTTGAGAAACAAGCACCAGGGGATAGTGACGGAGAAGACATTGTTGTCTCAGATCCAACCTTTAGGAAGGACTGAGGCTAAGCAAGTTTTAACGAGCTCCTGTCTCACATAAATTGGCCAAGAATGGTGACATGGAGCCTTTGGGAGGAGTGCTGCCCACTGAGTTGGCTGAGTTTCAAAAGGTGCTTGTGGGAAGGGATCTTTTTAATAAACAGTGCAGAGTACTTGGTGACCACAGGCAAACAACGAATTCAGTGCGAACTTCACACCTTCTACAAAGCTAACTCAACAGATCATGTGTTTGCATGCAAAATATGAACCCATGAATTGTTCCGAAGGTAACATTAAGAATATTTTTAGGTAGCAGAGCAGAGCAAAGCATTCTAATACAAGAGAACAGATGCACAACAGATAGAGAAAAATAAAAACAAGTTGACAAATTGTACCTCATCAGAATTAAACTGCTTGCTGTGCTGAGGACCTGGTTAAGTGGATTGAGAGTTCATCACTGAGTGGGAGAAAGCCTTCCTAAATAATGCTCCTGGAAAGGGATTCAGAAAGTGGGTAAGGAATTCCCAAGCTTGAAATGGAACAAGAAGTCAGATTTGAAAATTGGTAGAGACACAGACATCTAACCGATGGGGGACATGGATGAGCTATCAAGACATGAAAGAATGTCCGGGGTCATCAAATAAAAGTGGAGGGCACCTGGAGGCACTGCCAGCGTCACTGCACTAAGCACAGCGGGATGCCGGTCCACATGTGTCTCAGCGGGCGCTATGCGCGAGGTGATGGTCTCGTACCATGGTGATGCTCCGGCAGCTGGATGCCTCATAAGTGGCTGGAGGAATGTAATGAGTCACTATCACTTGGGAGCCTCATTTCTAATTTCTTAAAAAATATGCCCAGGCAATTAGCAGATGGCTCAGCTACACGCCTGGCTAATTTGTGCAAGGCTAGTGCCCACATCAGAGCACACAATCTAGCTTTCGTAAAACCTTTAGCTGCTCACGCTTCACATTGTTCCGTGGTGGACGATCATCTCCTCAGCCCTGATGCTCCTGTGCTTTGGGCAGGGCTTGGCAGGAGAGCAGAGCAGACTGCCATTCCAGCTGTGAGCCCTGCAGACTGGCCTGGACCTCGTGGACTGTGCTGTGTAAGGGACACTGATGCTCAGAGTCCACGGCGGAGGCGGTGGCCTGGCCCAGGGGGCGGTGAAGGAAGCTGTGTGGATGAAGCTCTCTACATTTTGGTGATTATGGGGATCTGCACAAGTGAGAGAGCAAAGGATGTAAGCACACAAACACACACACATGTTCATACACGCTCACATGAACACACACACATGCTCACACACATGCATGCTCATACAAACTCACACACATACTCATACACACTCCCACTGTCACACACACACACACACACACACACACACACACACACACAC
>NW_004524815.1:1143049-1144938 GCF_000260255.1 Octodon degus | reverse complement strand
CCCCATCCCAGCTCCACAAAATCTACTGCTCCATTTCCTATTATTTCTTTTTTTATTTTGCTGCTTAAATTATTCACATCTTGGGTCTCTCACTAAGAAGTTTTTCTTCTTCTCTGAACCAGCTTGGGTATCTTTAACATGTTTCTAAGAACCACTAATATCTGATTCTCTATGCCTTATACATTACATATGTTACCTTCAAAAAAATCACTTTTTGGGCCAGCCGAATAGCTCAGTGTATTAAAATGCCAGCTTAGGCAGATGCAGGGACTGGGGATTGCTCCCCAGAGTGCCGTGCCGGCCCCAACCCTGGGGCAGCTGAGACGGTGACAGACTGGGCATGGTGGTGCACGCCTGCGATTCCTGCTGTGGGAGGCTGACAACAGGAGGATCACGACGAGTCCGATCTGTGTAGTGAGGCCCTGCAGACCCTGTGCTAAATTTAAAAAAAAAAAATCACTTTTCATCTGGTTATTTTGAAGTAAGTACATTTATTTATTGTTTATTTATTTTAATGTATGTGGTACAGGGTCTTACTACGCAGCTCAGACTCGTAGTGATCCTCCTGTTTTCAGCCTCCCCGGCACTGGGATTGCAGGCGGGTACCACCACACCCAGACTTGACTGAAGTACTTTTAAAAGAAGGCTTACACATATTCATTTCTCAGTATAAAATTTTTACTTTATTTTTTTGCCATGCAGAATATTTTGATTTTAATGTAGTCCTTCTAAAACTCCTTTATGGTGTAGAACTTCAACGTTGAGCTTTTGTCCTTTATCTGCGCCTTTCCCGCCTTGCCTGCGGCTGGCAGCTGCAATTCTCTCGGCTTCTTTCTAGACTGCACATGCGAATGCGAGCACGGGGTTCGTACTTCAGTGTGGGGCTTATTTTACTCCGCATAATGTCTTGTTGGTCTGCCTGCAGTGACACAAATGGTAGAATTGCCAACGGTCTTTGTAAAATTGGAATACTATTCATTGTGTGTGTGTGTGTGTGTGTGTGTGTGTGCGCGCGCGTGTGTGTGTCTTGCTTTATTTGCTCATCCACTGATATATAGTCTGCTTTTGATATCCTGCCCGTAGGGAGTCGTGCTGCAATTAACACAGGAAGAGATTTCTCTTGGAGACGTGATGCTATTAGCTTCTACAGTTTTCGATATTCCTGTGCTGTCATAGTAAACCTAACGGGCCTCAGGGGCATGACGCTTATTATGCTTCTTTGTGCCCGTGTTTTCATTTCCTATTTTCTATTAATATTCCTGAGTGATGGTGGACCGGATTTGGGCTGTCTCTGTGAGCTTCTCTCCCGCCCGGTCCGGCGGCTCTCGGAGGCTGGTGCTAGCTCAGCAGCGGAAGGGCTTAGACCCGCAATCGGAGCGCAGCCTCAAGAAGAGGGCTGCACTTCCGCTACTTCATTCCTCCTGTGGTATTCTCTATCTACCATCTTTTGTGATGACATTCCTGAATTAATACCTCCATAGGAAAATCCTCAATCTCATTAGGTTCTCTAGTTTAATACCAGGTAGTTTTTCATTTTGTTCCTCAAAATTATTTTTCTTCATAAGAGAAAATGATAAAGTAATATACCTCTTTATTGCTTCTGTTTCTTTAGAGAATGAGATCTTAGATTTTCTAATTATGTCAGTTAAGACTATTTACAGCTAGTTTTCAACTTTCATTAAGTAAAAATAATATCTCTTCACCTGAAAACTATTTTCTCATTTCTTGAGTGTAAGTTTATTTTTTAATTTGTTTCTTATTAATATAATTAGAGCTAAAATTATATCTGAACACTTTTTATAATGTAATATTTTTCTAAAATGACTTCTAAGGTATTCTAGATGTTTGAAAATTTTATTTTTGGTTCATCTTCAAACAAATGATGGTTT